>NC_092352.1:72876559-73203507 GCF_963676685.1 Mytilus edulis | reverse complement strand
GCGTGCCAATGAGACAACTCTCCTTCTAAGTGTCTTTATATCTATTATAATTTTAAAGCAAGTAGACTTACACTATAAAAAATGGTAAATTCATAACTAAATGTCAATAACCCCCATAAGTACTCAACTGACAATTTCAGCTATAGACCTTGTTTGAAGATATTTTCTTGCTAATTATGTTTGTTATTTAAAGTTTCCATCTGTATATCATGCACTACAAACCAAAGTTATACTCGACAGGGCTAAAACCAGTATCAACCCATTCTCAATCTGTATTGGACCTGTATTTAGGTAGCATTTCTGTAAATATTCACAATGCAATTTCCCATAGGAGCTCCTTTTACGGCTAAAACTGTACCACTTTTACTATGAAGATTTAAACAAATTTTTAACCTAGAATTGAAAGTTCATATGCAACACAATTTTTTTCAAAGGTCAAAATATAGGGCTGTGCGGCATATTTTCAACGTTTATATGCCCTGAATTCTCAGAGTTTAAACTAACACTAATTTTCTTAACTACCCCTACCTCGAATGAAGGGTTACCGCAGATTTCAATATAAACAGTGTGCACATGTATATTTACTGGTAACATTCCAAAGTTATGTCTCTATGAGATGAAACATAGAAAGCATAACTGGGAACCAGTATGTAAACAAAATTATTTTTCTATGAATATTCAAAATCTCCCTAAAAGCGGCGTATTTGAGAAACAGCTGTATTTACAAAGTGCAACCTTTAACCAATTTGTGATGTATTTTCAATGTCGCTAACAAAACCCGACTAATTGACTTGAAAGTCTGAACCAAAGAAACAAAGTCTAAACCTTACTTGACCAATACACCTTGACATTATAAATCTTTAATTATATAAATGTACAACTATAATTTATTCAACAATACATTACTTATGTATCATTGATTTTTTTATCCGACAAATAACTTTTTCACATAGTACTCTTCCCAAGGGAAACACATATTAACCCAAATAAATAGAAAACAGACAAAATTGGTCTAGTATGGTTCAGTGTTGGTCGAGTATGGTTCAAACTGGAGTGTGGTATGAATGTTATCGATCTAACTGAACAAACAATAACCAGTGTTAACAGGTGTGTTTTCTGATTACAAATATTTGGTAAACTTGATCATCACAACTTAGGTATACAGATGATATGAAAATGATTCTTGTGTTTCAATTTTTTTCCCATACTTTTTTTTTTGAAGTAATTATTCCCCAATAGTTACATTGAATAGATCCCCAAAACATGAGAAAGAATGTCATATAATATTTCTGAATGCTTAATATTTTGCTTTATACCAACATCCCCTTAAATAGACTTACGAAAAACCACGAAGTCTAGTATCAACGAAAATACAATTTGGTACCAACGAAAATATTAATCCACAGTATTGTGATTTGGTGTATTTTCTATTTCAGTATTGAATTCATACAGTGAAAAACTGTAATATATATTTTTGTATCGTTATTTAAAGTAAATAGTAAAGCATATAATGTTTTACAATCTGTGCTTCCGTTCGTCTGTTCTTTTGATTATTTGTACGTTCGTCCATCTGTTCGTCCGTCTGTCCCGCTTCATGTTGAAGTTTTTGGTTAAAATATTTGGTCAAGGTCGTTTTTGACATAAACACAAGCAAGCTATGACAGCCCCAAAACAATTATTGTAAAAATATTCAAACGGGAAAAACCAACGGTCAAATCTATAAAAAGAAACGAGAAACACTTATAAACCACATCAACAAACGACAACAACTGAACATCAAATTCATGACTTATGACAGTGCAAACAAATGTAGTAGGTTTCAACGTTTTAATAGGTACCAGCATTCACCCTTATTTAAAACAATAGTGTAACATCATAACAAAAAATGACACACTACAACATAATAATTAAAATGGCTGAATTCAATCAATAGACATATATAAAACACAAGTGAACATACACTACACGAATAAATTTGATCGTTGACACAATGTAAATGCAAAATCAATATAAAAATCTGTTAGATGTTTGACAATGTTTGACATTTAAAAAAAAACTATAAACCTGAAATGTCGCCAAATAGAATAAGAAGAATAATAGACACAGGTAATTGGTTGTTAGGTATACAGTACATATATAGATAACGGAAATATTTTTTACAAAATATATTCTTTTGTTCTTCATAATACTAGAACAGAAGTGAAAATTTATTGTTATGCACTGAAGCTTGTTAGTACGGCTATCTATAATATATATAAAATGAGTTTTGGGCAAATACGTTGTACTCAGTACATGCAAAACTGGCAACAAACATTACTTCAAAATTGACTTATAATTTAGTTTAAAAAATGTCAGGTTTTGAATGAAATAACATCTATAAATAGGAATATAAATCATTACAAAATAGACTGAAGACAGACATGTTAAATGAAAGAACAGCATTAAAATCGTTAACATTTGAGAAAGTTCTAGATATCTAATCCCAAGCTAAGTGACCTACGATAAAAAATCTTCATCTCTGCTGGACTGTTTCACGTTGTGCTTAGCATTTGTAACTTGATAAGCAATTCATATTCAAAGGAATTTGTAATGTGGGACCGTTCTGATTTTTGACTGGAAAACATATAGTAGGACATGGAAGGTTTAGCAAATCTTCAATATCAATACGTGTCCAAATTGGACACGAATAAAGCCTTAAACCACAAGCCTAATATATTTTAAATATGAATGTTACGCTTGGGACAGTCAACCTGTGTCGGAATAGGGTGGTGGTCAAATGTTTGTGTACCCCATGTAGCGTGCTTTTAACCATTATCATTGGATTACATGAATAATGTTTTGTTTATATAAAGCTAATTACATGTCTAAACAGAAAACAGAATCTATAAATATGTATGCTGTATTCAAAGTAGAATTTATGTATCGTTACAAATAAACTCATCATAGATACCAGGACATAACTTTGTATATACGCCAGACGCGCGTTTCGTCTACAAAAGACTCATCAGTGATGCTCGAATCCAAAAAAGTTAAAAAGGCCAAATAAAGTACGAAGTTGAAGAGCATTGAGGACCAAAATTCCTGAACTTTTTGCCAAATACAGCTAATGTAATCTATGCCGGAGGTAGACTACAGGCAAAATGTAAGAATTCAAAATATAAATGTATTCTAGATAAAACTGTCAAATTGTTAAAATAATTTCTTTGTTTGAGAAATATATGATGTAGCATAAATAAATGAACGAATAAATTAATAAAAGATATAAAAGTTACACATCTGGAACTGATTTAGTAATAAACATTTTACTGTTCGCCGCTATATGTGACGATTGATAACGGGACTAGTTACCGTTACAAAAAGAAGATTAAAAAAGAAGTATTTATTTAATCTTAGTTTTTTTTTATACTACAGATTAATTTTGATTCAGACATACCTGTGAAAATGCATCATCACATCTGTTTGTTTTATTTTTTAATTCATGACCAGTGTAACAATCATGTTTCAAACCAGGAAGATATTTGACAATATCCGGCGCAGAGTTCATATCCGTTCCATACATGCTCCGCAATACTGCACTTAGTATTGTATGTAGTGTTACAAAGTATTGAACAGACTGCAGGTGGCAGTTAGGTCCGCTGCTGTATGCCCTGAGGTAATCGGTGCCCTGAGGTAATCGTGGTAATGCGCCATTGATTAAACACGCACGAAAATATAGTTCTTATTTAGATAGATCTTAATACCAAATTTTAATGTGACCAAATACCAAAGATGTCAACAAACTTCCCAAATGATTTTATTATTGTATTCACCGATCATTTATTTCGTATGTACGTGTAGGGTGGGGATGGCTGGTAAAATTATAAACTTTTTTTTTTTTATAAAAGTTCAATTAATGATCTGAAGTATTCATTCATGACAGGGTTACCTGAGGTAACCCCAATTATAACAACAAATACAACCATTAAACTCAAGTCAACTGAGGTAACTTTATATATACATCACATAAACAATACAAATCTATGAAGTCCTACATTCTAAATTAAGAAATTGTGTTATTAAAATATAAATGTATACACTAGCAAAGCATGTACTAAAAATTCTTTCATAACAGGGTAACCTGCGGTAACCCAAACAATAACTTACAGCAAATACAACCTATTTAACTCAAGTTAATTCAGATCACCTTTACATATACATCACATAAACAATATAATTTCAATGAATTCCTACATAACAAAAGAAGAAAATGGTTTGTTACAGCATAAATGCATATACTAGCAAAGTATCTACTAAGTATTTTGTTATGACAGGGTTACCTCAGGTAACCCTTAAAATTGCAACAAGTATTATCCATTGATATCAAGTTGACTAAAGTCGCTTTTCCGATATATCACATAAACAATACATGTAAAATAAAGAAATTGCTTGATTACAGCATAAATGAATTCACTAGCAAACCATCTAATAAGCATTCTTTATAACATGGGTACCTGAGGTAACCCAAAACATAATTACAAATATAACCCACTTAACTTAACTGAAGTAAACTGAGATCACCTTTACATGTACATCAAATAATCAATACAACTTTCATGAAGTCCTACATTTAAAATAAAGAAGTTTGTTTATTACAATAAATGTAAACACTACCAAAGTATCTACGAAGTATTAATTCATGACAGGGTTACATGAGGTAACCCCAATAATTACAATAAATACAACCCATTCAACTCAAGTTAACTCAGGTTACATTTATATATACCTCGCATACACAATACAAATCTATGAAGTCCTACATTTTAGATTAAGAAATTGTGTCATTACAGAATAAATGCATATACCAACAAATAATCTACGAAGTATTCTTTCATAACAGAGATACCTCATGTTATTTCAAAAATAACAACAAATATAATCCATTCAAATTAAGATAACCAAAGTCGCCTTTCCTGAATATCATATAAACAATACTTATCTATGAAGTCCAAAATGAAATAGTAAATGGTTTATTAGAAGTTAAATGTATACTCTGGAAAACTATCTACGACGTATTCTTACGTGACAGGGTTACCTCAGATAACCAAAACAATCACAACAAAGATAACCCATCTAACTCAAGTTCACTCAGGTTACCTTTAAATATATATACATCACATAAACAATACAAATCTATGAAGTCCTACATTTCAAATTCAAAAATTGTGGAATTACAATAGGAATGTATACACTAGCAAAGTATCAACTAAGAATTCTTTCATAGCAGGGTTACCTGAGGTAACTTAAACAATAACAGCAAATACAACCTATATAACTCAAGTTAATTCAGATCACCTTTACATATACATCACATAAAAAATATAACTTCAAAGAATTCCTACATTAAAAATCAAGAGGTTGGTTTATTACACCATTAATGCATATACTAGCAAAGTATCTACTAAATATTCTGTCATGCACGGTTTCCTCAGGTAACTCATAAAATAGAAACAAGTATTATCCATTCATATCAAGTTAACTAAAGTCGCCTTTCCAATATATCACATAAACAATACCCATCTATGAAGTCCTACATTTCAAATAAAGAAATTTTTTGATTACAACATAAATGTTTACACTAGCAAACTATCTAAAAAGTATTCTTCATAACATGGGTACCTGACGTAACCCCAGACATAATTACAAATATAACCCACATAACTGAAGTTAACTGAGGTCACCTTTACATGTGCATCACATAAAAAATACAACTTTCATGAAGTCCTACATTTAAAATAAAGAAGTTTGTTTATTACAATTAATGTAAACACTAGCAAAGTGTCTACGAAGGGTATCATTCATTACAGGGTTACCTCAGGTAACCATAACAATAATAACAAAGATAACCCATCTAACTCAAGTTAACTGAGGTCACCTTTATATATATATACATCACATAAACAATACAACTTTCATGAAGTCCGACATTTGAAATAAAGAAGTTTGTTTATTACAATTAATGTAAACAATAGCAAAGTATCTACAAAGAATGCATTCATTACAGGGTTACATCAGGTAACCCAATAATAACAACAAATACAACCAATATAACTCAAGTAAACTCAGGTATCACCTTTAAATATATATGCATCACATAAACCATACAAATCTATGAAGTCCTACATTTTTAAATTTAGAAATTGTTTATTTAAAATATAAATGTATACACTTACAAAGTATATACTAAGAATTCTTTCATAGCAGGGTTACCTGAGGTAACTAATACAACACAACAAAAACAACCTATTTAACTCAAGTTAATTCAGATCACCTTTACATATACATCACATTAACAATATAACTTTAATGAATTCCTACATTAAAAATGAAGAAGTTGATATATTACACCATAAATGGATATACTAGGAAAGTATCTACTAAATATTCTGTCATGACAGGTTACCTCAGGTAACCCATGAAATAGAAACAAGTATTATCCATTCATATCAAGTTAACTTAAGTCGCCTTTCAGAAATATCACATAAACAATACCCATCTATGAAGTCCTACATTTAAAATAAAGAAATTGTCCGATTACAACATAAATGTTTACACTAGCAAACTATCTCAAAAGCATTCTTCATAACATGGGTACCTGAGGTAACCCCAGACATAATTACAAATATAACCCACTTAACTGAAGTAAACTGAGGTCACCTTTACATGCGCATCACATAAACAATACAACTTTCATGACGTTCTACATTTAAAATAAAGAAGTTTGTTTATTACAATTAATGTAAACACTAGCAAAGTGTCTACGAAGTATTAATTCATTACAGGGTTACCTCAGGTAACCATAACATAACAACAAAGTTAACTCATCTAACTCAAGTTCACTGAGGTCACCTTTTAAAATATATATACATCACATAAACAATACAAATCTATGAAGTCCTACATTTCAAATTAAAATCTTGTGGAGTTACAATACAAAGGTATACACTAGAAAAGTATCTACTAAGAATTCTTTCATAGCAGGGTTACCTGAGGTAACCAATACAATAACAACAATACAACCTATTTAACTCAAGTTAATTCAAATCATCTTTACATATACATCATATAAACAATATAACTTTAATGAATTCCTACATTTAAAAAGAAGAAGTTGGTTTATTACACCATAAATGGATATACTAGCAAAGTATCTACTAAAAATTCTGTCATGACAGGGTTAACTCAGGTAACCCTTGAAATAGAAACAAGTATTATCCATACATATGAAGTTAACTTAAGTCGCCTTTCAGAAAAATCACATAAACAATACACAATTATGAAGTCCAACATTTAAAATAAAGAAATTGTCCGATAACAACATAAATGTTTACACTAGCAAACTATCTCAAAAGCATTCTTCATATCATGGGTACCTGAGGTAACCCCAGACATAATTACAAATATAACCCACTTAACTGAAGTTAACTGAGGTCACCTTTACATGTGCATCACATAAACAATACAACTTTCATGAAGTCCTACATTTAAAATAAAGAAGTTTGTTTATTACAATTAATGTAAACACTAGCAAAGTGTCTACGAAGGATTCATTCATTACAGGGTTACCTTAGGTAACCATAACAATAACAACAAAGATAACCCATCTAACTCAAGTTCACTGAGGTCACCTTTAAATATATATGCATCACATAAACAATACAAATCTATGAAGTCCTACATTTCAAATAAAAAATTGTGGAATTACAATACAAATGTATACACTAGCAAAGTATCTACTAAGAATTCTTTCATAGCAGGGTTACCTGAGGTAACCAATACAATAACAACAAATACAACTTATTTAACTCAAGTGAATTCAGATCACCTTTACATATACATCACATAAACATTATAACTTCAATGAATTTCTACATTAAAAACGAAGAAGTTGGTTTATTACACCATAAATGCATTAACTAGCAAATTATCTACTAAGTATTCTGTCTTGACAGGGTTACCTCAGGTAACCCATAAAATAGCAACAAGTATTATCCATTCATATCAAGTTAACTTAAGTCGCCTTTCCGGTATATCACATAAACAATACACATCTATGAAGTCCTTCATTTAAAACAAAGAAATATAAATGTTTACAATAGCAAACTTTCTAAAAAGCATTCTTCATGTCATGGGTACCTGAGGTAACCCCAGACATAATTACAAATATAACCCACTTAACTGAAGTTAACTGAGTTCACCTTTACATGTACATCACATAAGCAATACAACTTTCATGAAGTACTACATTTGAAATAAAGAAATTTGTTTATTACAATTAATGTAAACACTAGCAAAGTATCTACGAAGAATTCATTCATTACAGGGTTACCTGAGACAGGGTTACCTCAGGTAACCTAATAATAACAACAAATACAACCCTTTTAACTCAAGTTTACTCAGGTAACATATATCTATACATCGCATAAACAATACAAATCTATGAAGTCCTACATTTTAAATTAAGAAATTGTGTAATTACAACATCAATGCATATACCAGAAAAGTATGTACGAAGTGTTCTTTCATAACAGGGTTACCTCAGGTAACCCCAAAAATAACAGTAAATATAATCAATTCAAATAAAGTTAACTTAAGTTGCCTTTCCTAAATATCATATAAACAATACACATCTATGAAGTTCAAATTTATAAAAAAGTAAATCGTTTATTACAACTTAAATGTATATTCTGGAAAACTATCTACAAAGTATTCTTACATGACAGGATAACCTCGGGTAACCATACCAATAACATCAAATAAAAAATACAAATCTATGAAGTCCTACATTTTTAAATTAAGAAATTGTGTGATTAAAATACAAATGTATACACTAGCATAGTATCTACTTATATTTTTTTCATAACAGGGTTACCTGAGGTAACCCAAGCAATAACAGCAATTACAACAAATTTAACTCAAGTTAATTCAGATCACCTTTACATTTACATCACATAAACAATATAACTTCAATGAATTCCTACATTGAAAATGAAGAAGTTGGTTTATTACACCATAAATACATAATCTAACAAAGTATCTACTAAGTATTCTGTCATGACAGGGTTACCTCAGGTAACCCATAAAATAGCTACAAGTATAATCCATTTAAATCGAGTTAAGACAGATCGCATTTTCTTAATATCGCGTAAGCAATTTACATCTGTGAAGTCCTACATGTAAAATAAAGAAATTGTTTAATTACAACATAAATGTTTACACTAGTAAACTATCTAATAAGCATTCTTTCATAACAGGGGTACCTGAGGTAACCCCAAATATAATTGCAAATATAACCCACTTAACTAGAGTTATTTGAGATCACCTTTACATATATATCTCATAAACAATATAACTTCAATGAATTTCTACATTCAAAAGGAATAAGTTAGTTTATTACAATGAGTGTAAAGTATTCATTCATGACAGGGTTACCTCAGGTAACCCCAATTATAACGACAAATACAATCTATTTAACTCACGTGAACTAAAGTAACATTTACATATAATCGCATAAACAATACAAATCTATGAAGTCCTACATTTTAAATTAAGAAATTGTGTAATTACAGCATAAATGCATATACCAGCAAAGTATCTACGAAGTATTCTTTCATAACAGGATTACCTCAGGTAACCCAAAAAATAACAACAAATATAATCGATTCAAATCAAATTAACATAAGGTTGCAGTCTTGTTATTGACTGCTCCATAGGCTTACATGCAAAACAGCTGATCTTAGAAAAAAAATCATGTTCATATCATGTATGTACCAAAGTGAAATTGTGATTTAATTGAAAAAAGGGGGTCTTGCCACGAAGAATAAAACGTTACGCAATCGTGAAGTCAACTCATTTTTTTTTCTACTGTCTGTTTGCTATTTTTACTAGACCTCACCACTTCAAGTAAACATGATATCCTTCCATTTTCCTGGAATGATATCCCAAAAAGATGCAAGATTTTTTAAAAAGTCTATATTTATGTTTCCATTCACCATAAACCTATAAACAAACAGAAAAAAATGAGTTCAGAAAAAAATTCAGTCTACTAAATTATCTGTAAATCTCATTCTTGTCTATCTTGATGAATAACCTGACCATGCACAGTTGTACAGCGGTTCACTGAGGTAACCTGACCATGCACAAGAGTACAATGGTTCCCTGAGGTAACCTGACCATGCACAGTTGTACTGTGGTTCCCTGAGGTAACATGACCATGCACAGTAGTACAATGGTTCCTGAAGTATTCTGACCAGGCACAGTAGTGCAATTGTTCCCTGAGGTAACCTGACCATGCTCAGAAGTACAATAGTTCCCTGAAGTAATCTGACCATGTACAGTAGTACAATGGTTCCCTGGGTAAACCTGACCATGCACAGTAGTACAATGGTTCCCTGAGGTAACATGACAATGCACAGTAGTACAATGGTTCCCTGAGGTAACCTGGCCATGCACAGTAGTACAGTGGTTCCCTGAGGTAACATGACTTTGTACAGTAATACAATGATTCCTTGAGGTGAACTCACAATACACAACAGTACAATGGTTCCGTGAGGTACCATGACCATGCACAGTAGAACAACGTTTCCCTGAGGAGACTTGAACATGCACAATAGTACAATGGTTCCCTGGACAGTAGTACAATGGTTCCCTGAGGTTACCTGACAATGCCCAGTTGTATTGTGGTAACCTGGTGTAACATGACCATGCACAGTAGTATAATGATTCTCTGAGGTTACCTACCATGCACAGTAGTACAATGGTTCACTTAAGTAACCTGAATATACACAGTTCAATGGTTCCCTGCAGATTAGTATAATGGCTCCCTGGGGTTACTTGACCATGCCCAGTTGTACAGTGGTTCCCTGAGGAAACCTGACAATGCACAGTAGTACAATGGTTCCCTGAGGTAACCTGACCATGCACAGTAGTACAATGGTTCCCTGAGATAAACTTACCATGCACAGTAGTACAATGGTTCCCTGAGGTAACCTGGCAATGCACTGTAGTACAATGCTTTCCTGAGGTTACCTGACCATGCATAGTTGAACAGTGGTTCCCTGAGTAACCTGACAATGCATAGTTGAACAGTGGTTCCCTGAGTAACCTGACAATGCATAGTATAACAATGGTTTCCTGAGGTTAAATAACCATGCACAGTAGAACAATGATTTCCTGAGGAAACCTGACAATGCAGAGTAGTACAATGATCCCCTGGGGTACCTTACCATCACAGTAGTAGAATGGTTCCCTGAGGTAACCTGACCATGCACAGTAGTAGAGTGCTTCCCTGAGGAGACATGACAATGCACAGAAGTACAATGGTTCCCTGAAGTAACCTGGCAATGCACAGTAGTACAATGTTTTTCTGAGGTTACCTGACCATGCATAGTTGTACAATGGTTCCCTGAGTAACCTAACAATGCACAGTATTACAATGGTTTCCTGGGGTAACTTAAACATGTACAGTAGTACAATTGTTCCCTGAGGTAACCTGACTATGCACAGTAGTACAATTTTTCCCTGAGGTAACCTGACTATGCACAGTAGTACTATGGTTCCCTGAGGTACCATGACCATGTACAGTAGAACAATGATTCCCTAAGGTAACATAGCCATACACAGAAGTACAATGGTTCCCTGAGGTAACCTGACCATGAACAGTTGCACAGTGGTTCCCTGAGTAACCTGAACATGCACAGTAGTACAATGGTTTCCTGAGGTAACCTGACCATACACAGTAGTACAATGATTCCCTGAGGCAACTTACCATGCACAGTAGTGCAATGGTTCCCTGAGGTAACCTGACCAGGCACAGTTATACAATGGTTCCCTGAGGTAACCTGACCATGCACAGTAGTACAATGGTTCCCTAAAGTAACCTGACCATGTCAATAGTACAATGGTTCCCTGGGGAAACCTGACCATGCACAGTAGTACAAAGGTTCCCTGAGGTAACATGACAATGCACAGTAGTACAATGGTTCCCTGAGGGAACCTGACCATACACAGTAGTACAGTGGTTCCCTGAGGTAACCTGACCATGCACAGTAGTGTAATGGTTCCCTCGGTAACATGACCATGCACAGTAGTACAATGGTTCCCTGAGGGAACCTGACCATACACAGTAGTACAATGGATCCCTGAGGTAACCAGACCATGCACAGTAGAACAATGGTTCCTTGAAGTAACCCGATCATCATGCACAGTAATACCATGGTTCCCTGAGGTAACCTTACCATGCACAGTAGTACAGTGGTTCCCTGAGGTAACCTGCTCATGTATAGCAATTTACATATGACCTGAGGTAACCTTGTCATGTACAGTAATTTACAGATGACCTGAGGTAACCTGGTCATGTACAGTGATTTACAGATGACCTGAGGTAGCCTGTCAGTGAAAAAAAGAACATAGATGTTATCTGGACGGACTAAGCTGACGAAGGGAGTTATGAACATTCAATTGTGGTCACCTGAGGTTTGTAGAAAATTAGCGTTTTGCAAAGTTTATCTGTGGTAACATGCAGCTGGTACAATGACCATGAAGTTGTGACCTTAGGTAACCTCACCATATTCTAACATACAGGGGTATTCTGAGGTTACATATTTATATACAGTAGTTAAGAAATGACATTAGTTAACATGTGCACTTGACCATGTATAAAAATGCAGAAGTGCGCTGAGGAAAACTAAAAAAATAGTGTTTTGTAAAGTTTATACATAATGTGGTACCGTATAGCGGGTTATTTTCGCGGGGTGTAAATTTTCGCGGATAGAACAAAATCGCCAAAATAAATTCCGCCAATTTAAAAATGTACATGCAAAGGTAATGCTTAAAATGTTGAATCCGCCAAAATAATAACCGCCAAAATTTTTCGTATACCCTTTTCAATGAAAATCGCGAAATTTTACACCCGCGAAAATAACCCGCTATACGGTAATACGAGTATGTGCAGTAATACAGAGTAACCTCACCATGTACAGCAATACAGAGGTAATATTAGGTAACCTCACAATGTTCAATCATACAGAGGTGACCTGAGGTAGCCTCACCATGTGAGCAATCATAGATATGATCTGAGATATAGGAAATACACAGTAATTTAGAGATGACCTAAGGTTATCTGACCATGTACAAAAGTCCACTGGAGATGTGAGGTTTTTCCTTGAAAATATCCAACATCTCTCAAATAAGATTGATTAAGACAATTAACATTTTAAAAAAGCAGTTATATACTGTATAACCTGTGCTTGTAACTACGTTACTTTCAAAGTAATGTCAAATGAAAAAACAAATAGATTACTGTTCGTACTGCAATGTTTCTCTTTTTTAATAATGGTGAATAAAATCATTTTAGTATGAACTGGCTGGTCATCATCGCGTATGATACGATTTTGATACTCATACACAGCTAATGAATATTATGCATGAATATAGATAAATCAGCACGTGTAGCCATAGACTGAGAGTTGTAGATTTGTAGTGTAAATATATAGATGCCGTTTATAGAATACAAAATTAGATCAGAAACATAGTTATTAAAATAGAGAAAGGAAATGGTGAATATGTCAAAGCGACAACCACCCGACCATAGAGCAGACAACAGTCGAAGGCAACCAATGGGTCTCCAATGTAGCGAGAATTCCCGCAGCTGTAGGTGTCCTTCAGCTGGCCCCAAAAAATATGCATAATAGTTCAGTGATAATGGACGTCAAACTAAACTCCGAATTATACACAAGAAACTAAAATTTAAAATCATACAAGCCTAACAAAGGCCAGAGGCTCCTGACTTGGGACATGCGCAAAATTGCGGCGGGGTTAAACATGTTTATGAGATCTCAACCCTCCCCTTATACATCTAGCAAGTGTAGAAAAGTAAAAGCATAACAATACGCAAATTATAATTCAGTTCAATAGAAGTCCGAGTCTGATGTCAAAAGATGTAACAAAAGAAAATAAATAAAATGACAATAGTACATAAATAACAACAGACTACTAGCAGTTAACTTACATGCCAGCTCCAGACCTCAATTAAACTGATTGAAAGATTATGTGTTCATCATATGAATATCAGGCACAATCCCTCCCGTTAGGGGTTTAGTATCATACTATCATAAAATATATGAGAAGAACATAACCCGTGTCATGCCAACAAATGTTTTTTTAGAAATAGATGTGTTTAGTTCCGATTCAAAGACTCTATCAGTGAATCAATATTAAAGCCAAAATATGCAATCTTTAATGACCTGACAACAGTATCGTAACTATATCCCTTTTTAATAAGTCTATTTAAAGGTTTTGTTAGTTTCTGAGGAGAATATTGACATTTTTGTTCTTTATATAGAATATTCCCATAAAAAATTGGATGTGAAATACCTGAACGTATAAGATGTCTGCATGTTGAGTTAAATTTACGAATTATTTCCTTATACCGATGATAAAATTTAGTAAATGTTTTGACCAGTTTGTGATATCGAAAACCCTGGTGTACTAATTTTTTAGTAATACATAAATTTCTCTCGCTAAAATCTAATACGTTGTTACATACACGAGAGAATCGTACAAGTTGAGATATATAAACACCATAAGATGATGACAAGGGAACGTCACCATCTTCAAATGAATAATTAACAATAGGAAATGAAAAAACATCTCTCTTATCAACAATTTTTGTATTAATCTTCCCGTTTATGATATAGATATCAAGATCGAGGAAAGGGCAGTGGTCATTGTTATCATTAGCTTTAATTAAAGTAAGTTCTACAGGATAAATTTCTTTATTATACATACGGAAGTCGTTATTATTGAGAGCCAATATATCATCCAAATATCTAAAAGTATTGTTAAATTTTTGTATCAAATATTGTTTTGATGGGTCTTTGCTAATTTAAGTCATAAATTGTAACTCATAACAATACAAAAACAGGTCCGCAATAATTGGTTCACAGTTAGTCCCCATTGGAATTCCAATAACTTGACGATATACGGAATCTCTAAAGCGAACAAAAATGTTATCAAATAAAAATTCAAGCGCATAAATAGTATCAAAGCATGTCCAATTGACATAGTTCTAATGTTTATTGCTACTAAAAAATGATCGCAAAGAGTTTGAACATATGTACTCGCATTCCGACTTTTTAAATGCCCAGTTAATTAGGGATGTGAATTTTTTCTTAATAAGAATATGAGGCAAAGTGGTATATAGAGTAGAAAAATCTAAACTTTGAACAGATTTAAAATCACCATTGTATGCATGCAATTTTTTGACACTCCAAAAGTAATTAATTCCACTATTTTCAAGGGCCTTATTTGAACAATTTATTATCAGGTTTTTTATTGTACCAAGTGTACTAGTAAGTAAAACAGACAATTTAGTAGTTGAACAATGGACAGTGGCGGTTCCAGGGGTGTTCTGAGTATAGGCACCTTTTTTTTTTTTAGATCAATGCATTTGAATGGAAACATATAGTTGGAACCCCCTCCTTGTGTCCTGAATTGGGAACCCCCCTTTTTTAAATAGATGGATCCGCCACTGCCCCTCATGCAGTCACCAGACACAAGTTGGTTCCTTTTTCCTTTTTCCTTTTTCGATATTCAAATTTTGAAAAATATTACAAGTCCAAACTGAATTTTTTTTTCCTTCAAAATTTTTTTTCCTTCAAAATTTTTTTTCCAAAAAAATGTTTTTTCCCTCAAAATTTTTATTCCTCAAATTTTTTTTTTCCTCAAAATTTTTTTTCCCCTCAAAATTTTGTTTCCTCAAAAAAAATTTGTCCTCAATTTTTTTTTCCTCAAAATTTTTTTTCCTCAAATTTTTTTTTTCCTCAAAATATTTTTCCTCAAAAAGTTTTTCTTCTAATTTTTTTTTTCATTTCCTTATTCGTTTTCTTTTTCCTTTTTCGATTATCATCCTTATTCGATTTCCATTTCCTTATTCGATTTTCATTTCCTTATTCGATTTTCTTTTCCTTATTCGGTTTCTTCTTCCTTTTTCAATATTCATTTCCTTTTTCGGTTTCTATTTCCTTATTCGGTTTCTATTTCCTTATTTGATTTTCATTTCCTTATTCGATTTTCATTTCCTTATTCAATTTTCATTTCCTTATTCGGTTTCTTTTTCCTTTTTCAATATTCATTTCCTTATTTGGTTTCTATTTCCTTATTCAGTTTCTATTTCCTTATTGAATTTTCATTTTCTTATTCGATTTCCATTTCCTTATTCGATTTTCATTTCCTTATTCGGTTTCTTTTTCCTTTTTCAATATTCATTTCCTTTTTCGGTTTCTATTTCCTTATTCAGTTTCTATTTCCTAATTGGATTTTCGTTTCCTTATTCGATTTCCATTTCCTTAGTCGATTTTCATTTCCTAATTCGGTTTCTTTTTCCTTTTTCAATATTCATTTCCTTTTTCGGTTTCTAGTTCCTTATTCGGTTTCTATTTCCTTATTGGATTTTCATTTCCTTATTCAATTTCCATTTCCTTATTCGGTTTCTTTTTCCTTATTCGGTTCCTTTTTCCTTATTCGGTTTCTTTTTCCTTTTTCAATATTCATTACCTTTTTCGGTTTCTATTTCCTTATTCGGTTTCTATTTCCTTTTTCGATTTTCATTTCCTTATTCGGTTTCCATTTCCTTTTTCGATATTCAAATTTTGAAAAATATTACAAGTCCAAACTGAATTTTTTTTTTGCTTCAAATTGTTTTTCCTCAAAATTTTTGTTCCTCAAATTTTTTTTTTTTCCTCAAAATTTTTTTTTCCTCAAAATTTTTTTTGCTCAAAATTTTTTTTTCTCAATTTTTTTTTCCTCAAAATTTTTTTTCCTCAAATTTTTTTTTCCCTCAAAATATTTTTCCTCAAAAAGTTTTTCTTCTAATTTTTTTTTCATTTCCTTATTCGTTTTCTTTTTCCTTTTTCGATTATCATCCTTATTCGATTTCCATTTCCTTATTTGATTTTCATTTCCTTATTCGATTTTCTTTTCCTTATTCGGTTTCTTCTTCCTTTTTCAATATTCATTTCCTTTTTCGGTTTCTATTTCCTTATTCGGTTTCTATTTCCTTATTGGATTTTCATTTCCTTATTTGATTTTCATTTCCTTATTCAATTTTCATTTCCTTATTCGGTTTCTTTTTCCTTTTTCAATATTCATTTCCTTATTCGGTTTCTATTTCCTTATTCAGTTTCTATTTCCTTATTGGATTTTCATTTCCTTATTCGATTTCCATTTCCTTATTCGATTTTCATTTCCTTATTCGGTTTCTTTTTCCTTTTTCAATATTCATTTCCCTTTTCGGTTTCTATTTCCTTATTCAGTTTCTATTTCCTAATTGGATTTTCGTTTCCTTATTCGATTTCCATTTCCTTATTCGATTTTCATTTCCTAATTCGGTTTCTATTTCCTTTTTCAATATTCATTTCCTTTTTCGGTTTCTAGTTCCTTATTCGGTTTCTATTTCCTTATTGGATTTTCATTTCCTTATTCAATTTCCAATTCCTTATTCGGTTTCTTTTTCCTTATTCAGTTCCTTTTTCCTTATTCCGTTTCTTTTTCCTTTTTCAATATTCATTACCTTTTTCGGTTTCTATTTCCTTATTCGGTTTCTATTTCCTTTTTCGATTTTCATTTCCTTATTCGGTTTCCATTTCCTTTTTCGATATTCAAATTTTGAAAAATATTACAAGTCCAAACTGAATTTTTTTTTTCCTTCAAAATTTTTTTTCCTCAAATTTTTTTTTTCCTCAAAATTTTTTTTTCCTCAAATTTTTTTTTCCTCAAAATTTTTTTTCCTCAATTTTTTTTTCCTAAAATTTTTTTTTTCTCAAAATATTTTTCCTCGAAAAGTTTTTCTTCAAAATTTTTTTTCGTTTCCTTATTCGTTTTCTTTTTCCATTTTCGATTATCATTCCTTATTCGGTTTCTTTTTCCTTATTCGATTTTCATTTCCTTATTCGGTTTCTATTTTCTTATTCAGTTTCCATTTCCTTTTTCGATATTCAAATTTTAAAAAAATATTACAATTCCAAACTGAATATTTTTTTCTTTCAAAATTTTTTTTTTCTCCAATTTTTTTTCAGAAGACTTTTTTTCGTTTCCTTATTCGTTTTCTTTTTCCTTTTTCGATTTTCATTTCCTTATTCGGTTTCGATTTCCTTTTTCGATATTCAAATTTTGAAAAACTGAAGTGGCTGCTATTTTGATCGGCTGCTAATAGGCTTTAATTGGGTGTATAATATGAGCAGATGGGTTAAGGCAGTCCGTTCAATTATTCAAAATAAGCCATTTCTCAAAGTTCATGCGTATTTTGATATTTAAGTCCGTCGGTACTCTTCTACTAGAGGTTTCCCAATTTGCTACGTATCTGGTACGGTTGGTACGTAACTCAACGGTTGGTGCTGTTTTGGAGAAATCATTTAATGAATGAGGTCATTTCATTCATCATGATAACATCAAAAGAATTGAAATGCATATCAGCAAAAAAAACTAGCTTCACGTTTTATTTGATAACGATTTCAACGTTTCTAGAACACTTTGTTTATGATTCCCTATGAAATTATTTAGTGGTACATAAGAGAATGAATCAAACAGACCTTAAACGAACTGAGTTGACATGACTTTAATATTCTAAATATAGATTTGCGTTTGTGATTGGTATTGGTATTATTCTTTTGTTTCTTATCTATATGTGTTAATTTCATTGTATAATTATTTCTGGCATGATTTTGAAATTAGACATTAAATATTAAACAATAAATTTCAGTCGTTTCATCAAAAGATTTTGTTTTGATGATTGGAAACCTGAGATTTTGCATTGACTCAGTGAGAAAAGGCACTCTTCTCATGTTTTTTTTTATCAACAACTTGAGACTTTTTTCTTGAAATGCATTCCAAATAAAAGTAACTGACAATTTACTGATAAATAAGACATATTTGCCTATTCTGTCGTCGATGAAAAACACCAATATAAAAAGGAAGATATGACATAATTGCCAATGAGACAACTCTCCACCACAGGCACTTGTCTGAGGCAAGTGCATGTGTTCTCAACATGAGACCAAATGACACAGAAATAAAAAACTATAATAGACCACCGTACGGCCTTCAACATTGAACAAAGCCCATCCCGCATAGTCTGCTTTAAAAGTCTCCGAAATGTCAAGTGCTAACAAATTTCAAACAAGAAAACTGACGGCCTAATTTATGTAAAAAATATGAACGAAAAACAAATATGTAACACAGCAACAAACGAGAACCACTGAATTAATTTACAGTTTCCTGACTTGGGATAGGCACATATACATACATAATGTGGCGGCGTTAAACATGTAACTTTGACAGTGGTGTAACAGTACAACATAGAGCGAACTATAAAAATCAGTTGAAAAAGACTTAAGCCTGACTTAACTCAGATCATGAGATACAAATAGAAATACACCTTGCTAAAACACAGAGTGTACGTGGCCTGGTACATATCTGAGAGTTTTTCCAGTTATTAACAGCTAGTTCAAAGCCAAAAACAAATAATAAACGAAATCATGCATCCTAGACTAAATAATTAATCATCATAGAATTAAAAAGACTAGAATAATTATTAATTAAATTGTACTGACATTGTATTCTTTAAATATCTTATAAGGTGTAACACCACTAATTCAGGCCCGGCCAGAAAGCACATACCAGAAAGTAGTACATATTTAACACAAAATAGTTCCTACGCATGGACATAACTTTCAATATATTTAGAATATTTTATTAATTTTGGTATCAAATGAAAGCTGCATGACTGGTGATCATTGCAGAACAATTTTTGACTGATAAATTTGAATAATAAAAAAATGGCATGAAATTTAAAAAGGAGGGTACATTTTGCCTTTTTGTCAGATCGGAAGTACCTGTTTTGGTACATCCGAAGTTCCGGGAACCAGTTCTTTCTTATATGCAATGTAAGGTATGTTGATTTTTTTAGTACAGGACACCAGAAGGTGTTGCTTTGACATGCAATGATTGTCACTTGATTTGAACTTAAGATAAAAGAGCTGTGACCACTCGAAATTGAGGAATTTAACATAGAAAGCAATGGGGCCATTAATTAGTGGTGTACTTCCATAAACGATCTTTTAATTGAAGCTTTCCTTCCACCTTTATTGGTTAAATATCGCATACGTGTGTATTACGATTTATTTTGAAAATGCTGAAAATATATTGATTGATTGATTGTTGGTTTCTCAACGTTCAGTGGCAAATATTTCATGAATATTCAGGACGAGAACAATTTAACAATAAATACAATAGGTAGGTCTCGTAATAATTGAGGCCATCCGGGATGATGATCAGGGAAATTTTGACTGCCACAGGAAGATGAGGGTATATTGGATAGGGACATGAATTTTGCCTTGCATCAGGTAACCTACGAACCCCTCAAAGAGTTGTTGTAAGGGTTCTTAACGTACAAAGAGCATGACTTTCTCTTAACACGAGGCATCGGACTTAATCTATCTTAAATATGTATTTGTTTCTAATAAAATGCATAGTTTCAGCTTTCGCGTATGCAGTACGCATATGTTGTACTATGTTTAAGTGGAAACTCACAATTGGTTAATTTAATAGACCTTCACAGTCCTTGTTTCACAGTTGTAATACAACATCTAGAAGTTTTCAACGACCTTGACTGGCTATTAAAACATCCAAATGTTGTATTAGAATTGTGAATTTATAAGACCTTCACAGTCCTTGTTACACATTTGTATTATAAAAGGTTTTGTATTTATGTTTATCATAATATACATTTTCAATAAGGCCGATTTTATATGTTAAAATAGCTCTTATTCTATCATGGTTTTGAAAGTCTACTTCAAAAAATTGCCAACTTATTCAATTTAAACTGTTGTATCTGTATAACAGGCGATTATTTGAAAAAAATATGAAAATATTTTATTTTTAGCTTGTTTATGTCTGTGAAATTTCAAGGGAAATAAATCTTAATCACAAACCGTTCGTTGCAACGGCTACTACTTGCAACGGTTGTTTGAAAGCATAATCGAGTACACACAATGTCGTTTGTTATGAACGTTGCGAAATATATTGATTATATACCTTTTGTTCCTCTCTTAATACGCTTTCGAATGAGGTATAAAGTTTATCTGTAAATACGGGCTGAAGTGTCACAGCAGTCCATTCAATTATTCAAAATATCCATTTCATTATTCAAAATTGGCTATTTCCTAATTTTCACGCGTGTTTTGGCGTTTAGGTCCTCCGTAACCCCTCTAATGGTCATTGCCGCACATATTGTTTATTATCAGTGTATTTCTCTATCAATAAGCTTTTTATTGGTGTATAATTTTTATCGTAATTATGAGCTGACGGCGTCGGGTTGCAGCAGTCCGTTCCATTATACAAAATAAGCTATTTCTCAATGTTCACGCGTATTTCGATATTAAGTCCGTCGGTACTCCTCTTATATGCGTTGCGAAACATATTGACTATATACCTTTTGCTCCTCTCTTAATAAGCTTACGAATGAGTTATAAGGTTTATCTATTATTCGGGGCTGAAGGGTAACAGCAGTCCATTCAATTATTCAAAATATCCATTTCATTATTCAAAATTGGCTATTCCTTAATTTTCACGCGTGTTTTGTCATTTAGGTCCTCCGTGACCCCTCTAATGGTCATTGCTGCACAATCAACTTGTTATATCTTTAATCAGAGGATGAAGAATAGCAAAGGTCCAGAGAAAATAAAAAAAAGACAACGTAGAGTATTTTAATTTTGATATATATATATATGTTTTGGTATTCAGGTTGTTCATACATGGAATTTCTTTTAAAAATAGTTAAGAAAAAGCCATAAGTTTATATCCTCCGAAACTAAATAAATAAATGAAATTAAAGATTTACAGAGTGTTTTTTTATAATAATTTGAATGATCGTTTGATAACACTAAAATGACGAATTTAAAAATACGGAATTTAGCTACAGTGTCAGTTATTTTTATTTCACTATTCACCGCTCCAACTTGAATAATGAAACCTAAACTATTTCATCATTCATTACTTAACATTGAATAGTGAATAGTGAACTAGTTCATTATTCATTATTGAATTTTGAATAATGAATAATGAACGTACTTCAGCGCGGTAAAAATGACAAGTATGATGGATTTTTTTCTGTGCCCGGTAAAAAGACTACCTACATAATGTAGTGTTCTAGTACTTCCCAGATCTATGGACAAACCGACAGGCAGGACGGAACACTCTTAGTTAATCATATGTACATACCACCTAAAACTTCATTTTTGAAGGATTATATATATACATACAACCTCTAGTAACTTACCCTTTATTTCACTTTAAATGTGTCTCGTTTTATACTAATGTATAAGTGAAATAGTCGGGCAATCCATGACAGACTTTGCCAAGTAGCCTTTGCCAGCTGTTCATATTAAATTGTTCATATTGCCTCGCATATGTGTGTCTTCTATGCCACATACAACTGTGACGATATTGACTTTAGCAAACAATTCTGCTCAAACCGGTGCTAGGGACTGTCTTTGTGTATATGTCTTGATTTTGATGTCGGGCAAACTTATGAAAGAAAACGGAAACACAAAAATCAGTATTTTTTTTTTAATTTGTTAAGGCGCATAACCCTAGAATGGTATAAATGACGCCACCAAAATTCAAATGTGATCTGTATTTTGTTGTAATACGGATTGTGTATAAGTTTCTTAACATTTTGTTGAGGCAAACTCAAGATAAAAGAACAAAAACTAATTTTTTGACGTACGGACATACACACAGACAAAGCTGGAAAAACTTAATGCCCCCTCCACTATAAGTCATATTTCATTGAATAACCCGATGTTTTCATCACTTAGTCACGATACTTGCTATCTATATCCTATTCTTTTTTTATTTATATAAAGTTCCGGAAAAAATTTCCCTAACCGATATTAATCAGAGTCTTTTAAATAACTAGAAGGAATTCCGATCTATATATAGAAAATTATTGACCTGGCTACTGAGGTTGTCATTTGTCGCTTCTGTAAAAGGAGTAAAAAACGGGGCATGTAATATCAAACTCGGGAATACGCTGGCATTTCATAATCTATCATGTATTGTTACGTAGGGACATTTGTTCTTACGAAACAGCTTATAAATGCACATCTTATACAGGGGCAGATCCAGCCATTTTAAAAAGGGAGCGGGTTCCAACTATATGTCCCTATTCAAATGCATTGATCGGCCGAAAAAGGGAGGTTCCAGCCCCCGAAACCCCCTTCTGGATCCGCCACTGTTACAACATTTTGATGTCTCATATAGACTTTCCAGTTCGTTTTTCATTGTATACTAGAAAGATCTCATTTTTGTCTGAATTGGTGAACCCTTTTTAACGATAAAGAGTAATAAGGAAATGAAAATTGAATAAGGAAATAGAAACTGAATAAAGAAATAGAAACCCAATAAGGAAATGGAAATCTAATATTATAACAATGAAATAAAAACCCAATAAGGAAATAGAAACCGAACAAGGAATGAAAATCGAATAAGGAAAAAGTTACCGAATAAGAAAATGAAAATTGAATTAGGAAATAGAAACCAAATAAGAAAATAGAAACCGAATAAGTAAAAAGTTACCGAATAAGGAAATGAAAATCGAATAAGGAAAAAGAAACCGAATAAGGAATGTTATTACATTGGTTGCAATGAATTACATTGATTTCCCAGTTAAATAATATTTAATATAAACGTGGTTATTTCACTCTCTGACGTCATACAATAAGTACCGATTATCAGGTTATCTGCATGTTGATATCGTAAAATATCAGCCGCGAGACATAATATGAAGCTTTTTGTCGAGTGAGCGTAGCGAACGAGATCAACTAGCCTTCATATAATGTCAAGCAGCTGATATTTTACAATATCAATATGCAGATAATCTGATAATCGATTTATCGGGCTATATTTGCGTGTTTCGGAAGTGTTTTCTTTGTTTCACCAGCACACAAAAGATGACTTGATAAGTTCGGGTCAAAGTTATTAACGTCGGTTCAAACATTATGACGTCGCTGATATGTCAGGGTCAAAGTTATTAAGGCCGGGTCAACGTATTTGACGTCACAAAGACATGATACGGAATAATATAATTAATTTGTATATTTTAACAAAGGAGCAGGTCCGGTAAGACCCCTTTTTGGCCCCAAAATATAACAGTTTTACAAAATTGTTAAAATGTAAACTTTTAGTTATTTATTGTACAGTTGAATGCTTCTGCTACATAAATATGGTCTGTTTTTGACAATACAATGCACATATATCGGGTTGCAGCACCATTAAGTCATGCTTAATTACTGAAATCTTCAAAATTCTATCATTTTAGTTAAATTTTAGACGGTTTTCTTGTAAAACGAAAGTGGCCGCATTCGTGTTCATCCTTAATATTGAACTGTAAGTTGTATTTTATGATAATACATAACATATATAAAGGTTGTGGATGAACACGGATGCGGCCACTTTCATTTTTGACAAAAACCATCTGAAAAGTGACGTTTTTTGGCATATTTGAGAGATTTTTCATATTTGAGCATGAATCGGATCGTTTTTAATGACTAAATCAGTTAAAATCTTTCACTTATACTAATTAAATCAAGTGAAATAGACACTTTAGTCTTTAAAAAGTAGTCAAAATCTTTCGTCAGATGATACTGAAATTTGAGGCCAAAATGAGTCCTTACCGGACCTACTCCTTTGATTCGTTTAGGGATAGTCACATGTTAAACTATATTTTCGAAGGTAGAGAGAAAACGGCGGATAGCAAAAAGCATATTGTACGGCAAAAAGCATATTGCACGGTTATTTTTAGAAAATATAAAAACCGATAAACTTTGTGACGTCATGCAGGGGCGTAGCTGCCGTTAGGCACTTTAGGCACGTGCCTACACATAATTTTTTAACAAATATTTTTTTTTTTTGTTAAAAAAAATAATAAACAACGTTTTATGTAGATGAACTCCGGTGAAGTTGTCACAACTCTAATTATCGAATGTCATGTGTACACTAGTCTCTTGTCCTTAGTGAATGGAATATTGGATAGAATTGAATGTTTTTTTATGTGTGTACCTTATATAGAAACTATAAACTAGAACTTTGGTTCAGATCATTTCAATTCTATCAACAAAAACTTGAATGAACCTAAACTTAGACACATGAGTTTTTTAATTAGTTGTTGTTAGTTTTGAACTAGCAGCTTTCCACTTTGTCTTATCCCGACTTGCCAATGTTGGTCGTCCGTTTGACTGTGCAGGGTGTATAATACGTAGTCACGTCTGGTCAGAATGGGGACATTTAATCTTATGCCTAGTTGTAGAGAGAATGCCACTCTTTGAGGAGTTCGTAGTTGGTCTACTGAAAGGCAAAGTTTCTGCTCCTCATGATCGGCAATAATCCCTCATTTTCCAATGCATGCGGCATTTTCAAATTTCCAGACCTTCGTCTTGTACAACACCTATTACAGGACTGAGCTCCCTGTTGTGTTTATTGTAAATAATCAATTTGGTTTTTTTTTGTTGTTCTAAACTTGCATAAATATTTTACACTGGATGTTTAAAAATCAATCTATCAACTGGCTTCCAGTAGTTTTGAGTACTCTCAGATCTACGTGTAATGACCACAATTATTCAAATTCCTAAGCCGGTTGTGATTTTACAGTAGAGCGGGATATAAAGAAATACGAATTTCTTGAATTTTGTTACGTTAGTATGAACAGAACAGAACTTTTGCATTAGGCATCGACTGTGTGTGTATGTGTTTGTGTGGCTAGGGTGAAGGTTTAATAATCAAAAGATTGATGGTTGATGTCTTTCTAGCCAAAAAGATAGTACGTGTAATTATATAGTAATATCAGTGTTTACGTGCACGTGCCTATTTTTTTTTAATGAAGGATCGTTAATATATGTACTATCAATTAAGTTAAACGTATATATCGATCATAACGGAACAGATTTGAAAATACCAAACAGGGTGTACTACTGTAAATATTTTTTTTACGATTTGATTTCCAATTGTGCTGCGTTTATATTTAATTCACCATTCAGATGTTATGGTAAATTATTCATAATCCTTCGAACTTTTCATCATGTATATTATAATTATCATGATTAAATAACCAGAAAATTTAATATTTTTGTGCATAAAATTTTGCAGCCAAAACGCTGAAATTCGTTTTCCGTCGGGGGGCTTCGCCCCCCCCCTGAACCCCCTACCTGGACCTGCTGGGGGCATTGAGCGGCCCCAAGACCACCTGCCGATTTGTGCCTACAGTTGAATGAATACCTAGCTACGCCCCTGTCATGTATTGAATTTCAGGATATTGTTAAACGATCTGAACGTTTTGAAACAGATGATATCTGTGATCGATTATTTGACGGAAAAAATCTTCAAATACTTAAGATGACAAACAAACAAAAAAAAAAGCAATTGAAATAACAACTAATATTTTGTATTGTTAAGGAGACAATATGATATCTATAAAATTCCAACAAAATCAAATGACGATTTTGATACAAATATGGTCGGAAATTAATAATATAACAAATATAGCCTTTGTATGAGGTCAATACAGGATATATCGACCCAAAGAAGTATATCGACCTCGGACTACGTTCTCAGTCAATATACTTCTTTCAGGTCAATATATCCTTTTATCATATGTTTAGTAGTAAATACAGTAGTTTTGCATGTTTGATAAATAGCCTGCTGTTTAATCCGTATCGCGCAACTTTGGTGCGCACCCTTTATCGCATAACCTTTATCACACCCTTACCCTTTATCGCATACCCTTTATCACACCCCTACTTTTTATTTTTTTTAATTTTTTTACATAAAGTCAGTTTTGGATTTTTTTTTTGCTTATGAAAAATTTTCCTCAAAATTTTGTTTAATGACGTCATTGTTTGGTATGTGACGTCACGAACGTCGTTTTCATATTGTATGTGACGTCACGAACGTCGTTTTCATATTGTATGTGACGTCACGAACGTCAAGTTTTCATATTTTTGGCACACTAAATGCAACTATAAAAAATACAAAAATAAACAAAGTATTTTTAAAACAACAGCACGCAAATTGTAAGGTAACCAAGGTGCTTCGGATTAGTAATTGAGCAGTTCTTTTAAGGCATTTGAAACAAGACAGAAGTAGAACTGAAGGTAACCCAGTGCTATGGAACAGAAAACAGTTCATATAATACTCTTCTGTTGAAACATATGATAAAGCGTATAATACATGGCAAAATCCGTATCATATTTCGTATCATCCCCAGACATCAATATCAGCTCGTTTAATCCATGCGTCGTTCGGTCACGCGTTGTCTTATTTTTTATATACAAATACGGCGATTAGTTATACTATAAATAATCGAAAAAGGAAAAAGAAAACGAATAAGGAAACGAAAAAAACTTTTTGAGGAAAAATATTTTGAGGAAAAAAATATTTTGAGGAAAAAAAATTTTGAGGAAAAAAAAATTGAGGAAAAAAAATTTTGAGGAAAAAAAAATTTGAGGAAAAAAAAAATTGAGGAAATTTTTTTTTGAGGAAACAAAATTTTGAAGGAGAAAAAAAAAATCAGTTTGGACTTGTAAAATTTTTCAAAATTTGAATATCGAAAAAGGAAATGGAAACTGAATAAGGAAATGAAAATCGAAAAAGGAAATAGAAACCGAAAAAGGAAATGAATATTGGAAAAGGAAAAAGAAACCGAATAAGGAAATGAAAATCGTATAAGGAAATGAAAATCGAATAAGGAAACGAAAATCCAATAATGAAATAGAAACCAAATAAGGAAATAGAAACCAAATAAGGAAATAGAAACCGAATAAGGAAACAGAAACCGAAAAAGGAAATGAATATTGAAAAAGGAAAAAGAAACCGAATAAGGAAAAAGAATACAAATAAGGAAAAAGAAACCAAATAAGGAAAAAGAAACCGAATAAGGAAAAAGAAACCGAATAAGGAAATTGAAATTGAATAAGGAAATGAAAATCCAATAAGGAAATAGAAACTGAATAAGGAACTAGAAACCGAAAAAGGAAATGAATATTGAAAAAGGAAAAAGAAACCGCATAAGGAAAAAGAAACAGAATAAGGAAAAAGAAACCGAATAAGGAAAATGAAACCGAATATGGAAATTGAAATTGAATAAGGGAATGAAAATCCAATAAGGAAATAGAAACTGAATAAGGAACTAGAAACCAAAAAAGGAAATGAATATTGAAAAAGGAAAAAGAAACCGCATTAGGAAAAAGAAACAGAATAAGGAAAAAGAAACCGAATAAGGAAAATGAAACCGAATAAGGAAATTGAAATTGAATAAGGGAATGAAAATCCAATAAGGAAATAGAAACTGAATAAGGAACTAGAAACCAAAAAAGGAAATGAATATTGAAAAAGGAAAAAGAAACCGAATTAGGAAATGAAAATCGAATAAGGAAATGGAAATCAAATAAGGAAACGAAAATCCAATTAGGAAATAGAAACCGAATAAGGAAAAAGAAACCGAATAAGGAAATGAAAATCGAATAAGGAAATGGAAATCCAATAAGAAAATGAAAATCCAATAAGGAAAATGAAACTGAATAAGGAAATAGAAACCGAATAAGGAAATGAATATTGAAAAAGGAAAAAGAAACCGAATAAGGAAATGAAAATTGAATAAGGAAATGGAAATCGAATAAGGAAATGAAAATCCAATAAGGAAATAGAAACCGAATAAGGAAATAGAAACCGAAAAAGGAAATGAATATTGAAAAAGGAAGAAGAAACCAAATAGGGGAAAAAAATCAAATAAGGAAGTGAAAATCGACTAAGGAAATGGAAATCGAATAAGGATGATAATCGAAAAAGGAAAAAGAAAACGAATAAGGAAATGAAAAAAAAATTAGAAGAAAAACTTTTTGAGGAAAAATATTTTGAGAAAAAAAAAATATTTGAGGAGAAAAAATTTTGAGGGAAAAAAATGTTGAGCCAAAAAAATTTTGAGGAAAAAAAAAATTGGAGGAAAAAAAAATTTTGAGGAAAAAAAAATTTTGAGGAAAAAAAAAATTTGAGGAAAAAAAAATTTTGATGAAAAAAAATTTTGAGGAAAAAAAAATTTGAAGGAAAAAAAAAATTCAGTTTTCAAAATTTGAATATCGAAAAAGGAAATGGAAACCGAATAAGGAAATGAAAATCGAAAAAGGTTATAGAAACCGAATAAGGAAATAGAAACCGAAAAAGGAAATGAAAATTGAAAAAAGAAAAAGAAACCGAATAAGGAAAAAGAAACCGAATAAGGAAAAAGAAACCGAATAAGGAAATGGAAATTGAATAAGGAAATGAAAATCCAATAAGGAAATAGAAACCGAATAAGGAACTAGAAACCGAAAAAGGAAATGAATATTGAAAAAGGAAAAAGAAACCGAATAAGGAAATGAAAATAGAATAAGGAAATGGAAATCGAATAAGGAAACAAAAATCCAATTAGGAAATAGAACCTGAATAAGGAAATAGAAACCGAAAAAGGAAATGAATATTGAAAAAGGAAAAAGAAACCGAATAAGGAAATGAAAATCGAATAAGGAAATGGAAATCGAATAAGGAAATGAAAATCCAATAAGGAAATAGAAACTGAATAAGGAAATAGAAACCGAATAAGGAAATGAATATTGAAAAAGGAAAAAGAAACCGAATAAGGAAATGAAAATTGAATAAGGAAATGGAAATCGAATAAGGAAATGAAAATCCAATAAGGAAATAGAAACCGAATAAGGAAATAGGAACCGAAAAAGGAAATGAATATTGAAAAAGGAAGAAGAAACCGAATAAGGAAAAGAAAATCGAATAAGGAAATGAAAATCGAATAAGGAAATGGAAATCAAATAAGGATGATAATCGAAAAAGGAAAAGAAAACGAATAAGGAAATGACAAAGAAATTTGAAGAAAAACTTTTTGAGGAAAAATATTTTGAGGAAAAAAAAAAATTTGAGGAAAAAAAAATTTGAGGAAATAAAATTTCATGAAAAAAAAAATTGAGGAAAAAAAATTTTGAGGAAAAAAAAATTTTGAGGAAAAAAAAAATTTGAGGAAAAAAAATTTTGAGGAAAAAAAATTTTGAAGGAAAAAAAAAATTCAGTTTGGACTTGTAATATTTTCAAAATTTGAATATCGAAAAAGGAAAAAGGAAAAAGGAACCAACTTGTGTCTGGTCATGCAGTCGGACAAGATGGACTGATTTTAATAACCTATCTATTAAATGTTATCATTTTCTACTTATATATGTTACTTTAAAAGAAGTAACCAAAATCAATACATGCGTAATCTGTCCATATGTTAGTGTCATATATTATTAACTACTAGTATTTTAAAGCCAATCGAGTAAAATACGGATCTATTAATGTATGCTTTGCTTAATATACTTTGATATAATTGATAGAATACTTTTCACATATCGATTGTTTGTACAACTTTTATGAGAAAAAAAAAACGTATGTGCCTGCCCCAAGTCAGGAGCCTGTAATTCAGTGGTTGTCGTTTCTTTACTATTTGTTTTTGTTCATTTGTTTTATATAATTAAGGCCGTTAGTTTTCTCGTTTCAATTGGATTTCATTGTTATTTTGAACCTTTTATAGATGACAATGCGATATGGACTTTGCTCATTGTTGAAGGCCGTACGGTGACCTACAGTTGTTAATTTCTGTATCCTTTTGTGGACAGTTGTCTCATTGGGATTTATACCACAGCTTCTTTTTTATATGTATCATTATTGAACGCATACATATCGTCATCTAGGTTCTTCTATTTTAATTGTATATATATATATTTATATCTACTACCCCTTTCGAATAAACAAAGAATGGTACACAAAGAAGCTTTAAATAAAATACATTTCAAACAAAGATAAGAAAAAACCAACGAAAGTGTTAATTATTTAACAATTTTGCATTAGTGTTAATGCTAATCTTACAGTGCAAGATGCATACACTTAAATTCAAATAATGCCGTGACAGTTTATAGCGATATTTTTTGTAACAGCTCAGTGGCGGGTCCAGGGGTGTTCTGGGGATAGGAACCCTTTTTTTTGGAGATCAAAGCATTTGAATGGGAACATATAGTTGGAACCCCCTCCTTGTGTCCTGGATTGGGGACTCCCCCTTTAAAAAAAAAAGGAATGAATCCGCCACTGCCCCTCGTGTAGTCGAACAAGATGGACTGATTTTAATAACCTATCTATTAAATGTTATCATTTTCTACTTATGTTACTTTAAAAGAAGTAACCAAAATCAATATATGCGTAATCTGTCCATATGTAAGTGTCATATATTACCAAACACAATGATAGTCAAAGTTTCAACAGGACATTCACGAAACTTAGGCAGCAATCATTTCATTTTCAGGAGGGGGGGGGGGGCTATGGGTTTTTTTTAAAGTTTGCTTAGAAGTTACACTAATTGTTCTGCCACTATATGTAATGCTTAAATTGAAATGAAAGAAAAAAATGTTTTCGACCTGTCTCCAAAAAATATTGTCTTTCGCCGAAGGAAAAAAAATCCATATTCTTTTAAATTATTTTAAGTCGTTTACGTTTCACTAAATAAATATATGTTCACGTTGCAATGATCACAAATAAACCAAATATTTGAATTTTTTTCGTGAATTATTTGTCGTAACTTATTGTAAAAAATTGTATGTGTTCCTGTTTTCTCTTATTTTTCGCACATATACTGTCAGTCGAAATAGAAAGTACAATGATGTATTTTTAGTTTATTCTATTTTTAGATCATGTTATTACTACGCAAATGGGCACTATTGCCACGATTACCTGAGGGCACCGATTACCTCAGGGCATACAGCAGCGGACCTAACTGCCATCTGCGAACAGACTAGTCTCGATCATCCAGCCGCTATTTTTTTCAAAGTAGAGCGTCCGGATGACAAGTGATATAACAATGGTAATTTATGACATTTAGAATAGTATCGGCTTTTTTTAGCTCCAAGACGAATAACCAAGAAGTTGGTTATTGACTTCGGAAGAAATTATATTACGATAATACTATTGAAAAGCCCGAGTGTACTGATTGTTGTTTAAAGCTATTTATATTATTTTGTGACGACATACAAGTCGTGGAAAACACCAGACAGCATGTCCTCCATGACCGCGAAAGAAAATAACAGCACATCAAACCTTGGTAAGATGATATAACAACACAAACTGTTACATAGATTTTAACGCAACCTGAAACATCGATTAGATACAATGTATATTCCTTCATGCATGTCCGTGCTACGCAATCAAGTTCATAATTATACATTAAATGGCAATTTTTGTGTTGACTGGGACGACTCGAACAGTCATGTGTACGCTTTAAATACATTTTGGGGTTGTTAACTTTAAAAATACTTGATGGAAAAGTGATATGACGCCGAAATATGAACTTCATCCAAGATAAGTTTGTTGTATCTATTTGTAGTGTATAAGGGAGTTTGCATCTTGATATGTGTAAAATAAAAAAGGGGGAGAGGAGAGATGTGCAATGATGTACACATTTAAAGGAGGGAACGCAATCCAAAACCATAAGCAGAAGAAAAACAAACAATGTATATCTAGAAGATGCCACTGATTTTGTACCTACACCAAACGGTCAAAATGATTTATGCTTGATTTTTTTTTAAACAAAGAAAAATGGATTAATATTAAAAATAAGGAATACAGACTAACGTGGCTACAATTTACCGACTATTTCATGAATGTTCAGGACGATGTGATACAAACTAAAGAATATAGAAAATATATAGTGGTGTGCTATAATATGAAAATAGTGTAAAATGGTAGTTTATAGTATGAAGGTAAGAGAATATTAAACGTGGTGTGTTATAATATAAAAATAGATTGACTTTTGGGTTGCTTGGTTATCTGGTAAATAATGGTAATGTTCAGGATGAAAAAAAAATAACAATAATTAAAAACCAATTGTTCAGAGAACAATTGAAAGTCTTTCCAAACTAAAGTAATTTGGATAAGAAGGTAGTTTCTTTATACTGATGCGATAAATGATGGTTTAACTATATTTTTGAGTGATATAAGGGAGATAATATGCTACTTCCGGTGAAATTAATGTCACATCCGGTCTCATATGATAGCTTCTTTCACACTGATTCCAAAAATATATAGTTTCTATATACTTTTGTATGTAGAATGGGAGATAATTGGCCACTTCCGGTTTGTCGGAAGTCATTTTTAGTCTTCAGTATTCTGTTAATGTATCTATATGACAAAATATATGGATTCTGGGTACTTTTAGGTGAAAGAAATTGCAAAAATAGCTACTTCCGGTTTTCTAAAGGTCACTTCCGGTAGCCATTTTTCAAGGTCATTAGTCACTTAACCTTTTGTATGAGGTCAAATGTCTTTATAATGAACTTAATTGAAGTTATAATCAAATAACTTCATATCAAGACATTTCAGGGGCACCAACTCCTATAAGATGCCATTTAATTGTATAAGACTAAATGTAACATATCTTCATTACAATAAAGCTGACATTTTGCACTTGTTCTTTTATGTGTATCTCTCAAAGTGTCGGAGAAAATGCAAAAACAAGCAAAAGTCACAATTTAGAACTTGACCTTGACCTTTGACCTTGACCTCATTTTCTAAGTTGGGACCCATTGGACTCAAATAAAAACATTCCAGGGTTATACGGTTAACGGTTTATGAGTTAACTAAACATACCGACAAATTTATTTTGTAAAGGTAGATAACTCCTATAAAATTTCATCGAATCGCTTCGATCCAAATGCGCCAAAAATTACTGAGGATGTAACGAACAATTTGTAAAAAGAATTTTGTCGCTATCTTTTTTTGTTACGAAGGAGATGCACACAGATGATAAACAGTGAATAGGGAGATAACTCTTACAAAGAAAATGGTTCGCCTTAGCAGGGTGAAATTTAAAAGCGCATAAACTATACGATACCATATGAGAAATATCTAAGCGACATATTGCGAAACAAACATTTATCGCAAGAACAAAATTTGGCGGAAAAAAAAAAATAATAATTAAAAACCAATTGTTCAGAGAACAATTGAAAGTCTTTCCACACCAAAGAAATTATGATAAGAAGATAGTTTCTTCATACTGATGCGATTAATAATGGTTTAATTATATTTTTGAGTGATATAAGGGAAATAATATGCTGCTTCCGGTGAAATTAATATCACTTCCGGTCTCATATGATAGCTTCTTTCACACTGATTCCAAAAATATACAGTTTCTATACACTTTTGTATGTAGAATGGGAGATAATTTGGTCACTTCCGGTTTGTTGGAAGTCTTTTTTAGTCGTCAGTAATCAGTTTATGTATCTATATGACAAAATATATGGATTCTGAGTACTTTTAAATGTAAAAATTGCAAAAAAGGCTACTTCCGGTTTTCTCAAGGTCACTTCCGGTAGTCATTTTTCAAGGTCATTTGTCACCTTACCTTTTTTTAAAGGTCAAATGCCTTTATAATGAACTTAGTTGAAGTTATAATCAAATAACCTCATATCATGACATTTCAGGGGCACCAACTCCTATAAGATGCCATTAAATTGTATAAGACTAAATGTAGCATATCTTCATTACAATAAAGCAGACATTTTGCACTTGTTCTTTTATATGTATCTTTCAAAGTGTCGGAGAAAATGCAAAAACAAGCAAAAGTCACAATTGAGAACTTGACCTTGACCTTTGACCTTGACCTAATTTTCTAAGTTAGGACCTAGGGGCCCCAAATAAAAACATTCCAGGGTTATACGGTTAACTGTTTATGAGTTAAAAAAACATACCGACAAATTTATTTTGTAAAGGTAGATAACTCCTATAAAATGTCATCGAATCGCTTCGATCCAAATTAGCCAAAAATTCCTGAGCATGTAACGAACAATTTGTAAAAGGAATTTTGTCGCTATCTTTTTCTGTTACAAAGGAGATGCACACAGATGATAAACAGTGAATAGGGAGATAACTCTTACAAAGAAAATTGTTCGTCTAAGCGGGGTGAGATTTCAAACCGTATAAACTATACGATACAATATACAAAATATCTAAGCGACATATTGCGAAACAAAAATTTCAGAATGTGGCGGAAAAAAAAAATAATAATAATAATCAGAAGAAAAACAATAAGTCTTTCCACAGAAAAGTGGAAAGACTTAATAATAATAATAAATATAAAGCAATTGTTTCAAAAACAATTGTTAGGCAGTCTTTCCCCTATGATGAATGGATAATTGATTTTTTTCATTGATTGATTTGGAAAAAAGGGGGGGGGGAGGGTATTTGTTTATTTGTTTGTTTGTTTGCTTTGGTATGGGGTCTATATTATTATGTTACCGGAGAAGTTTCATGTTTAGTTTGGAAAGTTTTTCTTTTATTTTAGATACAGCGCGCGCGCAAGATTGAGGAGACATCACGTGACGCGGGTTTATATTAAGAAAAACTTAGTCTTTTTATTTCTTTTTAGGTCGGGACTTTGAACAGACAACATCTATAGAGATGGAATGTACACAATGTAATTTCTTTTGTCATTGTAGGAAATTGACATTTTGATCACAGTTCAGCAGCAGTGCATGTTTTGGATTTAATCGATCCGGTGTAACTTTAAAACACATTTAATGATTATTTTTTGATAATGTCCATTTTTCAGCACCTGTTTGTAACACAGATTAGTATTTCAATCTCGGAGCGGACATTTTATTGTAGGTTTTTACTGAGATTGACGGACCTAGCAAGCGATTTTTACTGCATTGCCATTTCTTTTTTCTAGGAAAAGTCTTGAGAGATATCTGCAAAAAGTTTTTTTATGAACCTTCAGTACATGTATGCCCTGCTGACTGCAAATTTTCAGGTCGATTGGACTTGTAGTTTCAGAGAATATGTGGATTTTTTTTCAGAAGAGACGTAAGAACAATAATAAAATAAAAATTTTCTTGAATAATTGAGAGTTTGTTCCTTCAATAAACTGTCATAAATAAACAGTCATACATATTGATTGATTGATTAGTTGGTTGATTGATTGGTTGGTTGGTTGGTTGGTTGGTTGGTTTGTTGGTTGGTTGATTAAACACGTTTGATAGGGTCACTTAGAACAAGGAGAAAAAGACCTCAAGAGACCTTGCATCCCGTATTAAACGCATGACACGGAAACATACATTAAGTGATTGATTGGTTGGTTGGCTGGTTGGTTGGTTGGTTAAACACGTTGGTTAAACATGTTGGTTTAACACGTTGGTTAAACACGTTGGCTGGTTAAACACGTTTGATAGGCTCAATTTAAACAAGCGAAAAAAAACCATCTTGGATCCCGTATTTAACACATGAAACGGAAACATGCATTGATTTATTTATTGGTTGGTTGGTTGGTTGGTTGGTTGGTTAAACACGTTGGTTAAACATGTCGGTTAAACACGTAGTCTAAACACGTTGGCTGGTTAAACACGTTTGATAGGCTCAATTTTAACAAACGAAAAAAAACCATCTCGGATCCCGTATTTAACATATGAAACGGAAACATGCATTGATTGATTGATTGATTGATTGGTTGGTTGGTTGGTTGGTTGGTTGGTTAAACACGTTGGTTAAACACGTTGGTTAAACACATTGGATAGGCTCAAACTTGGATCCCGTATTTAACACATGAAACGGAAACATGCATTGATTGATTGATTGATTGATTGGTTGGTTGGTTGGTTAAACACGTTGGTTAAACATGTTGGTTAAACACGTTGGTTAAACATATTGGTTAAACACCTTGGTTAAACATATTGGTTAAACACGTTGGCTGGTTAAACACGTTGGATAGGCTCAATTTAAACAAGCGAAAAAAAAAACATCTTGGATCCCGTATTTAACACATGAAACGGAAACATGCATTGATTGATTGATTGATTGATTGATTGATTGGTTGGGTGGTTGGTTGGTTAAACATGTTGGTTAAACACGTTGGTTAAACACGTTGGCTGGTTAAACACGTTAGATAGGCTCAATTTAAACAAGCGAAAAAAACCATCTTGGATCCCGTATTTAACACATGAAACGCAAACATGCATTGATTGATTGATTGGTTGGTTGGTTGGTTGGTTGGTTGGTAAGTTGGTTAAACACGTTGGTTAAACATGTTGGTTAAACACGTTGGTTAAACACGTTGGCTGGTTAACACGTTAGATAGGCTCAATTTAAACGAGCGAAAAAAACCATCTTGGATCCCGTATTTAACACATGAAACGGAAAAATGCATTGATTGATTGATTGATTGATTGGTTGGGTGGTTGGTTGGTTGGTTGGTTGGTTGGTTAAACATGTTGGTTAAACACGTTGGTTAAACACGTTGGCTGGCTAAACACGTTAGATAGGCTCAATTTAAACAAGCGAGAAAAAAAACATCTTGGATCCCGTATTTAACACATGAAACGGAATCATGCATTGATTGATTGATTGGTTGGTTGGTTGGTTGGTTGGTTGGTTGGTTGGTTGGTTGGTTGGTTGATTGTTGGTTGGTTAAACACGTTGGTTAAACACGTTAGTTAAACATATTTGTTAAACATGTTGGTTAAACACGTTTGATAGGCTCAATTAAAACAAGCGAAAAAAAGAGACCTTGAATCCCGTATCAAACACATGAAACGGAAACATTGATTGATTGATTGATTGATTGATTGATTGGTTGGTTGGTTGGTTGGTTGGTTGGTTGGTTGGTTGATTGGTTGGTTGATTGGTTGGTTGGTTGGTTGGTTGGTTGAAATTCAAACACACATAAAACTGTTTAAATAGTGCCAAAACTACATAATTTGATGACCTTGACCTTTGACCTTGTGACCTTCGTCAAGGTCATTGCTCCACAAGGTCATTGCAAAAGACCCTATGGGTCAAGGACCTTTGTTTAAGAGTTTTGCCTAAATATGGCTTTTTAAAAACCATCGATGGGAGTTATGTCCCTTACATGATGGTAAAATCAATATAGTCATAATGTAAAAAAGTTGCCCCTTGAAGTACTTAACATTTTTCACTGCTTAAATTTTCTGTATCTATAACCATTCAAGAATTATAGGGAAATCAAAGACATATGAAAATCTAAAATATGACCTTGACCTTTGACCTTGACCTAATTTTCTAAGTTAGGAATCAGGGGACTCAAATAAAAACATTCCAGGGTTATACGGTTAACGGTTTATGAGTTAAAAAAACATACCGACAAATTTATTCCGTAAAGATAGATAACTCCTATAAAATTTCATCGAATCGCTTCGATCCAAATTAGCCAAAATTTTCTGAGGATGTAACGAACAATTTGTAAAAAGAATTTTGTCGCTATCTTTTTTTATTACGAAGGAGATGCACACACATGATAAACAGTGAATAGGGAGATAACTCTTACAGAGAAAATTGTTCGTCTTAGCAGGGTGAAATTTAAAAGCGCATAAACTATACGATACAATATGAAAAATATCTAAGCGACATATTGCGAAACAAACATTTATCGCAAGAACAAAATTTGGCGGAAAAAAAAAATAATAATAATAATAATAATAATAATAATAATCAGAACAAATACAATAAGTCTTTCCACAGAAAAGTGGAAAGACTTAATTATAAAGATGAGGTCATAAATTATAGCCTTCGGGATACATGTTTGAGAAATTAAAACTCATCAGAAAATTAAGGTATATTGTATTGCTTTATGTACCACAGTCCACCTTCGGATCCCTCTCTTAGCGTGCAGAGAGCGTGCTATCCTCTATATACGACCCGTGGCAGTGTTATAAGGAGGGCACTGTACTGTCATGCTACAGTGTTTCATTATCTAATCAACCAAACTTTTCCCACGAAAAAAATCATGACTTTCTTTAATTTTTTTTTACATGTGTACAAAATTCAGAAAAAAGATCACCGTTAATTACAGTTTTTGATCGTTTTTTTTTAAATTGCCCAACTGCAAGTTGGGCAACATAGGTTCAGCTACAAGAATATCAGTTTTGATAGTCACATATAATTGTAACGTTACACTGTTTACTGTTGTTAATTTTTAAAAAATATAATGGGGATAAGAGAAATGCTATTTATAGATATGTTCTATCTTTAATTATTTGTTACGCCCCCCTTTAAATATCTGACCAGTCCGGTTAATCACCGCAGACGCTATATTTAAATATGCGTCTGGGTAATCGAGACTATGAACGGACCGGATATGATCTCTGCGCCGGAGATTGGATATTTGATAGAAAAACAATTCACACGGCTACGGAGAAAATATGAAAAATTTCAGGAAACAATACTCAAAAATCATTTCTTGACAGATGATACATATATAGCTATTAGTTGAACAAATACGTCTCATTGATATTTACTTGTTTATTTCATTGCTAAAAATTTTATAACTTAGCTGTTAGATTAAAACTAATGTTAATTTTGTATAATGATGGTTACCAGAAAACAATCCTGGATTTCTGGTAATAATAAACAGGAACTCTTCACAGGAATGCTAGACTAGTGATCACTAGTCAATGATATTGATAACAGCAGAAAGTGCAATTTTTTGTTGAATAAAATTAAAAACACATTTAAAAAGCAATTAAAAACCAGCAAAAAAAAAGAAAGAGCTAACAGTACTGATGAAAGATTTCAATGCAATAATAGGAAACATCAATATGTGGGTATGAACAATCAATTGAAAACATGGACTTGGTCAAATCATTGAAAATGGAGAAAGATTTATAGAATTATGTGCCAACAATTTTGTCATTGAAAGAGGTGTATTTCCACACACACATCCACAAGGCAACATAGATATCTCCAGATCATGTCATAGAAAACCAAATTGACAATTTCTGCATCAACAACAAATTAAGGACATCACTTCAAGATGTTTGTGTACAGCGGGGATCAGATGCTGCATCAGATAATCAACTCCTGATTGGGAAAGTAAGAATGAAGCTAAAGGTTGCACTTTGTTAATACAGCTGTTTCTCAAAACACGCCTCTTTTGGGGAGTAATTGAATATTCATAGAAAATTAATTTTGTTTACATACTGGTTCCCAGTTATGCTCTCTGTGTTCCATATCGCAGAGACAGAACTTGGGAATGTTACCAGTAAATAAACACGTGCATATTGTTTACATTGACATCTGTGGTAACCTTTCATTCGAGGTAGGAGTAGTTAAGAAAATTAGTGTAAGTTTAAACTCTGAGAAGTTCAGGGCATATAAACGTTGAAAATATGCCGCACAGCCCTATATTTTGACCTTTGAAAAAAATTGTGGTGCATATGAACTTTCAATTCTAGGATAAGATTTTTTTCAAAACTTCATAGTAAAAGTGCTACAGTTTTAGCCGTAAAAGGAGTTCCTATGGGAAATTGCATTGTCAATATTTATAGAAATGCAACCTATAGAAAGTATACACCATTAAAAACCATCAAGGTTGAAATACAATGTCACCTTTTTCGAGAGAAAAGACAGAGAGAGAAAGAACAGTTCAACATTACACTTTCAAATTCCAGCTGATAGAAGAACTTAATAACATTGACGACTAGTCAGATAAAGGTAATAATAAACGGTACATGTGAAGATGCTCATGGTGGAAATTCCCACACAAACCACTCTATGAAAAGTAAATTAGATGAAACAGAAAAAAGACAAATTGAATAGAAGCAAAACCAGAAAATCAAATGTTGATGCTCAAACTGACTACAACAAAAGTCACATGGAAGTTACATAAAGTTTAAGAAAGATAAAAGAGCATATATAGAAAATCGTGCCCCTCAAGTGGAAGAACCCGCAAACATGAGAAATGTCAAATTTAGACAAACAGGTCAACAAACTAAAGACAAAAATGATAGGGTCCTTACCACAATATGAGAACAGATTGCGAGATTGGCCGAAAACTTTAAAGAACTTCTAAATAGACCACCTCCAGTTGATTCAACATAATTAACAAAGCAGACGAAGAGACTCACATAAATAGTAACCTTCCAACAAAATGAGAAATAAAAGACAGGCAGGGCAGCAGGTCCAGACAACATTCCACCAGAAGTCCTTAAGGCACGCCTAGACCTAACAGCTAAACTATTACATTAGCTGTTCTGTGATATATGGAAGCAAGAAGAAAAGCCTCAAGAAGCGAACGAGGGTCACTTAATCTAACTACCGAAGAGAAGTAACCTTAAAGAATACAAAAAATACAGAGGAAATGCGTTGCTATCAGTGGCAGCAAAGGTTCTAAATAGAACCATCCTTACACGATTTCTTAAGATTGTAGATTAAAAACCACGAGAACAGCAAGCAGAATTAAGGAAAGACTGATCATGCATAGACCAGATATATTTTGTGTATGGAATACATGTAAGGTGTACATGTCTGTATGTCAGGTATAAGCTGATCCTGTCCCAATTTTCATGGTTCATTTGTCAATGTAAAGTTTTTGTGTTTAAATATTTTTTCAATAACCATATTCAAAATGTCAACTTTATTTGGTGTACGGTATATTTAAAAAGCGTACATGTCTATTTGACAGGATATAGCTGACCTTGAACTCATTGACATTGTTCTTAAAAAATATTAAGTTTATAAGATACTTGTAGTTAAACCTTTATCTTTAAGACTTCGAAAATAAAATCAATGGTCAGTAAAGCTGCGAGACTTTTCAGCGTGTGCATTCTTATTTAAACTTTGTTTGAAATGCAGATTTCTGTCAAATTTCAATGGGGTTTAAACAATCTTAATATATTTGGCTTCTGTGATATGCTTAATTTTCCCGTGTTTTTATATTTTTTTATTTTTAAGCAGTGTTTTCAAGTGGGTTTAAATTTACAGAGTGCTAACATTTCTCACATATACTTAACCCATTTTTTTTCCAAATTGACAGTTTAATTTAAAGGGAAATAACTCAATCCACAAGTTTAGGATTATCCCCTAACACACACGACATTAATGTCATCTATTGATATCACTTTTCAAAACAAGCCTTACAACAAAATGACAAATCTAATTACAAAAACATCCCAACCACTGAGAATTATATATAATCTTTTAAGCATTAATTACCAATCAATGCCTAATTTCATGCAAAAATTGTATCCCATATCATTATTATACTTTACCAAAGAATTAAAAAATAACTCAGTTCATTATGATATAATTCTACTATCCTTTAACTTTCGTAAGAATTAATTTTGATTTCATTACCACTACACCAATCGTTAATATGTTCTAAATGATTAAACTGTCAAGAAAATTAATTTTCTCCCCTTTCCTTTTACATAAAGACACAGTATGGTAAAAAACTTTTATCATTACGTGATAACTAATTAACCTCAATTACAATACACGAATTACAATGTAGGATATTGGACAACAAGAAGTTCAAGTCAAATTTAAAAAAACTTTTTTTTTTACTCCATTTACTCTGTGTCAGAAACCTATGATATGTCAAACATTTCATCACAATTCAAATTTAGAGCCTATCAAGCTTGAATGTAGTGTCCATACTTGCGGTCCCATCGAGCTGCACCCCGCACAGCTTTATGCAAAAAACGACAATGACTGAATAACCGGGGTCAAGTAATCTTTGTTGAAATGGCACATGCCAAAGATAATAAAGCTGCATACTAAATATATTTGACTTATCATATCTTGTTTCACCCAAACTAATTTGATTTAAATTTTAATACAAATTATGCTAAAATTCTAAAGTCAATATGCCGTACTTTGACCTATAATGGATTTTCTTTAACAAATTGGGAGAGTTTTCGCATGGGCACTCATACCACATCTTCTTATATCCATAACTGAGGGGGAATTCAATTTATCTCCATTTAGATGAGATGTGCACATGCGTATTATGTTATCATATGATTTTGCTAGAGCTCGTAAGTTAAGAATAATCCCTTCGTAAATTTTACGGACGCCATCACGTGTTGGTTGGCCGTTATGGAATAACCGTTTCACAAAGGATATCGGATACGTGCCTTATGTCGTAACTGAAATACCAATCCCTTTTCAAAGCCTTGAGGAAAGCAATTTTGCTTAGTTCTTTGATTTCAAATTCAGGTGTATTGAAGACTTTCTGTGTCTCAATACACCACATGTCAGTCAGTCAGTACTTACATTTCATATACCCCAGCTAGCTTGTGATAAAATAGACTACAGAAACTAAAATTTCTGCTTCATATCTTGACTTTGTCTTTGATATTGACACAAATTGACGACTTCAATCAAAAATCAATGGCAAACCTTGGATGACGTTATTAATGTCCAACTATCAAATATCCAATGTATCAATAGTACTATATCTTCTACGCCATGCTATGGTGTTTACATATTTCCCACGCTCGTGAAACAGTACAGACTGCATGACCAAGGGTGTGCTTCTTACATACAACTGAATAAAACAGACCGTAGATATCAACTATAAGAAGTTAGCTCATCTATAAACTATAGATAGGACGTATTGTCATGATGCCTCTTTTAAATCAGTTTTACCATATGTATTTAATGTTAATGTAACATGGTTAAGTTAATACATGAACATCAAGAACATTGAAGAATTAAAATCATCTGTTTTCATAATATTAGTCCAGTTAATATCATTACAGACGATGGGTGGGAACAAGTCAAAAATAAACATAATAGGCAACAGGTAAAGCAGATTGTCCTGGATTTAGGTCAGGGAAATGTTGAATTGAATAAAAAGTCGCTGCAATGGTACTTAAGTTTCAGAGAGCGTTGCCATTTCTCGACTAGAGGCATTGGATTTAACTTCCTCATTTTGACACATTTACAAATAGAATTCGCGCGTCCTGCGTACTGAATTATAATTCTGGTACCTTTGATAACTTTTTACACCACTGGGTCGATACCACTGCGTTTGGACGTTACGTCCCCGAGGGTATCATTAGTCCAGTAGTTAGCACTTCTGTATTGACATGAATATCAATTATGTGGTCATATTTATAAATTTCAATTTTACAAAACTTCGATTTTTCGAAAAATTAAGGATTTTCTTATCCCAGGCATAAAACAACTTTTTGGAATTTTGGATCCTTAGTGCTCCTCAATTTTGTACTTGATTGGTTTATAACTATTTTGATATGAGCGTCACTGATGAGTCTTATGTAGACGAGACGCGCGTTTGACGTACTAAATTATAATGCTGGTACCTTGGAGGACCTTCGAACATGACTTTCTGATTCGTCTAAATAAGATTTTGCTGGTTTGTACAACACTCGATCATAGAGTCCAGCATTTTGATGTAATCTATCTTCGTTGTTTTGTGGTTTTTTTTTAAATCAGTGTGGCACTTCATAAAGAAAAACTAATATTGGACAGGAGCAAGTGATTAATATGCTGAAGTTTCTTATTGATAAACCTATTTGTTGAATTTGGAGGGAGACCTTTTAAACAAATTGTCGGCATTTCGTTTGAATCTAACTTGCGCCTCTATTTGACTTCTTATTCTAATAAGAATCGGCGTTCCGACAGACACTTGTCAATAACAAAAAAGATCAAAGAAGCTAGATAATTTTGTTTCACGTTCAGATAAGTTGATGATATTCTTCCATAAACAATCTCACGTTCCATTAAGATATCCTTCAGAACTAGAAATTAAAATACAATGGACACGGCTTGATCTGCCTCATTTTAAGACTTAAATGTATACCTGTAACTTGACGTAAGCAGTAATCTCAGTAATAGAATCTGTGACAAATCAGAGGATTTTAATTTTGAAATTATCAATTTTCTCCCAACTCAGTAGTAATATACATGTACAAACTTCACCTGCATTTTGAATATTCATTTCCCACCTCATTCGATATTCAAGAACTTGCCGCTGCTAATCAGATTTTGTAAAACGTCAACAGTGTTTAGGAAGAAGATTGATTACCAGGGGTATGTCAAAGAACGTCTCGTCCTTTTCTGAAATATTTTATCGGAAGATTGCATGACCTTGTTGATAATTAATCCGTATCAACTTGGTCTTCAAGTACAGAATCTAGGTTTTGACGTTGTTTATGGTTTTAATTACGTGCTATATTAATTTTTATAACTTTAATTTTACTGTTTGTATAAAAAAAAGATGATGTGGTATAATTGCTTATTAGACATCTCTCCACAAGTGACCAAATGCCATAGCAATTATCAAATATAGGTCACCGTACGACCTTCAACAATGAACAAAGTCCTAACCGCACAGTCATCTATAAAAGGCCCCAAAATCTCATTGTAAAATTCAAACGAGAAAACTAACGGTCTAATTTATGTACAAAAAAAATAACGTATAACATATATGTAATACATAAATTACGACAACCACTGAATTATTGCCTCCTGACTTCGGACAGGAACATACATGCAGAATGTGGCGGGATTAAATATGTAAGCGAGATCCTAACCCTCTCGATAACCCTGGACACTGGTGTAAATTACAACTTAAGAGCGAACTATAGGAAGCAGTAAAACAGTTGAAAAATGCTTATTTTAGCACATTTTTGGCAGTATCCATTTGATGTGGCTCTGTACTTGTACATTCCGTCATTATGTTGTTGTGCTATAGTAAATTTTGTATTTTTGTCTTTTGTTGACCACAAAAATAAAAATTTAATACAATATAAAAGTGTTGACTACAAGGCTTGTAATACTCTCGGGAAATAAACCTCCGTCATCAGTGAAAATATAACAAACACAAGATCGTTCAGTACTAACACATTATCTATTTTACTTGTCATATTTTCATAGAGATTCATTCTACAAATAGTTCTTTCCATTTCGAATGGATTCCTTTCGCATTGCTTCAATTTGGGTAAGATGCATTTTAAAACAATTGCGATGATAGGAAAGAAATTCCTCTTTTGCATTCAATCTTTAACTAAATAGAACAATGAAAGTTTAATTGTGCTAAAACAATCTTAATTGCTAGTAGGACCATAGCAAAAAAGTTTAAAACATAAACATAAATCATATACAATTCTGTGTCTTAAAAGTATTTGCTTGAAATTCTAATTAAAAAACTTAGTTTAAATTTGCGTCGGACAAATCTATACGTACACAATAGAGTACCCTTGGTCAATGAACTAGCCTTGTTGTCCTTTGATTGAACTGTGATGATATTATTTTATATTTCTGTTGTCTTTTTACCAAATATCTATCTCCTTTCAAACAAAAAGCAAACAGCAACAGAGGAGAGATAATTAGATTTTTAATGAGGTAATTTGTATTCTGATATCTTCGGTCTCTATACACTATAAACAATTAAAAGTCTGAAATGGCCTATATCTGTACTCGACTGTACTGATTTTTACTCGACCAGTCTGAATTCGTCTGAGATTTACTTGATAATACTCGACTGTAGTCTGAACCATACTTAACAGTCTGAATGTGTACTTAACCAGTACTTTACCGTTTTATACGAGTCTGAACTGTACTCGACATAGTCTGGGTCGTACTCGACCTAGTCTGAACCGTACTCGACCTAGTCTGAACCATACTCGACCTAGTCTGAACCATACTCGACCACGTCTTAACCAAACTAGACCTATTCTTTGTATCTATCAACTGAATTTATCAATTTAAGAATCAAAGCTGATCAAATAATCTAAAAAAATGAATTGTGACTAATAATTTCAAAATTATGGTATACTAACTGGACTATTTTACCATTAACTTAAGCCTAGTATAGAGTTATGGTGTCAGTTGAGTTCAAGTAATAATGCAGTTTTTATTAAGATAGATATAAAATAGTATATAAAACAACTTAATAGATTTTAAAAAATGAGAGCTTAATTGTTTTGTTTTATTAAACCAAGAATTTAATATAATCATTATAATATAATTTCCATAGCAATCCCTGATAACCTTTGTTCAAAAAGGAAATGTATTCCAAAGTAACAGTAAAAAAACAATTAAATTAATTTAAGTATTTTTTTGTCAAATTAACATGGCATATATAAAGCACTTTAATATGTTCTAATTAACTCACTACATGTGTTTTTTACAGGTAAAAAGAGAGCCCTATTTTCTTAAATTCATGTATTACTTATCTAGTACATACATGTATATTTAAAAGGCCTTGTTATTTAATCTAAACAGGATGTTGCAATTTTGAATCAATGTTAATTAGAATTTAATACCTCTGACCAGGTGTGATCTTATTTATGAGTTTGCCCCAAGCTGAGGTTATACTTTATATTTCACCACTAATCAGAAAAATACTTTTATTTATTTATTTAATTTTATACCTTTTTGATATAAGTTATATATAATATATTTTTTTTATCCTAAATATAATCAGAGATATATTTCTTTAATAAGGTTAAAATCTTTTATAAAGGAGTAGGTCCGGTAAGGGCCAATTTTGGCTTCAAATGTCACGTTCATCTGACTAAAGATTTTGGACAATTTTTAAACTCTTAAGTGTCTATTTCAATTGATTTGATTAGTTTTTGTGAAAGTTTTTAGCTGATTTAGTCATTAAAAACGCTCCGATTGAAGCTTAAATATGAAAAATCGAGCAAATATGCCAAAAACGTCACTTTTCAGATGGTTTTTGTCAAAAATGAAAGTGGCCGCATCCGTGTTCATCCTCAACCTTTATTATGTTATGTATTATCATTAAATACAACTTGCATTTCAATATTATGAATGAACACGATTGCGGCCACTTTCATTTCAGACGGAAATCGTCTAAAATTTAACTAAAATGCTAAAATTGTGAAGATTTCAGTAATTTAGCATGACTTAATGATGATAGTACCCAATAAATGTACATTGTGTTGTCAAAAACAGCTTATGTTTATGTAGCAGAACCATTCTACTTTCCAATAAATAGCTAAAAGATAACAATTTCGTAATTTTGTAAAACTGCTATATTTTGGGGCCAAAAAGGGGTCTTACCGAACCTACTCCTTTTGTTGGCTGTTGTTATATATGTCAGTTAAAAAGGAATTTATTTTAACAGTTAAAAAAGTAGAGGGTTTTTGATCTAGTATGGTTCAGACTGGTCGAGTATTGTTCAGACCTTTGGTTAAGTATGGTTTAGACTGGAAAATAGGTCGAGTACTTGTCGAGAATGGGTTAAGACTGTTTCAGACTGGTCGAGTAATAGTTCAGACTATTTTCAACGGCAAAGATAAGGGTCAAGTACGATTTAGTACAGTCAAGTATGGTTCAGACTGGGGTCGAGTAATGTCAAGTAAAAGTCAGACCAATTCAGACTGGTCGAGTAAAAATCAGTACAGTCGAGTACAGATATAGGTCATTTCAGACTTTAATGGTTTGTAGTGATATGAAATAGATAAAAGAAAAAAAACCAACAAAAACAACAAAATATATTTGACAAAGCATTATGTGTTGCGTAAATTGTAGTTTTATTGGTATTTCCCTTCTGAAGACTAGAGCATATATTTCTGCCATCTCCTGTTTTCTGACTGTAATTCGGAACATCTCTTTCACAGATGACGACGGCATTCCTCTCAACTCGGCCGATTCCGTTCCCTCATCTAACCTCGGGATAGAAGGAGAGTAGCGGATTTTACCGAGGATTGCCGAATGATGACGACGGATGTGTCAGCATCGTCGTAAACACAATCCAAATTTCCCCGGAATGTGACCTTCCTAATTAGAGATATTACCGGGTTAATACTTGCATGACCTTTTTGTAATTTTCTTGTTGGTCGTTTTTTTATACCTTTTCCCTATTTGACTAAGGTTTACAAAACTCGTTATTACACAAACTTAAATAAAAAAAAACAATTACAGCCAATTGCATTGAGTCTGTAGGTAAAGGTATTATCTTCGGTTAGCTTGCTTGCTACGTGAAGTCATTAGAAAGAAAGGTATGCTTCCCTCCATTCGAAGTAGCCTAGTCATACAGACAGATATATTTGTTATCTGTCGGACTAGTCTACTCTTAAATGAGGGTAGCATTATATGTTTTTTTTGAAAACATACACCCTCTTTGCAATCGGATGTAAGCAAACCTGATAAAACAATATCATATACATTCAATCTATTTTTAAAATATGTTATGTTTGCTTGTACAGTTTTTTGCGCAAGTTAGGAAATATCCGTTGTTTGATTTATAAAAAATAATAAAGTTTGTAAAGTTAGCAAATTGTTGACCCTCTAAACATATATAAGTGTAACCGTTATTGCGAGACTGCATTGTATGTTGGTCTTAACTAATCATTTTCATGTTTTACTTTAATTTTTAGAGATGACTAGTATTTATTTGCTGTTTTACACATTGCGATATCCGTCTTCATCTCGTAGTCCCTGCAGCTGAAAAAGTGTTCATCTGTGGAATGTTGTAAATTGATCATTTCTCTTTTCTTCTATATGATAATAGAAGTGTTTAACGACCTTGACTGACTTTTCAATGTTCGCATGGTCGGCTCGGTGCCCGAAGTCGTTTTTTGAGCTTTTGATATTTTCTGCGGTGGGTCAGGAACAGAAAAGGACGCCATTTTAGGAAGGCTGCCATCTTGGTTTTGTTGAGTTGTTTTGGTTTTACTATTTTGATATTTATTAACTTCACAACGGTTGCCTTCAGGGCCAGATTGGTCAGTTTGTCAGCCCGATAACTACGATGATTGGGTACTGGTAGATAACTCTCGAAAGTAGTCTTCAAGATGACAAAAGCATTATCAGGACCAAAGTCGTGAGACAGCTTCTATATTATTCACAAGGCGATTTTATCCAAGGTTTTTAGTCGAGTTCATGTTGCTAAGGCTTGCATTTTCTATGTTTTATTTCATGTAGGGTTGTTTTTCTTTGGATTGATTTTCGTTACTTTTTTTTGCCATGATATTGTCATTTTAATTATTATTGACTTATGAGTTTGAATATCTGTTCGATATATGTCGCCTCTCTGTTGTGCTACAGGTTGCCTGACAATAAAATCACACTTTTTGCAATTCATAACCAACAGGGGTGTATTCAGGTGGGGTCGTGGAGGAATCGCGCCCCTCTAAAATTTGCAGCTTAATAAGATATCTAAAGAGACGACGAAAATCAATGTCGTCACATTCCATTCGTTTTAACATTTAAGGTTATAAAACAGTAAGTTTAACAGAATCAACTGACATACGATTTATTTACACTATATAAATGTTATATTATAGACCGCTGTCTTTTTCATATTTCTTTAACTAACACACGCGTTTAAACTGATGGATTTAATTATGAAATATGCTCCGCCCAATGAGGCGGAGTTTAGCGTTACAATTAACGAATATACATGTCAATAAATTAAAAAAACACAATTACACAAGTATTATAATTTAAAGATATATTCTACCCTTTAAACAATCTATTACCAAGAATATTAGTATTCATACATACATATTGTTGTATAAAACAGTGTTCATGAGAGCAGGGTTTTTTAAAAATAAAAACAGGAACGATGAAGATCTCACTGTTTTTATTAGCTTCGATTTTTGTTTTGTGTTTACCACTTCTTGTGCGTGGACGAGAATGTTTACACCATTATCTAACTCCACGACACAGATAAATAAATGGGATAGAGAGACACATGTGAATGTTTTAACATTATTTTTCAGGTTGAGAGAAGTCACATGTGTACACATTTAGAAACATATCTCAATATCGAAATACATCTGGTTTATTATGTGATATTGACAAAGACTTATACTGATGAGGAGTTAATTAGATTAGGACTTATAACCATTTTATCACTGTCCGTTATTAACTTTAACTGACATTAAACTTTTTATAATTAAGAGTTTTGCAGATTTTAAAGACAGCGTTATATCAATAATTTGTCTCTCAAGTTTCTTGGATAATACGATTAAAGCCAAAACAGTTAAAGAAAAAAATGATAATTTGAATGACTAAAATAGGCATCGTTTCTCTTTTTTTGTAAAGATTAGACCGTTGGATTTCCCGTTTGAATGGTTTTTGAATACCTCTGTGTAATCGTATAAGTTCAAGATCCTTTTAAATATACATTTCTGTTCTATATGAGAGTTGTAATGTGGATGCCTTCATGACAAATAACGGTAAAAAAATTTGGATGTTCTGGTCCCAAACAGAAAACCCTGCCGTTTTTGGCACAACTTTTTTGAAATTTTGGTCCTCGATGCTGTTCAATTTTGTACTTGTTTTGGCTTTCAAACTTTGGATCTGGGCGTCACTAGTAATAAAATTGAGAATGGAAATGGGGAAAGTGTAAGTAAGTCTTGTGTTGACGAATCGCACTTCTGGCGTATTAAATTGTAAACCTGATGCCTTTTGTTAGCTATTATTCGTGTGTTTTGTATGTCAAATATGTTCTGCTGTTTATGTGTATTGTAGTCCTCCGAGTACGGGATTTCTCGCTACACATACTACATTTCCCGCTACAGTGCAGGAGTTTCACGCTACATTGAAGACCCATTGGTGGACTTCGGCTGTTGTCTACTCTATGGTCGGGTTGTTGTCGCTTTGACACATTCCCCATTTCCTTTCTTAATTTAACTGTAATATTGTGTTGTCATTTTAATGTTAAATTTTTTTATATAAGATTTGGATTTCAAATATTTTGGCTACGAGCATCACTGACAGGACATGTATTGTCGAAATGCTCATCTGGTGCAGGAAAGTTGGTACATTTAATATTATTTACATGGCCATTAATGCGGGAGGTTTGGCATGCCACAAAATCCAGTTCAGCCCACCATTTTTTTCTTTAAAAAATTGTCATGTACCAAGTCAGGAATATGGTCATTGTTATATTATAGTTCGTTTTTGTGTCGGTTACATTTTAACGTTGTGTTTCTTTTGTGTCGTTTGTTTCCTCTTATATTTGAGTGTAAATTCACATTAGTATAAGACGTGTCACGGTACTTTTCTATCCCAAATTCATGTATATGGTTTAAATGTTATATTTGTTATTCTCATCGGATTTTGTCTAAAGCTTAGTTTGTTTATGTGTGTGTTACCTTTTAATGTTGTATCGTCATTCTCCTCTAATATTTAATGCGTTTGCCTCGGTTTTGGTTTTGACGGCTTTTTAATTGTTTTAGTTCTTAGATATACTTGGCTTTCAAATATTCTCGATGGAGGTACGTATACGTACAGAAAGAGCTTTTAACTCTAGTCAGGTGATGTGATTTAACAGACAGCATTATATCTACTAGTTGTTTCTCAAGCTTCCTGGATAATTTGATTAAAAAAAAAAAGGAAAAGGAAAATATTCTTTAAAGACTCAAATAGGTATTTTCAAATATAGAGGTATTATAATTTAAATGTATAAAGTTGTTATTTTAATCTGGATGCATGAAATTTAGAACTTTTTATTTTCATTTTATAGAAAAAGGTGTTTATCAATTATAATTAGGACACACAGAGAAAGATGCGTTTGTTTTAATAGTTCGATGTTAGTTGGCTGTGGTCTTGTACAGAATTAAACTAGAGGCTCTAAAGAGCCTGTGTCGCTCACCTTGGTATATGTGCAAGCAGCATATTAAACAAAGAAAACAAAATATAGACGAAAATAGAATTCATGATAAAATTGTGTTTTGGTGATGATGATGTGTTTGTCAATCTCACTTATCTGAACATTCTTCCTGTTTTATCTATCCATAATGAATTTGGCTCAGAAGTTTCAAAGGAAAACATGCATTTTGTAAAAGTTAAAAGATCACAAAAATTTTAGAAAAATGATTGAAAATTGACTATAAAGGGCAATAACTCCTTAAGGGGTCAACTGACAATTTTGGGCCTGTTGACTTATTTGTAGATCTTACTTTGCTGAACAGTTTCGCTGTTTACAGTTTATATCTATCTATAATAATGTTCAAGATAATAACCAAAAACAGCAAAATTTCCTTAGAATCACCAATTCAGGGGCAGCAACATAACCGTCGGTTGTCCGATTCATCTCAAAATTTCAAGGGTAGATATATCTTGACCTGATTAACAATTCTACCCCATGTCAGATTTGCTCTAAATGCTTTTGTTTTTGAATTATAAGCCAAAAACTGCATTTTACCCAAATGTTCTTTTTTTTGCCATGGCGGCCATCTTGTTTGGTTGGCCGGGTCACTGGACACAATTTTTAAACTAGATACCCTAATTATAATTTTTGCCATGTTTGGTTAAATTTGGCCCAGTAGTTTCAGAGGAGAAGATTTTTGTAAAAGTTAACAACGACGGACGACGACGGACTCCGGACGCCAAGTGATGAGAAAAGCTCACTTGGCCCTTCGGTCCAGGTGAGCTAAAAAAAAGGATTAAATGAAGATTCATAATGCCATTTCGGGGCCTTTTGTAGCTGACTATGCGGTATGGGCTTTGTTCATTATTGAAGGCCGTACAGTTACCTATAATTTTTAATTTCTGTGTCATTTTGGTCTTTTGTGGACAGTTGTCTCAATGGCAATCATACCAAATCTCCTTTTTATATCATAAGCCTACGTGGAGAAGCATCCCTCTATTTTTGTGATAAAACTTTCAAGATTTTTTTTTCTCCTTCAATAATACTCGATGTATTTAAATGAAATAATAATACATTCTGGGTATTTTTTTGTCTTATTTCAGTTTCAGATATATCATTTCAATTTAGCATAAGACGGCAAATTTGAGGTTTTAAAAAGTTCAGAATAACCGGTAGGCTTTTTTTTTTTTATTAAGCAAGTTTTATAATGTTTTATTGTGATATTTATGAAATTATGAATCGAAATTAGCCAATATGTTCAAAGTATGCTGATATAAAAATTGTTGCTATGGTGTTGATATTGTATATAAATGCGTAGTTTCCGATTTTTTCGACTCAACATTTCAAGTTAAACACTGAGGCAACTGTTCCTCGTGTAACACTGCAAACTGTACTTTATTTCAATCCGGCGGTATGTAATGACATCATCATACGTGTGCTGTCTTAATGTTTACTGAAAAACCTCATGTGTATTTCTCACTAATAAAGGGTTTTAGCTATAATGCATTTGAAAACTCTTTTTATTCCAATAGAAAGGACAAGTTTGAAAAAATGGCACTTCTTTGCAATTTAAATATTTGATACATATAACATTAACAGAAAGTTAAGAGTGGTTTATATAGTTGATTTCCTCTGGTGAAACAAATTAAGTATTTTAAAAAGATTTATGAAATATATATTTTTGCATTCATGCAGCAGAGAAAAATGTTTTGAATGTTTTTAACTGGGTCTGTGTTTTGTAATTGTAGGTTATCATCCGGTGTTTTATCCATAGTATGAGAATTTGAAAGAATACTGCAAGAAATCAATAATACTTATTGTAAACAATATTTTATTATGAATAATACAAATACATTTTATTGACACATTCAAAAATAGGATTAAAACACAAGGAACAAGTGCTAACGTTAATGTGTTTCGTTTCATCAATTGCACACATTGTATTCAGAATAAATGAATATGGCTATAAAATGGTCATTGCCGAAACAACTTTATTTTCTTTCAGAAATTGACAAAAAATACAGATTAAAACAGAAAGTCATATCGATGAAGATCACACAACAATATTGAAAAAAATAGAACTATAAATTTCAATATTGGTCATTATCCATAATGCGCCTTTAATTGAGAAACTCGAAAGATTTGCGTAAACAAAAAATCTCTGTGTAAAGATATTGGACATGTTTTTTAAAAAGTGACGGAGCTTAATCATTTGTGTTGATTTGGAAAGTAGATGACCATTGGATACAGTGGGACATCTAGTGACCAGATATAACATCCCTGTAAATACGGGGAACTAGATCTTCTCAATGTTTGTCCGATTTTAGCAAGCTCGCTATCAACTATCGATTCACGGAAAAACGTACTGGTAAATTGTAAAAATAGAAATAAATTAAAACAAAAATAAAACTTCAAGTCAATGTTATCATTTTCCATCTTAAATAGCCAACAACAAGGACAATAGGTTATAAATGATCATAAATGCTCAGAGTAAAAATGGTCTAAAATGTTGCTACGCGAATAAATTCCAGGAGTATCAATTTCAATTTATTTTTTTACTATTTTTATACTTCTCTTGCACATTTTCAGCTAGAGTAGAGAAAGTAAGGAAAAAAATTCCATAGGAATCGATTGATATGTTTATAATTATAAATAAACTGTTAACAAAATTTAGAATTTTTGAAATACTAAGGCTTTTTACTTTAGGAATAGATTACCTTAGCTGAATTTGGCAAAACGTTTATGAATTTTTGGTCCTCAATGCTCTTCAATTTCGTACTTTATTTGGCCGATTCAACATTTCTTTATTTGAGCGTCACTGGTGAGTGTTTTGTAGACGAAACGCGCGTCTGGCGTAAGTATTTAATTTGAGTCTTGTTATCTATGATGAGTTTAATGCTAAGCAGCAAAGATTTTTCCCTTTTTAAATTGAGTTACTAAGCAAAAGCAAGAATACCTTATATCGATGTAAACATTGAATTTGAATAGATCGCGAAGACCACAATTATGCGAACAAAACTCGTGACGACCATTTATTAAAATTTGTGTACAAAATAAAACAATGATAACTACTTTATAAAAAGACGTTATTATTGATTTTTTAACCTACACAGACAGATTTGTTTATGTGTATATTCACGAAAAACAATACTTTTCCATTGATTAGATTAAGGCAGATGTGGTGTGAGTGCCAATGAGACAACTCTCCATCCAAATAACAATTTAAAAAAGTAAACCATTATAGGTTAAAGTACGGCCTTCAACACGGAGCCTTGGCTCACACCGAACAACAAGCTATAAAGGGCCCCAAAATTACTAGTATAAAACCATTCAAACGGGAAAACCAACGGTCTAATCTATATAAACAAAACGAGAAACGAGAAAATATACATGTGACATCAACAGAACGGTGTGCTCGATATCGTAAAGAAAGAAATATACTCTTAGAAATTGTAACATACTAAGGACTTTTTGAACACTCAGAAAATTAGTGATTTGAATGATCTTTCTATTTTGAATGTACATAAAAAATTTTCAAATTTTCTATCAATATGCTGTAAAGATAGGCAGTTTTTAAATTTCAATTTCGAAAGCTTCTTAAGCAATGATCTCGCTAAATACTACACATAAAACATCGTGTATTTGCATGTATATATCTAATAACACATTTAACAAATGATTTTTCTGTAAAAAAAATGTATAATTACTATTTAGAAATAACTTTTGATCAGTATCAACACCTGTTTTGTTTATTTTTTACTTTCTCAACTCTTTTATAAGAAGAATTAATTTTTCTTTCACTGGACATCCCACTAGAATAAATGTGTAAAAATTATAGAGCTATCAAACGTAAAAATATTTTAAGAGCTTATTGTGTGAAAAGAATTTTTCACTATAAGGAGTCGCATCACGGAAGGATTTTTAGGTTATGCTAATTTACGGAAACAGGAATCTCACTTCGTACCCTGAAAATCAAACCACACATGTGAAAAAGTCCCAGCTTCGAAATTAGCCATCAAATATATCCAAGTTTATGATATGGGCTGAACTACAGAATAAAACGTTGCCATTACCGCCTATGGGAAACCAATTATGCCTCTTGATCCATCTATTTCATCATCACCACGGAATAAATGGTAGGTCTTGTAAGAAATAGGAATTCTCCATTGTTTCTGTCTCGTTGTTTTGTTGCATCTCTACTATACTTTCATCACATTTTCATTTTTTTACGTCTGCTTTGTATTCACGTAATATCTTAATTACAACAAGGTGATTCTGCTGACAAGCTATTTGCAAGGGAGATACTTCATACTTATTACACATATTAACATCTGTCTTATATTCAAGTAATATCTTTACTATTTCCACATGATTCTCCTGGCAAGATATAAACAAGGGAGATACTTCATCATTGTTACATTTATTAACATCTGCCTCGTATGCAAGTAGCATTTTAACTATTTCAACATGATCCTTCTGACAAGCTATAAATAGGGGAGATACTTCATCCTCATCACATTTATTAACATCTGCCTTGTATTCAAGTAGCATCTTAACTATATCAGTATGATTCTTCTAACAAGCCATAAACAAGGGAGATACTTCATCAGTTTTACATTTATTAACATCTGCCTTGTATTCAAGTAGCATCTTAACTACATCAACATGATTCTCCTGACAAGCCATAAATAAAGGAGATACTTCATCCTCATTACATTTATTAACATCTGCCTTGTATTCAAGTAGCATCTTAACTTTATCAACATGATTCTCCTGACAAGCCATAAATAAAGGAGATACTTCATCCTCGTCACATTTATTAACATCTGCCTTGTATTCAAGTAGCATCTTAACTATATCAACATGACCCAGCTGACAAGCTATTAACAGGGGAGATACTTCATCCTCATCACATTTATTAACATCTGTCTCGTATTCAAGTAGTATCTTAACTATATCAGTATGATTCTTCTCACAAGCTATAAATAAAGGAGATACGTCACCCTCATCACATTTATTAACATCTGCCTTGTATTCAAGTAGCATCTTAACTATATCAACATGATCCTTTTGACAAGCTATAAACAGGGGAGATACTTCATCCTCGTCACATTTATTAACATCTGCCTTGTATTCAAGTAGCATCTTAACTATATTAACATGATCCTCCTGACAAGCTATAAACAGGGGAGATACTTCTTCAGCTTTACATTTATTAACATCTGCCTTGTATTCAAGTAGCATCTTAACAACATCGACATGATCCTTTTGACAAGCTATAAACAGGGGAGATACTTCTTCAGTTTTACATTTATTAACATCTGCCTTGTATTCAAGTAGTATCTTAACAACATCGACATGATCCTTTTGACAAGCTATATACAGGGGAGATACTTCTTTAGCTCTACATTTATTAACATCTGCCTTGTATTCAAGTAGCATCTTAACAACATCGACATGATCCGTCTGACAAGCTATAAACAGGGGAGATACTTCTTCAGTTTTACATTTATTAACATCTGCCTTGTATTCAAGTAGCATCTTAACAACATCGACATGATCCTTTTCACAAGCTATAAACAGGGGAGATACTTCATCCTCGTCACATTTATTAACATCTGCCTTGTATTCAAGTAGCATCTTAACTATATTAACATGATCCTCCTGACAAGCTATAAACAGGGGAGATACTTCTTCAGCTTTACATTTATTAACATCTGCCTTGTATTCAAGTAGCATCTTAACAACATCGACATGATCCTCCTGACAAGCTATAAACAGGGGAGATACTTCTTCAGCTTTACATTTATTAACATCTGCCTTGTATTCAAGTAGCATCTTAACAACATCGACATGATCCTTTTGACAAGCTATAAACAGGGGAGATACTTCTTCAGTTTTACATTTATTAACATCTGCCTTGTATTCAAGTAGTATCTTAACAACATCGACATGATCCTTTTGACAAGCTATATACAGGGGAGATACTTCTTTAGCTCTACATTTATTAACATCTGCCTTGTATTCAAGTAGCATCTTAACTACATCAACATGATTCTCCTGACAAGCCATAAATAAAGGAGATACTTCATCCTCATCACATTTATTAACGTCTGCCTTGTATTCAAGTAGCAACTTAACTACTTCAACATGATTCTTCTGACACACCATAAACAGAGGAGATACGTCATCCTCAACACATTTATTAACATCTGCCTTGTATTCAAGTAGCATCTTAACTACTTCAACATGATTCTTCTGACAAGCCATAAACAGAGGAGATACTTCATCATTGTCACATTTATTAACGTCTGCCTTGTATTCAAGTAACAACTTCACTGCTTCAGTATCACCTTCCTGTGAGGAAACAAATAAAGGACTTACACCATCAAATCTACATTGGTTAACATCTGCACCATGATAACAACACCACTGAATCAAAGAAAAGTCACATATAAAACAACAAACCAATAGTGCATTATGTTTGCATTCGATATCATTAGTTTGGGCTAATTGTTTTTGGAATGATAAATCAAGTGTTTCCACAAAATTCAGAAATCTGTTTCTGAAATCTGGTTTGTCTATATTTTTATTATTGAACACTGACATAACTCTACCATTAGACCAGTCATCAACCATTCTTTGTATGTACATTTGATGGTATTGTGGTGGTACAACAATGATAAACTGTTCCATATCTTTTTCTCTTTCGAATGAAAATCGTTCGCTGATAAACATACTTTGTGAATTCTTAATCAAACACTGAATTATCATGTTCCCAAAATAATGAGATAAAAAGTCGAATAGTTTATCATGTATTGTTTTGTAAACGCCATCTGCTTTTTTCAAAAAAGTATTTTCAAGTGAATCAAGTTCATCCAATAAAATTAATCTTGATGTACTTCTATTTAATCTACAAGCTTCACACGTGTTCTTTATGATCTTTTTGGTTTCTTTGTCAATTTCTTCTGTTAACACATTCTGCTTTAATTTGTTATTGAACATGACACACAACGCCAAAGCACAGTATTTACCGAAAATTTCTTTTTTCTTGAGCTGTTCAATTTCTGCTTCATACACTGAAAATGGATTCCGGAAAAATTCTGTAATATTGAGTTCAGTGTTATCACGATAAAGTTTACAGAGAAGCGGAAAACATTCATATAAATGACAATATTGGATAATCTCTGAAGCTTCTGTTTCAAGATAAATTTCTGCTATTGACTCCTTTTCAGCCTGTGACAAACATAAATTTTCCGATAACAAGTTACATACATTGGTTTTAAAAATAGACAGCGCTTCAAATTTGTTATCTTTGTATACTTGTATTCTACAGGCCACAATAATTTTGATGAGTGATTTATGAATTAGCCCTTCAATACGCATCATAACTGGTTCCCAATTGTTTAGATCAGACTGGTTAATAGAATATGTTCCACAAAAGTTATCAATAACAAACAATGTTTTCTGATTTGGATTATAAAACTCAATAATGTTATGTGGATTGGTTACAAGAAGTACATCATACCCTTCTTCTGCCATTTTTAAAACTACATGTCGAAGGGTTGCTGTCTTGCCAACACCGGAACTAGCAGTTATGGTGACACAACTGTTTTTTTGGATACATTTTAACACATGTTTTGCAGCTCTAGTTTCGACAAAGTATTCATCATTCTTTTGCCACTGATCCAATATTTGAATGATTTGTACTAAAATATAAATAAATCTGTATTATTGGTTGGTAATAAAATGAAAAAACATCAAAAACATTTCCAAGTTTTCAATTATTTCTCACATTCTCTCAGACAAATCATGTATTAAGTCACATTGAACAGACCAAAAGGAGATATGATAATTCAAAATCCGGGGATAACATGCACTGGAGATACATTTAAAACAATGAGTGGAATGAACTGTTTGTTTCTTCGAAAAGATGCATCCAAAGCTCTTTAAAATCGTCTATCAAATTTCCAAGTAAAATGTTAATCATACAAAGTGATTCATGTGTGCATTACTCATCAAACAAAACCCTAAATTATGCATATATTTTCACATTATATTTAAATAAAGAGGCAATTACATTTAAACTCGATGTTGAAGATGTGTGACCTATCATCATTTCTAAATGACGCGTGATTGGTTTCAGAATTCAAATGCATCCTACCCAAATTTAATTGCAACTTTCTAAAGTTTAAATACAGAAATTAACATCCGGATGTATCTATGGTATTGTATTTAATTTGTTCACCAACATATGTCATAAAGTCATATGAAGCAAGTACAATGTGTACGGAATGAATGTATCAATCTAATCATTCATACTAAATTAAGGCATTCATTCAACAGTAGTTTACATAATATCAAATGTCATTAATAAACTAGGATGAGAAATAAATGCTACAAAAAGAACCAACGTAATTCGTGAAAAATAAATAGCAAGACCGAATGTTGAAGGAATGTTGAAGGAAAACTGTGATGAAAAAAATGTAACATGTTGAGAGAAGATATTATTAACTTTTTCTGAAATAAACTATGTCCTCTGGACACGTTTTTCAATTATTTTTTTTTATGAATCCATATATATAAACGCAAAGTTAATATTGCAGTCGCTGAGTCTGCCGAAATATTTTGGAAGCTTCTTACGGTTGCACATCGTTCAAAGGTAGGTAGAAACATTGTTGAGATATGAATATCTTAATCGAATTCCAACTTAGCTTGGGCAGCAAGCAATTTATAAAACAAAAAACAAACCCAAACACCAACTGCATTTCATGCATATTGCAGTCGCTGAGTTTGCCGAATTAGTTTAGAAGCTTCTTCCGGTTGCACATCGTTCACAGGTAGGTAGAAAAAGATATGAATGTCTTAATCGAATTTCAACTTAACTTGGGCAGCAAGCAATTTAAAAAACAAAAAACAAACCCAAACACCAACCGCATTTCATGGTTAGCTATTTTTGCATTTTATCGTGTCAAATATTTATGGTTCTCTGATTCTTATGTCTTTTTGAGGATTTACTTTCAGGATGTAATCAGGTAAAATAGAAAGAATCTAGAATTTTAAAGTGATGTTACAAAAAAAGGCAACAGTAGTGAATCAGTGTTCAAGGGTCATAAACCGATTGAGAGAAAACAAACTAAAACTGAGTGGAGACACATCAACTAAAGAGGAAAACACACGAATAACAGGAACACTGACGTGCAACAACAACAAAAAACCCGCTAACATACATTGACACGAACTATTTGATAACAACTGTCATATTCCGGACTTGGTACAAGACATTTTAAGAAACAAATTGAGGGTGGAACATGTATAATAAGGTAGCCAAAACTTTCGCCTTATGATAAAGTTAAAACATGTCGCTGAAATGACAACACTACGTGATAACAATACAGCACAATTACACGCAAGAACATTCATCACAGGGAAACGCACAAACAAATAATATAAAAGTCGACACAACATGCAAACTGTAGAATTATAACGAACATATTCCATCAACGACAAACCCTACAGAATATAAAATTATAAAACAGTATCGCGCTGAGGTAACAAACATGCAGTCTTGAACTTCATACAATTATTCTAACCATACTCGTCCAACAAAATTTCAAGACAATGATGTTATGGAAAACCAGATTCGAAATTATATGGGCAATCAACGAGAAGTCATAACAGATAATCCAACGAACCCATAACAGAAATATCAAACGTGAATACATGAATGTTGGATATACAAACTATCGTGTCTTCTATTAGTCAAAAAAACATTAGTTAAGGAACTAAATTAGCAAAGAATATTGATAGGTTATTGAGCTCCAATTCGAAACATTTATTTTTCAAAATGGCTCAAACTTAAACTTATATAAACATTGGTATTATTTAGGTTTCAGATCGAAAGAAAATAAATCTAGAACCTGACTAAATTTTGGTAAATGACATTTAATGGGCTCTTGAAGTCTTACATGAAAATCAGAATTCGGTTTTATGGTGTAAAATACTTTATCCTGTATAGAAGTGAAAAAACTAAAAAGTCCGAACATTTGACGAAAATTCCTAAATCTCACCTAAGTACACCCTTAGGTTTATGATAATAGTTTTTATCACGACATGCTAAAGTTTTTTGTCCAAGATCTTACCTCTAATATTCCAAGGTACTGTTGATTGGTCTAAATGTTTTGATCTTAGAACTTTACATTCCTCATCCATATCCAGACCACCAAGTCTCTTCACAGCCTTTAAAAATTGAAAATAACAGGTATAACTCATATATTCGAATTCGAATTCAACAGTCTATAAACAAGAAGATGCCATTATAATCATTACGAGATTAAAAAAAATATAAATTTGAAAAATTCAAACTGTACAATAAATTAATTAACTACTGTGTCTAATTCTGAATAGTAATAGATCGATCACTATAGTTAATATATCATTTTGAAAAAAAACCGGCTATTTAAATTTCAAGACCTTTTAAAAAAAAACGAACATTGAATTATGAAGTCAGGTTTAGGTGTAACACCACCATTGATTTCCCCCTATTAGTCTTTGTTAAATTTGCACTTTTCAAAAAAATGTGCAGAATTTATCTTTGTTTCAAATAAAGAAATACTTGGCATGAGTAAAGTTTTATCCTGTCCAGTAATATAGAAAAAAAAATTCACATAACATTTCATTTCATATAAGAAAATAACCATCATTGAAAGTTAACAAATCAAATTTTTCCCCATATTTTATATGTGTACAAGGTTAAGTCACCATGTAACCTCAAGATTACAAACTTTTCTATATAAATCCCAAATAAAAAATAAGGGTGTTTTGTAATACCCAAGACATATGTTTATGACACAGAAATATTTTTACTGCAATAAAATGTAGGATTAATTACCTACAACTGTCAAATTCAAGGGAATATTTTTTTCGAGCTACTTTCGTATACAACCGGATGTGACGAACCATCAGTTGGTGGTATTACACCTTCAGTGTTCAATATTCATAATTATCTACATGTACTGTGCTAAGTTTGTACTGTTCAGGCAGTTTTTGTATTCGAGTAGTTGTTGAACTTGACATAACTGAATTAAGGGCAATCGCTTCCTTCATATGACGAACAATAAAACAGATTAAGTAATTACTAGGAAAAAAATAGATTTTTCGTTTTTTTCCTTTTAACTGTTTTATTAAAAGCTTATTAAAATATCAAAGAGTGAAAAAACGTGAAAAGGTATTCTTACTCCCCTGATATCTTCCCATGCAGTAACAAAGACTGTAGATTTGATCTTTCCGTCATTAAAATGATGTAGGAAATTTCTGTAGCGTTTGATTCTTGCCAGGTCAGCCGTGGGTGTGGTATCTGTACTTAATGGTAGTTTGTCATATCCTACTGTAGGCGGAGGTATTTCTGTCAAATTTCTGAGTAATATCACCATTAATGTGACATCAAAAGTGTTAGAGTCGGGCACACCTGTTAAACAAATATAGGAAAAGTCCATTAAATGAATCAAATAAAATAAATATAAATTTTTCAATTAATTAACATAAGAAGTTCTGTAGGTAAATATTAAAAACGAACCCCTTCCATATAAAGAGAAATAGAATATATCCAAGGGATATATAAGCTCATAAGTCAAAGACAATTTAACAACGCTATGGTAAAAAAAACGACAAAGAGCTATACACCAGTCTACAAAACAAAATTTAAAATTTAAAGACTGAGCGTTATAAAGCACCAAGAACCACGGTGTTCTCGTGTGCTCCGGAAGGGTAAACAAATTATGCGCCAAATGTGGCACCCATCGTGTTGCTCATGTAAGTTCAGATATGTTGATAAGTCTAATTCGGTTATGTTACATAGCACAGGATTATGGTTATGAAAATTAAAATAGATTTGTCATCATCTTGGAAACAGATGTATTTTCAACACTGTTGAAGCTTTTTAAAATTTGTCATGAAAATCAGCATCAAATAGATCATTCCTAAAAGTTTAAAGATTATGGATGGAAAACTGTAGGAGGATCTTTTTTATATATAATATGTTCCTTTTTGTCTCTGAATCATTCATCTGTATCAATATTTATCAATAAAGGCAACAGTAGTATACCGCTATTCAAAACTCATAAATCCATGGACAAAAAACAAAATCGGGGTAACAAACTAAAACCCAGGAAGCGCATTAAATATAAGAGGAGAACAACGATACAATACTAAAATGTAACACACACAGAAACGGACCAAGCATCAGACAAAATCCCACGAGAATAACAAATATAACATCAAAACCAAATACATGAATTTGGGATAGACAAGTACCGTGACACGTCTTATCGCATTGTGAAATTACACTCAAAAATAAGAGAAAACAAACGAAGCAACATTAAAATGTAACACACACAGAAACGAACAATAATATAACAATGGCCATATTCCTGACTTGGTACAGGACATTTTTAAAGGAAAAAATGGTGGGTTGAACCTGGTTTTGTGGCATGCCAAACCTCGCACTTTAATGGCAATGTTAAATATAACATTGAAATGACAACATAATATTACAGGACTACAATACAAATAAATAGAGGAACGTATTAGACAAAGAAACACATGATTAATGAATAACAAAAAGCATCAGGTTTAAAATTCAATACGTCAAAAACGCGCCTCGTCCACACAAGACTCACCAGTGACGCCCAGATATAAAAGATCGACAGCGAAGTACAAAGTTGTACAGCACTGAAGATCAAAAGTTGAAAAAGGCTGTGTCAAATACGGCTATGTTTTTATGCTTGGGATAAGAACATCCTTATTATTTAGAACAATTAATCAGCCTGGTGCAACATCACATGTAATAAAACACTATTAAACAGCAGAAACAATGACTAAATGCCGTTAAGTTGCTGCTCGTGTTGTTCTTTAATAAATCACTTGATAAAACCGATATAAGTCACAAGATTCTGAAATGACCCAAGTTTGTCTAAATTTGTTTGAATTGTGTCTGAATATTTCGGAAAGTAGTAATGTCCCCAAATAAACTCAACACCTTTTTTAATTTAAATTATTCTCATTTTTTTCTTATTTGTGTCATCAAAGTCTGAAAATTCTCTAAGTATGTCTCAACACATAAAGTGACATACTCACAAATCTAAGCACATCGAGAATTTGACTCAACTTATTATTAACAGTCTGCTGTTCTCTGAACATATTCTAAAAAGCATCAACTCTGTCTAAAATATTCTAGATACGTATATTCTTAACTGTATGAATGGATTTTGTAATAAAAAATGTATGATTTTATTTGCAGGTGACTTACATGATTGGTTTTTTTGCGAAACTTTATGAGTATGGTCTTAACCTAATGAAAAATTATTATGTTTATTTTCTAAATTCAAGGAATGATTGAAATGCTCATTTTAATTTATTTTAGAGAATAGTATGACTTTGTAATGTTAGGTATTGGGGATAAAACAGAAAGGGATGTGGGATAAAGTGGGATTACAAAATGCAATAAAACGTTTTGTCTCCATTAGTTAATAATATTAATTATAATCCATGTTAATACTCTTATTGCATCTATTCTAACTCGCGATCCATAAAAAGGGAATAATCGTAAAAACTCGATAACATTTATTTGTGTTTAACTGATTATTGTACCATCCCAAGATTGCAAATGCCAAAAACATTAAACATACGTTTAAAAGATTTTGTTCGACAAAGTTTAAGCAAACTCATTATGTTAAGAATATGTCAGACAATATCAGAATGTCAAGAATCTGACATTATTCATATGTTTTAGAATGTGAAGACAACAATTCAGACGATTTCAGACAATCATTGATCATTTCAGAATCTGGTGACTTTAAGTTATAATGTCAAATAACTGAAAACAAAACGAAATCATCTCTATATCATTGAAACAATTTATTGAATTTTGATACTGTTGGAGGCAGACTTTACAAGAAATTGTCGGTATTCCCATGGTAACAATCTGCGCACCTCTCCTTGCGAACTCTTTTCATTTTCATATGAGTTGGATTTTATTCAGACACTATTAAACACAAGAAGATCAAAGACGCCAGATCATTTTTTTAATAGATACATGTATGATGTTCTTTCCATTAAAAATCTAAACTTTTCTGATTGATCTCCATTAATACATCCTCCACAATTAGAATTTAAAGAAACAACAGACACGGCTTCTTCTGCCTCATTTTAGACTTGTCCCTCGAATTTGACATAACCGATTATTTGACAGTACCAAAATCTATGACTAACGAGACTGTTTTAATTTTGAACCTCAAAACATCGTAGCAGCAATATACCATTTCACCTGCATACTGGATATACGTTTCCCAATTCATCTTGTATACAAAAACTTTGAGCTGGTATTCAAACTTTATAAAACGTATCTAGTGTCTAAGCAGAAAGTTAATGAACAAGGGTTATGTCAAAGAACGTCTCGTGGTCCTTTTTTCTAAAAACAAACTTCATTGAAATATACTAAAATCATCCGTATCAATTTCAAAATAATACATGATGGTTTAACGTAGTTAATCGTCGTATAAACGTGTACTAGTGTTCTTTTATTTGTCCTGTACATTTTACCTTTATTTGTTGGTCCATTTTGATAATCATTTGGCGTGGCTTGGCATTTATACATCCCGCCGTTGTGTTATTGTGTAATTCATGTAATTGTCGATTCTGTAGTGTTGTCTTTCATTTTTACTTTTGTAGTTTTTCATTACCGAACAATTATAAATGAAACCATTATAGGGCTATATCACATGTACAGATGTGATGCCGTGAAATAATCAGTTTGTTCTAAGGTCATCGTATTGATTTTAACCAATGTACCAAAATGTTGCCAGAATATTTAATATTTTGATCTATTTCCTTTTTATTGACCTCTTACTGGGTCAAATTTATAGCAAAGAAAAAAACCAAGAACGTCGAATTTACCTTAACATATAATAAAAAACAAAACCGTCGTTGTGAGTCTTCTATATATTGTTAATGAGTTAAATAACCAACAATTTATATTATTTCATCAATTCAAAAGAGAGCACTGCTAAAAAAGTACCATTTTAACCATGTTAAAACAATTTGGTAAAAACCTTTGCGATATATATTACAGTTTATTAGTATTAACTCAAGCAAAGGATCATCCAAATTGAGAACACGTTGATTTTTGCCGTTTGCATAGCTTACTTTGAGTACACGTCAAATGATCTAAACTCGAAAATCCCGTAGTTGCTTTTTACTTCCGTTTTTATGAGTCAACATTAGTATAAGGGGAATTATATAAATAAAGAATAATCGGACCAGTTAAGCCAAAATTGATAGAAAAAAATTCTATCAAAGCCAAATTGATAGAAAAGAATTAAGCTGATAATAAGCTCATTCCGGTTTTGACAACAAAACGTTACTGAAACCAGTTAAAAGCTATATCAATTAACGTTTATTTGAACATAAGTTTCAAGGTAAATAATTGCTATGACAATTCCTAGGTTTTGTTTCAGATCAATGAACCAAATTTGACTATCACCAGTTTGTCCCATACATGCGATAACAAGCAAAATTTAAAAGAAAAACATGACTGTACTTTCTTTAATGTGAACAATATCAGAACTCAACAGACCAACGGTCTCTTTCACTTGCGATTTACAATTTACAATTACATTTCGAATACACAATCTGCAACATCCTAGTGACAAAACCGTGCGAGAGGAAAACAAATGGTGGCGAAAAATAAACTGAATGGTGGAAAAAAAGTTATCAAGGGCTTATAATTTGATACACCAGACGCGCATATTGTCTTCATAAGACTCATCAGGGACGCTCAGATCAAAATAGTTGTAAAGCCAAACAAATCAAAGTTGAAGATCATTGAGGAACCAAAATTCAAAAACGGTGTGCCAAATACGGCTATGGTAATTTATGCCTGGAATAAGAAATCCTTAGTATTTCGAAAAATTCATACTTTTGAAAATAGGAAGTTTCTAAAAATGACCATATAATTGATATTCATGTGAGCACCGAAATGCTGACTACTGGGCTGGTGATACTCTCGAGGAAAGACCTAATATAAAATGAATGACCAGAGAACAAATTAATGCCTTTCCACCTTTTAATTCATTTTATCAAAATGCATTTTTTCTGGTTTAAAATTACCGACGTTTTCGATTTTTTTGATTTTCCTGTTCGTCAAATTCGTATTTGATATTGACTGAAAATCTACATTTCATATCAGCTTTACGTTCACCACTAAGAATTGGTTGACCAAAACGACTCGTCTCAACTCAATAGCTACTCGTTTTTGCGGTTTAAGCTACTTGAATTGTCCGATCAGTGATTTCAATGAGTGTTCCTTATTACGGAATGTGATATTTTGACTGAGTGTGGATTCAAATGGCAATAATGCAGCATAAACGGAGATAATTAATATGTCGACGTACCCGCTTGCGTATCCGATCACTCAACTCTTTAAAATCATGCTATTCCTGCGAACTAATCGTAACCTGGATTTGTGTCTCGTAGTCGATGTATGAGATTTCAACTCTTGACTAAATTATAATAATATTTTGTTATTGATGATATCAATAAATAGTTACTTGGAGTAGGTGCAATATCTAAATATTCTTTTATTAAAGTCAATTCCCTTTTTCACTTCTTTTTCGAGATCTAGCATTTTTTATGAGGTCAAACATTATATCAAACCATATTTGCTTTATCGTTTCAGTTTCAATTAACTCTCAATTCATCTTTGACTTTTCAGGTTATTTATACATCTTTGATTAAAAAAAAATAAGGGCACTAACTCTTATGTATTTGAGATGAACCAGGGTTGCTTCAGACTAAATAACAAAATATTTAATCTCAAAAACATAAATGGTCAACATTTGAAATTAAAAGAACCTTAGTATTAACAACTATAAGTATCACCAAAATACAATTTAATGAAAATACAAGAGAGTTATAAATCCCCTACATGCTCAATCACATTTAAGATGTACGATCTCACCAGATCGCTGCGGTCAATTAAAAAGTAGAATTCTCGAGTGAAAAGGTTACCTTCAAGTGGCAGTTTGGTAAACTTTGTTGACGATTTCATGAAATCAGGCAGCTTCCCAAGTAAGGTTGTATGGAACAGATATATTTCCACTTCCATAGCGAATTTCGAAAACAACAGATGGCAACAAAGAATATCAGTTGACAGTGACTTTGAAATTTTCCGTACAATTCACAAACACATTGTACCACACAGAACTTGGGTTATTTCTAAAAATAATCCTTACTTCACAGAAGGAGTTAAATATATTGTTGACCTATGTTTCGTCATCCGATCAGAAGAGTCGCCTTTCTTATGCCAAAAATATGGACAGTTTTTCTATAACGTTATTGAACATATCATGTGTATGTGCGATTGTCTAATAAGTATAAATCCGATTGTGTTCAGTGTGTATCTAGGCAATCTAACATCATCCACATTCACAGCAACACTTTTGTCATGTTATACGAAATATGATCTGGATAATGATAACAGTATTTATTTCTCAAAAACGTGTATTACACATGTTCAACGAATGTGCAGCGTCAATTATAACAGTTAACTTACCTTCAGAAATATTATCATTTACTTTAAAGTGACATTCAACTGATTCAATCACTCTAATTAATATGTGACATTTAAATCATACAACCACCCTTATGTCTCGATCAATATGTAAATATTATTATTGTACAAGCATTGTTTAATACATGCAAAATCTTCGATCAGAAGGAAATAAAGTCAATATATATCTAGTACACTGAGCATGGTCGCTAGGATGTAGCATACTAGAACAAATAAGTGTGTGGGTACCATTAATAGCATGCTAACATAATGAGAAAATATGTGTTTTGTATTATTAGTATTTTTAGGAACAAGCAACATCCAAAAAGTAAAATCACAAAAATACTGTACTCCGTAGAAAATTCGAAAAGGAAAGTTCCTAATCAAATGGCTGTATTAAAGCTCAAACACATCAAACGAATGCATAACAACTGTCATATTTCTGACTTGGTACAGGCGTTTCCTATGTAGAAAATGGTGAATTAATCTTGGTTTTGAAGATAGCTATATGACAGTGGCAACAAATTATATTATATTGACAACGATGTGTGATCAAAACAAACAGAAATAATAGGTAAAAATGTTAAAAATAGGGTTACAGCAGTCAACATTGTGTTATAATCTTAATCCCTATAAAACAAACAAATATGTGTTACTTTGAACGACAAAATTATTTTATATCTACCTGTGTGACATTTAAATGCTGATCAATTAATGAACATCAAACGAGCGATTCTACGTCAGAGTTAATGATAACCTAATATGTGCCTGTCAATGGAAGGAGTTGGTCCCAGTACTTAAAATATTTCAATCCTTTATACCTCACGACCTATACATCCCGTCATTTTGTATTCTTTTCTTTCATTTTTACTATTATGCTTTGTTTATTCGCCTTTTGGTGTTTCTTGATTACAATGGTACTGTGTTTATACCTCTCGTCATTAATTTATGACAATTTTTATATTCTTGTTTTTTTATTTCTGCTGATGTGCTTTGCGTGCCTTTTCATATCTCTTTTTTTTTTGGCTCTGTACTCAAACATCCCGTCATTGTGGTATTTTTAAATGGTAAATGTTTGTGTTTATATATACGTTTATTTTTGTAGTGATTAAGATAAAAACGCAATGTTTACTGCTGTTCCTCTATTTTTGACATTTTCACTTAGTGTGTTTGTTTGTTTTGTTCACGCATCAATGTCAATCTAATGGAATTTGATGCGGCTGTCAAGTGAGAGGTTTAGTAAGCGTTAAAAACATGTCTAATCCACCATTTCTACATTTGAACATGTCTGTACCAAGTCAGAAATATGACAGTTGTTATTCATTCGTTTCATGTTTTTGTGCTTTTGGTTTTGCCATTTGGACTTTCCGTTTTGAATTTTCCTCGAACAATGTCGAAGTTCAGTATTTTTGTTATTTTATTTCTTATGTGAAAAAGAAGCATACAATGGCATATAGACCAAACATATTAGCAAACAATTGAAGACAACAATACATTAATTTACCATAAGACAATAACACAATGACGGGATGTATGAGTACAGAGCAACGACTTATATGTATCAAAGAAACCTTAAAGGCATATACATTTTTTAGACAAAGCACATAAGCGAAAAATAAAAGACAACAATACAAAAATGTTTTACAATAGCACAATAAACTTTCCCATTCTCTTCCAAATTTCATGCTTTATTCTCCCTTTATAACATTCATTTTTTAAGTGTGCATTGTGTTTTAATTTTTCCTTATTATATCAAAGGACAGTCTATGAAGACAAGAGCTTTGATTGATTACATGTAATCCATGTTGTCTGCAACATTTGAAGTTATTAAAAGTCAGTTCGATATTTTGAAAATTTCAAAGGCAATAACTCCTATCAGAAATAAATGAATATCAGAAATATTAATGCACAAGTTGCAGACTAGAACTTTGAGTCACCCGAATCAAAAATATCTTATACATATTATACATACCAACACGAGGAAACAGTAATTCCCATTGAGCTCCGTTGATAATACGTTTATTTTTCAAGTCAATCAGCTTCCCAGTTTCCTTTTTAATTGTAGCACCTAAACAAACAGGAGAAAACTCTTTGTCAAATAAAACTCGTACAGCTCTTGAAGAAATTCCAGTCATCAATAAATGCATTCTTAAATAGTTCTCTTCTTCCTCTGAAACATGTGGTATTTTGGCAGTTGACATCTTGCTGGTTTATTTTCTAGATCTATAAGCTGTTATGATTGTCTCTCGTATTGCCTTGTTAAGGCAGCAACAACGGATGTGAAGTATCCTTTTGTATAATCAAAGTCTAGCATATAATGATCTCTACTCTTGCATGCGTTTTCTACCTAGTTTTCTGATATTTACGAGGAATTATCCTCAATCTTTCAAAAAACTGAGGATTATTTTACTTATTGTTCAATTATTCAAATGTTTACTTGATCAGAGAAGTATCTTTCTAGTTGTATTAAAATATTTTCTTAATCAATGAATTAAGTCTTGAATCGAATTTCTGCAGGCTCACTTGTTATTAATACATTTTATCTGATAGTTCCAATTGCGATTATTTTTCATGATTGTTTTATCTGCTCTCTTGCTAATCTAGTTTAAATGATGTTCTAACTCGAATCTTTACTTTTTTGTACTGCTGTTTAGAATTATCTCACATCTGCTTTGCAATTCCACGATAAACTGTAAATAAGAAAGGTAATGTTAAAGAATGACATGTATACGAAAGAAGATATGATATGACTGCCATTGACAACTCTCAGGCTAAAGAAGTTAAAGTAAATATAACAATATTTCATGCGACTGTCATACAAGTGAGAGGTTTAGCGCTATACAATCAGGGTCAATCCACCAACTTCTACATCTGAAAATGCCTCTACCAAGTCAGGAATATGACAGTTGCTGTCTATTCGATTTATGAGTTATTTTCATTTGATTTTGCCATTTGATTGAGGACTTTCCGATTGAATTTTCCTCGGAGTTCAGTATTGTTATGATTTTATTTTTTGTTTCTCGTGGTTATTGGAAATATCAAGAATCACGTTGAGATTCAAATCGCAAATATTGCATGTACAGGAAATTTTCGGTCAAAATGTTCCATAGGGTTTTAAAGATATCATAAAGCTATGATAGCAGCCATACGACCTTTAGCATGAAAAAAAAATGTTTTTTTTAGTTAAACAGAAGACCAATCAGAACCAGTGACAGAATATAAACATTGTAAGACTAGTTTTACAATTTGGTTTAAAAATAAGTTTTCAATCTAAATTTTAAATTTATTGATAATGATAAGCTTATTCACAAGCATGTTGTAGGTGTGTTTGGTTTGCCAATTTTATTTCAATCAATTATAAATCCAGTTAACTGCTATGTGTATGTACTTTACAATGGTACAATCAAGGCGTAAATATAAGTTTTATGACCCCTTCTGTAGCCTTTAAATTACGATTTTTTTTTCTAACTGCAATAGTATAAAAACAGCAAAGATAATGAATAAAAGAGATGGGCCATTTTGTACATATACAAAGGGAACTTCGAGCAAGCATCAGTGGTGGATCGAGAAATTTGCATAAGTGGGGGCCCACTGACTGACCTAAGAGGGAGCCCGCTCCAGTCACGCTTCAGTGATTCCCTATATAAGCAACCAATTTTTTTCCCAAAAAGGGAGGGGGTGGGGGATGGGGCGGTCTCAAATCCGCCTCTGAGCATTATTATTTATACTATCATTGCATTTAAAAGTAACACGGGATTTTATGGCAAATAAACCAAGATTTTTGTAGAAAATCCACATATATTTTTGTTATAAATTTTTAAGCATAGATTACTCACTTAATTTTATATGATGTGCTAGCGTTTATTGTTTACACAAAGTCCTAAACAACCTTTATTTTTTTTTAAAGTCACAAAAGTCGTGCACACCCTAGAAGGGTCCATATTATGATGTTTATAGTTGTGTAACCAATATCCAAATTTATAAACTTGTTTTAAAGAAATCATTGCTAGCACTCCAACTATGGGAGTACAAGGGGAAATGCTGTGGATTTTCTATAAAATTTCCATTGGTTTAACATTAAATCAACACAAGGGTACACCCCCTTTAAGAAAACATTAGCTGTAACTCCGCTTCTAATTTACAAATACAAAGAAATACTATAATACAAAGAACTTTTTAATTCAATCAAAGACTATAGGAAATGAAATTTAATTTACAAAGTAGTTTAGGTAAACCTGTTTGTATGGAACATACATAATATAAACAGGCCATTGATATGAATGTTTTCATTGGAAGATGAATTGGTGATATGCTCCTCCCAATTTTAAGGTAATAATCATTTCATGTTTGAGCTAGCAAGGAAGCTAACTAAAGAATCTACCCGTAGCTTCATACTCGTTGGAATCTGCTGTAACAAACCCACTCATTTCTTTTAATGGCAACCACTATTAACATTTAATTTCGCAAAATTTTTAAATACGCAGAGTTGCATGGTCATCCGTTTATATCGGATCAAGGTTCAAGTTGAACTCCATTGTGATTTTTTTTTAACTGTGACGAATAACCTGTAAATATGATATTAGTTCCTTGTTATTATACCTTTAAACAGCTATTTAAATTCTATAGAAGGAATTTATGAATACGACATGAATAGAAAATTGATTTGTTCTTAATTATGAACTGTGTAAAGTTGTTTTTTTAACTTCATTGCCCTGTAAATATTTATCAATCCTACATCATCGTAATTTTCATTCTAAAATTAGAATTCAACAATAACGCAATAACAGCTGTTTACACCTTTATGCTCTTGAACACAGACAAACTTATGCAATTGGAAATGTTTTAAGGTTTATTATCAATTCAACATCACAGTTCAAGGTATTTTCTGCTATTTAAAATCGTTTTGATTAGAGGCGTAAAATTAAGATGGGTAGAATCTTCGAGATTCCCTTCACTGAAAATAAATCCTACAGAAAAACCACATAGGGAGCTTTCGGGTATCTTAAAATCATAATATCAGAAACCCCACCCAAGGCGCTTGCTTGAATGTTGGTACTCAGAAAAAGGAAAGTTATATATTTAAATTAAGATTATTTCTGTTGTCATAAATAAAATCAAAAATACCAAACTCCAAGGACACGACTATATTAACAACAATATTAGAGCAAAAAAAAAAACAGACATAATTGTGAGGAAGTTTGGTTGTGCATGTAGAAAACTTATTTTAAATGTTGTTTACCGAGCCTGGAAATTTAGAGGCGATCTGGATAATTTAATCAATCCTTTATATAAACTTATTCTAAAAGGTTAACAATTCAACACTATAATTAGATCTTTGAATATTTTTTTTGTTTTGGTATTGATATAAATTTTGTTATCAGTAAATTAGAATCAAACTAAATGCTACTTTAATATCTATATGCACATGCAGACCTGTACAATACGTCCATACCTGTATCTTGAAATTGCACTATGTCATGTTTTTCATTGATTGTTAATGACTTTTAACACTAAATCCATTGGATTTTGGATGTATACTGATTGATATTTATATCTTAGATCCACGAATATTTTAATTACTTGTTATTGGTTTTGAACTTGGTGTTAGTAATTACGGGTAATCATTGCTAACATCTTTAGTATTTGTCTTTTTGTTGTTGGGATGTATATGTCCCTTGCTACGTCCACTCTGTCTTTTTGCAAGATATTTCTGCTTTGTATCGATTTAACGAGTTCAGACCTTTTCAACTGATTTTATAGTTTGTTCTTATTTTGTACTTCGACAACACTGTCCAAGGTTATTGTAGAGTTAGCGTGCCTTCAGACAATTTTAACCCCGCTACATTCTGTATGTGTCTGTTAGGAGACCGTATTTCGTTGGTTGTCGTTTGTTTCTGTTTATCATATTTGTGTTACATTAATTATTTTCGTGCACAAATCTTTCCGTTATTTTTCTGTTGAATCATTTCAATTTGTTATTTTGAGGCCTTTTATAGCTGACTGTGCAGTATGGTTTTTACTCATTGTTAAAGACCTTACGGTGACCAATAGATATCAATTTCAGATACTTTTCTTGCTAAAATCTGAGTTTTTTACTCGTTGTTAAAGGCCGTACGGTGACCAATAGATGTCAATTTCTGAGACTTTTCTTGCTAAAAGCAGAGTATAAAATGCGTTTGACTGATGCACTGACGACGACGTTGACGACGACAGGAACCACTTAATGGCAATAGATGATATAAAAATGATCAATTTAACTGACTCAATGTAGGCGAATAGAATATACATTTTAATTTCAAGCATAGATGAAATGATATCAAATAATTCTAAACAGGAAACCATGCATCAAAAAGTACTAACCAGCTGGTCAATATCGAAGTCATTATAAAGCTTGAAGGATGTTATTTACCTATTTCAAATTAATCGAAACGCGTGAAATATTAAAAAAACATAACCATTCATTGATTTTTTTTCTTAATAAATTTGCATAAAAAATTTCCATCATCACCCCTGTTGATAGTTATCAAAGGTACCAGGATTATAATTTAGTACGCCAGACCTTTCTTATAAAATATTTGATGCCTTAGTTTACACAGTAAAATTGAAATTTTTTTGTTAACCTATTAAAAATATACATGTATATATATATATACCTCCTTATTTAAGATATCGACGCAGCTGTATAATATGGCAACCATTATTACACTGCATTTCCAAAATGGTGGCCTATTCGTCTATACCAGTTCAAGGTTAAACTAAAACATTTAAATAACATTATTTTTAAAACTGTTCTGGATGGATAACCTGAAGATAGGATATATATTATATATCATATTACCATCAAAGAGTGATTTAATTTTTTATGAATTCGTCATCAATAGAACATGCATTTGTTAAATGCTTGTGTAAAATATATGCTTTTTAAACTCATTGCCTTGTGTATAAAAAATCTCACTCTGACATATTTTAAATATAGATTCCAAAACTGCAACGAGTATGTTAGGATATTTCTCCACTCGCGACAGATAAATGAAATATTTAAGGGGAGGGGAGCGAGCTTTTTAGAAAACTAAAATTTAACTAATACCAGAGTTATAGTGGTGGAATCTGTTTCTCTATAATATTGTTCTCTGTTGTTTAGTATGTGCCATAATGTTAGTAGATTCTTATTATGTTTATGTTGCTATAGCATGTAACTACTGCTTTGCAAATAAAGAATTCATTCATTCAATGATTTATTATACTTCCTTTACAATCATTTATAGAAAGCTATGTTCTTTATTTGTGATGTAATCAGGCATGGTCGCCTTTTTCATGACGTCACAAAAGAAAATGCAGGAAAAACAAGACATCAAACGTCAGAATCTAAGTTCGAACAATCATTTGCTGAAACATATATTTCAATAGTGATGAGAAATATTTTTCTCACACTGCTGAGGTTATGAAAAATTGCCACAAAAATTAGAAAAATGTTGATAACAGTTTTAAAAAGTCATAAAAATAGAACAAATAAAACTGTTTCTTTTTATTTGTCTTTGCATATTTATAACTTTTACTTTTTAGTCCATGTATCAAATTGAGAATGGAAATAAGTAATTTGTCAAAGAGACAACCACCCGGCCATAGAGCTGATAAAAGCCGATGTATGTATGTATGTAAGAATATCCCTCTGTTAACGAGAACGAGGGTCTTGGTGGAGGAAGCGTAAGTACTCTGAGAGAACCACCAGGTACAGATAAACCACAGACATGTTATCTAAAGACTGATCTTCATGGCACAGTCGGGGGCCAAGTCGACCAACTGATGCCCCCCAATAACCCATTCTAGTGTATACTCTGGTCTGGGCATCAGAGAGTTGTGTGGGAGGTTAAAATTGTCTTATTGTGTGCTGATGTCATTTTGTATTCTTTTCTTTGATTTTTGCTATAGAGTGTCCATATGCCAGTTGTTTTTCTTTGTAAAAATAGTAATTTGTTTCATAGCTTTTAAGATTATAACACAATGTTGACTGCCGTACACCAATTTTTAACATGTTTACCTATAATGTCTGTTTAGTTTTGCTCATACATTGTTGTCAGTATAATAGAGTTCTATGCGACTGTCATATACTGAAGGAATCTTTAAACGCAACACTGATTATTTATTTTTATTTCCATTTTCAACTCGGCCATCTTTGCCTTATTGTCTGAAAAATAAGTTTGTAGCTCAAAAGTTGAACTGATGTCGTAATTTTTAACATTCAAATCATGTTATATGCACTGAAACACTGGTTTTTACCATAAGCAATGAATGTGACACCGTCGAATGGAATGCCTGCCTGCAACCCACGCCTAAATGGTTGCCAGAAATGTCAACAAATTCAGCTGGGCATGTTTTGAGTTCTGCTGTGTGCCTTCTGATTTTCCACGTGTCCCATGCATTTCAGTGTGTTTTATTAATTAAGTAGTTTAAACTTTAGCGTGGTCACAGATGGACATCAACAAATCCTGTCTGCCTGTTGTTAGGACAGTAAAATAAGATTTTGGCGTAAAATTGTCTGAAAACGCCACGGCACGTTCACGTATTCCTCCGTGCCTGCAATATTCTTATGGCATAATTCTGATTTTCATTCCTTAGTCTCGGCAAAATGGAAGTGCATGTTTTAAATGATTTAATTAGTTATTAAAGGTACCAGGATTATAATTTAGTATGCCAGACGCGCATTTCGTCTTCACAAGACTCATCAGTGACGCTCAGATCAAAAAGTTATAAAGCCAAACAAATACAAAGTTGAAGAGCATTGAGGACCAAACATTCTAAAAAGTTGTGCCAAATACGGCTAAGGTAATCTTTTCCTGGGAGTGTGTGGTCTGAATTTTTAAGACTTGTTTCACGGAAAAAAATGTTTCAAATTTTTGCTTTAAGAATTTCGTGTAACTTCAATAATCCTGTATAATCAATAACCTCAGGTCAAATGTTAGAATTTTTCTAACCATAAAGAAGTATGGTAAACATGAATAGTACTTCAATGACGATCCTTTCATTTTTTGATAAAAATAAAATCATCAAATTTTTTGGCGCTTCTACCCAGTCCGTCAGAATACAAGTCAGGGGTTTACCTTGCTAGAAAGCCAGGTTTAATCCACCATATTCTTCAGGAAATATCTATGGTAAGTCAGCAAAATGACAGTTGTTTAAAATCGTTTGTTGTGTTTGATCTTTTTGATTTTGCCATTTGATATTTACTTTCTGCTTTGAACTTTTTATAGAGTTCGGTATATTTGTTATTTTACTTATTACACCTTGAAATGAAAATGACTTGAAAACAGATAAACCTGTATAACTTAACATTGAAGTTAACCATATTTTGTGTTTCATGTAACATTTGTGTGTTCCTTTATCTTGGATTGTAAAATAGATAGTAATCGGTCTTATATTTTCCACATAAGGGGGGATAACTCAGATAGACTATAACATTTTTAGTAGAATTTGTTATGAATTTAGCTGAAGAAAATATCTTTATTCAAGCAGGCAAAATAGCATATTTTTTTATAGAAATATGCTATTTACCGGCACCAGCAATATAGTGAATATGTCCACTGCTGGTGGACGTTTCGTACCCGAGGGTATCACCAGCCAGTAGTCAACTCTTCGGTGTTGACATAAATGTCAATAATGTGGTTATTTTTTTTTATAAATTTCCTATTAACACAACTTTGATTTTTTTTTGAAAAACTAAGGTGTTTCTTATCCCCGTTATAGATTACCTTAGCCGTATTTGGCACAGATTTTTGGAAATTTGGATCCTCAATGCTCTTCAACTTTGTACTTGTTTGGCTTTATAAACATTTTGATATGAGCGTCACTGATGAGTCTCATATAGACGAAACGCGCGTCTGGCGTACTAAATCATAATCCTGGTACCATTCATAGCTATTATTATGCAGGTTCTCTTTAAAGAGTAAAATCTAATATTTACTTTTGAAAAGTACTATGAAAATGTGCACTGCCAACATAAAAGAATCAAACAGTTACTGATATGCCAGTAGTAAAATAAGAAAACAGCTCACCGTATTTGACACAAAAATCGTTTAAGGAGGATCGCGGGTATAAAAATTTCAGAAAAACATTAAACAGTTTCTTTTTCATTAAATTTTTTGTATTACTTTATTCATTGTTATTAGTTGTTACTTTATCATCATTAAAAAAACACAATTCGTTTCGGCCCCAGATGACTTTCAAAATGTATATATCATTGAAAAAGCTCCAAGTTATCTCCCTTTGTTGAAAAAATTCCATTTTGTGGCATTAAAATTAAAAGTACCGTTTCACAAAGCCTTCGTAAGTCTACGTGTCATCGTAAGTCCATCGTAAATAAATCGTAGGATTTACAGCCGTTTCACAAAACCGTCGTCAGTTAAGATGATCGTAAATAATGCGTAAATCCTGGCGTTACTTACTACAGCTATACCCAGTCGTAACTCCATCGTAATTTTTCTACGAAAATGAATTCATCCATCTAACATGGCTGAAGCGTTCTTTATTCTTGGTCAAGATGCCTCAAATGTTAGAAGACGAAGAAGAATCTTCAATATTATAGAACTACACTTATAGTCTTTCTTCGTTTGTTTATTTGTATATGCAAGCAACTTACTTAATGTAAACCTAAGGTATAAATCATTGTTTACTCATCTTATTTCCTACCGGCGTACGTCTTTTTAAACAATTTAATAAATAGGCTTTCTATCACGTACGCGTTCTGAAATCTATTTATAATTATATCACTACAGGCACAGTGGTAATCGATAAAACGTTTAAAGAAGGATGTTTTATCCCCATTTTTGATTCATTTTTAAAGTTATGTGTACAATATAAATCTAAAATCAGTGTTTCACAGTCAAACCAGATAATAATTATTTTTTTGTTATTTCGGCCAAAAAAGAAATGTATTTTAATTAGAATATCGAAATAAATATCTGACTGTAATTAGTTTCGTGGTTAATGGAATTTATTGCAACTATTTAGATATGTTACTGTATGCCTTTCTAGTGACTATTCAAGTTTGGATCGAATTTAATGTAGATCATATATACCAAAACTAATAGGGGGAGGGGTAAGCTGCAGATCAATAAGACTTTGTGTAGATGCGACATGTCTTAAAAAATTAATACAGTAGGAAAAAAATTTGGAAGGGGGAGTGGAAGTTAAAGATTGAAAAGTGAAGCATTTTTTTCTGTTTACTTTATATATTTTTTTATTTAGGGACATTGCCACATGCACCTGTTTCTATCAATGGGAAGGTCGACTATCAATATGTAATATATATATATATACGTGAATTGTCGACCTTCCCATTGATAGATCGAAACAAGTGCCTGTGCACATCTCTCCTCGGTCCATCTTCTTTTAAGCATATTATTTAGGGAAAGAAAGACAATTATTCTATACACAATAGCCGTTTTAGCTATACAAAACTGTTGTAAATGTAGGTTATACGTTAATAAGACAGCAATCAAATGACAGACAAACTAAGGACCTCCAGTAGGCAACATAGTATAGTATAGTTTTCAACAATATAGATAGATGTGTTCCACACCGTATGCGTACTTTTTCAAAATACGCATACGTCAGACTGTTCGCGTACGGTCTGCCAGATTTTAAGAAGTTGGTCAAGTTTTAATACAAATACATGTAAATATATTACAGATCAACATGACATAAATCTCGAATAGATATAAAAAGTTCAATAGTAGTTGAAATAAAAACTTATTGTTTTGACTATTTTAATAGGTCGCGTTAATTTAATCTGGTAAGCTCCTGTATTTAGCATGAAATTCAACTGAATTGCTCACTGAATTGAAGACATAATGTGTGTGCAAAGTTTTTAGAATATTTAGGAACTTTTCTAGAAAAAACGTCAAAACAGCTGTTTCCTTGTGAGACAACAGGTCAATTTCTAGTTTTAATATAAAAATAAAATTTGATAGAAACGATACAAAAAAATAACATTAAATCGCAATCCTCCAAATAATGTAACAGTTTAGAAAAAAAGGAGAAGCCTAAATGTAAAAAAAGTTAATAATTTAAAATTACCAATTTTTAACTACATAAACGCGTATTTCCCGCTTTTCGTTACACTACAAGAAACTTTCCTATGAGCCGTGGATTGCGGAATATCGTCTGTATATTTCCAAAATATTCACGTAAATTGGTGTCGTCGTGTGTTAAAACAGTTATTGGCCAATCAAATCGGTATATATAAATGTTGAACTGGTCCTTATCAGAACTGGTTCAATGATTTTAGCCATGCAAATTATGTTCATTAATAATCATCGGTATTTTCGTCCACCATTGCAGACTTAGTTAACCTTACATCCTTCTCCTACATTGTGTCAATAATTATTACAACAATGAAATTTCGTGAAAGAGTTCCGACAAAAATAACCATTGACAACAAAAAGCTATGTACAGCTGAAAAAAATACAACAACTAGTCATACAATCAAAGAGCTATAATTCTCGATTTTTGGTAGAAAGATAGCGTTTGAATTAAAAAAATAAATAAATAAGAGCTATTTGGTGTTCCCAGTGCCAAAAATTTAGAGGTAACAGTGAAACCAACTCGCAGTAGGCAAAATAGTATTATTCGCCTTTTTGACGTTCCTGATGAAGGTAGATCCAGAAAAGCGCTACAGTCGCATGCATCTTTAATTTTTGTTTTGTTTTTTATTGATTGCATGACGATAATATATTGCCTTTTATGATTGATTTCAGTTCCAAGTAAATGATACAGAAGGAATACTTAATTTATGGTGTCACAATGAACGTTGTGCTAGGCGTGCTTCATCAGGCCCCTAGTTACAGTGTACAGGGTTGCGTTCAATATCGTAGCGGCTACGTAGTGCTACGTATATTTATGACTATTGAACGTGTACAGCTAGCCGAGTTTTCTGCATATATATATTGATAGCAGCTACGTAGCCGCTACGGTATTGAACACAACCCTGGTTTAGTGATGGTGCAGTGATGGTTCAGTGATAATATACGTCATACTAACTTAACGAGATATAAAAATGAACTAAAATTAAAATCATACAAAACTTCTAAGACCAGAGGCTCCTGAATTGGGACAGGCGCACAAACGCGGCGGGGTAAACATGTTTCGTGAGATCACAACCCTTCCCCTATACATCTTATAACCAATGTAGAAAAAACAAACCAACAGCAATACACACAGTTAAACGCACTTTAAAAGAAATCCAAGTCCCATGTCAGAAAAGGAAACAAAAGAAACTAATCAAAATGACAATGATAATAAATTAACAAAGGACTACTATATATAAAGCTAGCAAATACTGACAAATGCCAGCTCCAGACCTCAATTAAGCTAATTTAAAGATAATAACTTCATCATATGAATAACAGGCTAACTGTTGGGTTTATTGCTTATTTGTTCCTGAACACTCATGAAATATTTGTCACTGGCAACCAAAAATGGATAATTTAACATCCTGAACATTTGATGAATTTAAGATATTTATAAACAAAATATTAAATAAATTTATATAATACATATGTAAAAGAGGACTTATTAATAATTTATCAAAAAACAGCTGGTGTTTATCTTTTAAAACAAAAAAGTTACATGCATTTCTGTCGGGAGGAAAAATATGTCCACAAATCAGAATTTCGAGCAAAGATCTGAAATTTCGACCTCGTTGTACTCAAAAAGTAGCACATGAAGGTATATTTTTTTTTATTAAATATTTGATTAAAGAAGGTAAAAATAGCCTATAGGTGTCATACCACCAATTACTCCCTCAAATTTAGAACGTATGTGAAAGTAGGTCTACTCGGACAAAAAAAAGTGCATTTGATGTCATTGTTCACCTAAACCAACAAACAAATTTGCAGAAATGAAAGATTTGTTGAAAGAGAAATATATTAAGACCATTTTGAGCCAAAACTTACCTGTCTATGAGTTTGCATTAAAAATTGAGGATTAATGCGCTCCATAGTATACTAATTTAAGATTTCCAGAAAACCAGGTGTTATTTTTAGTGGTACCTCCTTTCGGAAGCTCTCTGCTTTCTTATATGATTTTGAATGTATGTTGAAAATTGGCATGCAGAAAGGTGACACCTGTACAATTCAGGATACACCTAGTTTCTATGAAGTTAAACTTAAGGTAAAATATTTAGAAAGCTGTGAAAATTGCAAAATTTGGTTGAACAGATAGGGACTTTTAATTGGTGGTATGACACCTTTAAGCAAAATGCGGTGAAACATCAAAATCAGAAAACAATTGTTTTTTTTTGTCTTAACTGATCATTTGAGATAATAGTAGCCATATTTCAATCTTTTTGGGGGCAAAATGTCAGATATTGCAAATTTAGAGCCTAAAACTTGAGTTTGTCCTATTTTTAGCTTTTCCCATCCTGACAATATGCTTTTATATAAAAAATGTCCTAAATAATGTTATAAATGCACAGAAAGTTATTCTGTGGTGTTAAACACTGAAATCTAAGTTGTTTACTACCCCCAAAAAAATTTTGTCATGCAGATTTAATGAAATTATTTGATTTTTACCCCTTATAGCATTGCGTCATACTATGTACTTGGCAGATATCATAGCCTAATGTAAGCACTGCAGAAACTCAGAAAAGCACCATTTATTATTCCAAATGAAATTTTTATATCTTAAATTTTATTAACTGATGTAAATAAACACAGTTAAATGACCATGACTGCACTTTTGATCAATTTGTAGTACTTTACTGACACCAGATGAAAAAAAGGGGGGTCAATATTCCTTGACACTTCAATACCTTGGATTTTTTACTAAATTCATTGCAAAAATTGTTGGAAGTCTTTAAAGAAGTAGAACAAATAAGAAAAAATCAGCAAACAATGATCTTGATATTGAAAGTTTATGTTCCTGTAGCCCAAAATGAAATTTTCAAGTATTTTCTATCAAAGTCATACATTACAGTCAGTTTAAATTGAGCTGTGAAATTTTTATTATAAGTCACATAATGCTCAGATAGGCTGTTTTTAACTACAAATTGACTAAGGATTAAGAATAAAGCAAAATAAAAGATTTCTAATCAACTTTTTTGTCTCTTTAAGCAAAATGCGGTGAAACATCAAAATCAGAAAACAATTGTTTTTTTTTGTCTTAACTGATCATTTGAGATAATAGTAGCCATATTTCAATCTTTTTGGGGCAAAATGTCAGATATTGCAAATTTAGAGCCTAAAACTTGAGTTTGTCCTATTTTTAGCTTTTCCCATCCTGACAATATGCTTTTATATAAAAAATGTCCTAAATAATGTTATAAATGCACAGAAAGTTATTCTGTGGTGTTAAACACTGAAATCTAAGTTGTTTACTACCCCCAAAAAAATTTTGTCATGCAGATTTAATGAAATTATTTGATTTTTACCCCTTATAGCATTGCGTCATACTATGTACTTGGCAGATATCATAGCCTAATGTAAGCACTGCAGAAACTCAGAAAAGCACCATTTATTATTCCAAATGAAATTTTTATATCTTAAATTTTATTAACTGATGTAAATAAACACAGTTAAATGACCATGACTGCACTTTTGATCAATTTGTAGTACTTTACTGACACCAGATGAAAAAAAGGGGGGTCAATATTCCTTGACACTTCAATACCTTGGATTTTTTACTAAATTCATTGCAAAAATTGTTGGAAGTCTTTAAAGAAGTAGAACAAATAAGAAAAAATCAGCAAACAATGATCTTGATATTGAAAGTTTATGTTCCTGTAGCCCAAAATGAAATTTTCAAGTATTTTCTATCAAAGTCATACATTACAGTCAGTTTAAATTGAGCTGTGAAATTTTTATTATAAGTCACATAATGCTCAGATAGGCTGTTTTTAACTACAAATTGACTAAGGATTAAGAATAAAGCAAAATAAAAGATTTCTAATCAACTTTTTTGTCTCTTTAAGCAAAATGCGGTGAAACATCAAAATCAGAAAACAATTGTTTTTTTTTGTCTTAACTGATCATTTGAGATAATAGTAGCCATATTTCAATCTTTTTGGGGGCAAAATGTCAGATATTGCAAATTTAGAGCCTAAAACTTGAGTTTGTCCTATTTTTAGCTTTTCCCATCCTGACAATATGCTTTTATATAAAAAATGTCCTAAATAATGTTATAAATGCACAGAAAGTTATTCTGTGGTGTTAAACACTGAAATCTAAGTTGTTTACTACCCCCAAAAAAATTTTGTCATGCAGATTTAATGAAATTATTTGATTTTTACCCCTTATAGCATTGCGTCATACTATGTACTTGGCAGATATCATAGCCTAATGTAAGCACTGCAGAAACTCAGAAAAGCACCATTTATTATTCCAAATGAAATTTTTATATCTTAAATTTTATTAACTGATGTAAATAAACACAGTTAAATGACCATGACTGCACTTTTGATCAATTTGTAGTACTTTACTGACACCAGATGAAAAAAAGGGGGGTCAATATTCCTTGACACTTCAATACCTTGGATTTTTTACTAAATTCATTGCAAAAATTGTTGGAAGTCTTTAAAGAAGTAGAACAAATAAGAAAAAATCAGCAAACAATGATCTTGATATTGAAAGTTTATGTTCCTGTAGCCCAAAATGAAATTTTCAAGTATTTTCTATCAAAGTCATACATTACAGTCAGTTTAAATTGAGCTGTGAAATTTTTATTATAAGTCACATAATGCTCAGATAGGCTGTTTTTAACTACAAATTGACTAAGGATTAAGAATAAAGCAAAATAAAAGATTTCTAATCAACTTTTTTGTCTCTTTAAGCAAAATGCGGTGAAACATCAAAATCAGAAAACAATTGTTTTTTTTTGTCTTAACTGATCATTTGAGATAATAGTAGCCATATTTCAATCTTTTTGGGGGCAAAATGTCAGATATTGCAAATTTAGAGCCTAAAACTTGAGTTTGTCCTATTTTTAGCTTTTCCCATCCTGACAATATGCTTTTATATAAAAAATGTCCTAAATAATGTTATAAATGCACAGAAAGTTATTCTGTGGTGTTAAACACTGAAATCTAAGTTGTTTACTACCCCCAAAAAAATTTTGTCATGCAGATTTAATGAAATTATTTGATTTTTACCCCTTATAGCATTGCGTCATACTATGTACTTGGCAGATATCATAGCCTAATGTAAGCACTGCAGAAACTCAGAAAAGCACCATTTATTATTCCAAATGAAATTTTTATATCTTAAATTTTATTAACTGATGTAAATAAACACAGTTAAATGACCATGACTGCACTTTTGATCAATTTGTAGTACTTTACTGACACCAGATGAAAAAAAGGGGGGTCAATATTCCTTGACACTTCAATACCTTGGATTTTTTACTAAATTCATTGCAAAAATTGTTGGAAGTCTTTAAAGAAGTAGAACAAATAAGAAAAAATCAGCAAACAATGATCTTGATATTGAAAGTTTATGTTCCTGTAGCCCAAAATGAAATTTTCAAGTATTTTCTATCAAAGTCATACATTACAGTCAGTTTAAATTGAGCTGTGAAATTTTTATTATAAGTCACATAATGCTCAGATAGGCTGTTTTTAACTACAAATTGACTAAGGATTAAGAATAAAGCAAAATAAAAGATTTCTAATCAACTTTTTTGTCTCTTTAAGCAAAATGCGGTGAAACATCAAAATCAGAAAACAATTGTTTTTTTTTGTCTTAACTGATCATTTGAGATAATAGTAGCCATATTTCAATCTTTTTGGGGGCAAAATGTCAGATATTGCAAATTTAGAGCCTAAAACTTGAGTTTGTCCTATTTTTAGCTTTTCCCATCCTGACAATATGCTTTTATATAAAAAATGTCCTAAATAATGTTATAAATGCACAGAAAGTTATTCTGTGGTGTTAAACACTGAAATCTAAGTTGTTTACTACCCCCAAAAAAATTTTGTCATGCAGATTTAATGAAATTATTTGATTTTTACCCCTTATAGCATTGCGTCATACTATGTACTTGGCAGATATCATAGCCTAATGTAAGCACTGCAGAAACTCAGAAAAGCACCATTTATTATTCCAAATGAAATTTTTATATCTTAAATTTTATTAACTGATGTAAATAAACACAGTTAAATGACCATGACTGCACTTTTGATCAATTTGTAGTACTTTACTGACACCAGATGAAAAAAAGGGGGGTCAATATTCCTTGACACTTCAATACCTTGGATTTTTTACTAAATTCATTGCAAAAATTGTTGGAAGTCTTTAAAGAAGTAGAACAAATAAGAAAAAATCAGCAAACAATGATCTTGATATTGAAAGTTTATGTTCCTGTAGCCCAAAATGAAATTTTCAAGTATTTTCTATCAAAGTCATACATTACAGTCAGTTTAAATTGAGCTGTGAAATTTTTATTATAAGTCACATAATGCTCAGATAGGCTGTTTTTAACTACAAATTGACTAAGGATTAAGAATAAAGCAAAATAAAAGATTTCTAATCAACTTTTTTGTCTCTTTAGGTGTCATACCACCAATTACTCCCTCAAATTTAGAACGTATGTGAAAGTAGGTCTACTCGGACAAAAAAAAGTGCATTTGATGTCATTGTTCACCTAAACCAACAAACAAATTTGCAGAAATGAAAGATTTGTTGAAAGAGAAATATATTAAGACCATTTTGAGCCAAAACTTACCTGTCTATGAGTTTGCATTAAAAATTGAGGATTAATGCGCTCCATAGTATACTAATTTAAGATTTCCAGAAAACCAGGTGTTATTTTTAGTGGTACCTCCTTTCGGAAGCTCTCTGCTTTCTTATATGATTTTGAATGTATGTTGAAAATTGGCATGCAGAAAGGTGACACCTGTACAATTCAGGATACACCTAGTTTCTATGAAGTTAAACTTAAGGTAAAATATTTAGAAAGCTGTGAAAATTGCAAAATTTGGTTGAACAGATAGGGACTTTTAATTGGTGGTATGACACCTTTAAGCAAAATGCGGTGAAACATCAAAATCAGAAAACAATTGTTTTTTTTTGTCTTAACTGATCATTTGAGATAATAGTAGCCATATTTCAATCTTTTTGGGGGCAAAATGTCAGATATTGCAAATTTAGAGCCTAAAACTTGAGTTTGTCCTATTTTTAGCTTTTCCCATCCTGACAATATGCTTTTATATAAAAAATGTCCTAAATAATGTTATAAATGCACAGAAAGTTATTCTGTGGTGTTAAACACTGAAATCTAAGTTGTTTACTACCCCCAAAAAAATTTTGTCATGCAGATTTAATGAAATTATTTGATTTTTACCCCTTATAGCATTGCGTCATACTATGTACTTGGCAGATATCATAGCCTAATGTAAGCACTGCAGAAACTCAGAAAAGCACCATTTATTATTCCAAATGAAATTTTTATATCTTAAATTTTATTAACTGATGTAAATAAACACAGTTAAATGACCATGACTGCACTTTTGATCAATTTGTAGTACTTTACTGACACCAGATGAAAAAAAGGGGGGTCAATATTCCTTGACACTTCAATACCTTGGATTTTTTACTAAATTCATTGCAAAAATTGTTGGAAGTCTTTAAAGAAGTAGAACAAATAAGAAAAAATCAGCAAACAATGATCTTGATATTGAAAGTTTATGTTCCTGTAGCCCAAAATGAAATTTTCAAGTATTTTCTATCAAAGTCATACATTACAGTCAGTTTAAATTGAGCTGTGAAATTTTTATTATAAGTCACATAATGCTCAGATAGGCTGTTTTTAACTACAAATTGACTAAGGATTAAGAATAAAGCAAAATAAAAGATTTCTAATCAACTTTTTTGTCTCTTTAGGTGTCATACCACCAATTACTCCCTCAAATTTAGAACGTATGTGAAAGTAGGTCTACTCGGACAAAAAAAAGTGCATTTGATGTCATTGTTCACCTAAACCAACAAACAAATTTGCAGAAATGAAAGATTTGTTGAAAGAGAAATATATTAAGACCATTTTGAGCCAAAACTTACCTGTCTATGAGTTTGCATTAAAAATTGAGGATTAATGCGCTCCATAGTATACTAATTTAAGATTTCCAGAAAACCAGGTGTTATTTTTAGTGGTACCTCCTTTCGGAAGCTCTCTGCTTTCTTATATGATTTTGAATGTATGTTGAAAATTGGCATGCAGAAAGGTGACACCTGTACAATTCAGGATACACCTAGTTTCTATGAAGTTAAACTTAAGGTAAAATATTTAGAAAGCTGTGAAAATTGCAAAATTTGGTTGAACAGATAGGGACTTTTAATTGGTGGTATGACACCTTTAAGCAAAATGCGGTGAAACATCAAAATCAGAAAACAATTGTTTTTTTTTGTCTTAACTGATCATTTGAGATAATAGTAGCCATATTTCAATCTTTTTGGGGGCAAAATGTCAGATATTGCAAATTTAGAGCCTAAAACTTGAGTTTGTCCTATTTTTAGCTTTTCCCATCCTGACAATATGCTTTTATATAAAAAATGTCCTAAATAATGTTATAAATGCACAGAAAGTTATTCTGTGGTGTTAAACACTGAAATCTAAGTTGTTTACTACCCCCAAAAAAATTTTGTCATGCAGATTTAATGAAATTATTTGATTTTTACCCCTTATAGCATTGCGTCATACTATGTACTTGGCAGATATCATAGCCTAATGTAAGCACTGCAGAAACTCAGAAAAGCACCATTTATTATTCCAAATGAAATTTTTATATCTTAAATTTTATTAACTGATGTAAATAAACACAGTTAAATGACCATGACTGCACTTTTGATCAATTTGTAGTACTTTACTGACACCAGATGAAAAAAAGGGGGGTCAATATTCCTTGACACTTCAATACCTTGGATTTTTTACTAAATTCATTGCAAAAATTGTTGGAAGTCTTTAAAGAAGTAGAACAAATAAGAAAAAATCAGCAAACAATGATCTTGATATTGAAAGTTTATGTTCCTGTAGCCCAAAATGAAATTTTCAAGTATTTTCTATCAAAGTCATACATTACAGTCAGTTTAAATTGAGCTGTGAAATTTTTATTATAAGTCACATAATGCTCAGATAGGCTGTTTTTAACTACAAATTGACTAAGGATTAAGAATAAAGCAAAATAAAAGATTTCTAATCAACTTTTTTGTCTCTTTAAGCAAAATGCGGTGAAACATCAAAATCAGAAAACAATTGTTTTTTTTTGTCTTAACTGATCATTTGAGATAATAGTAGCCATATTTCAATCTTTTTGGGGGCAAAATGTCAGATATTGCAAATTTAGAGCCTAAAACTTGAGTTTGTCCTATTTTTAGCTTTTCCCATCCTGACAATATGCTTTTATATAAAAAATGTCCTAAATAATGTTATAAATGCACAGAAAGTTATTCTGTGGTGTTAAACACTGAAATCTAAGTTGTTTACTACCCCCAAAAAAATTTTGTCATGCAGATTTAATGAAATTATTTGATTTTTACCCCTTATAGCATTGCGTCATACTATGTACTTGGCAGATATCATAGCCTAATGTAAGCACTGCAGAAACTCAGAAAAGCACCATTTATTATTCCAAATGAAATTTTTATATCTTAAATTTTATTAACTGATGTAAATAAACACAGTTAAATGACCATGACTGCACTTTTGATCAATTTGTAGTACTTTACTGACACCAGATGAAAAAAAGGGGGGTCAATATTCCTTGACACTTCAATACCTTGGATTTTTTACTAAATTCATTGCAAAAATTGTTGGAAGTCTTTAAAGAAGTAGAACAAATAAGAAAAAATCAGCAAACAATGATCTTGATATTGAAAGTTTATGTTCCTGTAGCCCAAAATGAAATTTTCAAGTATTTTCTATCAAAGTCATACATTACAGTCAGTTTAAATTGAGCTGTGAAATTTTTATTATAAGTCACATAATGCTCAGATAGGCTGTTTTTAACTACAAATTGACTAAGGATTAAGAATAAAGCAAAATAAAAGATTTCTAATCAACTTTTTTGTCTCTTTAGGTGTCATACCACCAATTACTCCCTCAAATTTAGAACGTATGTGAAAGTAGGTCTACTCGGACAAAAAAAAGTGCATTTGATGTCATTGTTCACCTAAACCAACAAACAAATTTGCAGAAATGAAAGATTTGTTGAAAGAGAAATATATTAAGACCATTTTGAGCCAAAACTTACCTGTCTATGAGTTTGCATTAAAAATTGAGGATTAATGCGCTCCATAGTATACTAATTTAAGATTTCCAGAAAACCAGGTGTTATTTTTAGTGGTACCTCCTTTCGGAAGCTCTCTGCTTTCTTATATGATTTTGAATGTATGTTGAAAATTGGCATGCAGAAAGGTGACACCTGTACAATTCAGGATACACCTAGTTTCTATGAAGTTAAACTTAAGGTAAAATATTTAGAAAGCTGTGAAAATTGCAAAATTTGGTTGAACAGATAGGGACTTTTAATTGGTGGTATGACACCTTTAAGCAAAATGCGGTGAAACATCAAAATCAGAAAACAATTGTTTTTTTTTGTCTTAACTGATCATTTGAGATAATAGTAGCCATATTTCAATCTTTTTGGGGGCAAAATGTCAGATATTGCAAATTTAGAGCCTAAAACTTGAGTTTGTCCTATTTTTAGCTTTTCCCATCCTGACAATATGCTTTTATATAAAAAATGTCCTAAATAATGTTATAAATGCACAGAAAGTTATTCTGTGGTGTTAAACACTGAAATCTAAGTTGTTTACTACCCCCAAAAAAATTTTGTCATGCAGATTTAATGAAATTATTTGATTTTTACCCCTTATAGCATTGCGTCATACTATGTACTTGGCAGATATCATAGCCTAATGTAAGCACTGCAGAAACTCAGAAAAGCACCATTTATTATTCCAAATGAAATTTTTATATCTTAAATTTTATTAACTGATGTAAATAAACACAGTTAAATGACCATGACTGCACTTTTGATCAATTTGTAGTACTTTACTGACACCAGATGAAAAAAAGGGGGGTCAATATTCCTTGACACTTCAATACCTTGGATTTTTTACTAAATTCATTGCAAAAATTGTTGGAAGTCTTTAAAGAAGTAGAACAAATAAGAAAAAATCAGCAAACAATGATCTTGATATTGAAAGTTTATGTTCCTGTAGCCCAAAATGAAATTTTCAAGTATTTTCTATCAAAGTCATACATTACAGTCAGTTTAAATTGAGCTGTGAAATTTTTATTATAAGTCACATAATGCTCAGATAGGCTGTTTTTAACTACAAATTGACTAAGGATTAAGAATAAAGCAAAATAAAAGATTTCTAATCAACTTTTTTGTCTCTTTAAGCAAAATGCGGTGAAACATCAAAATCAGAAAACAATTGTTTTTTTTTGTCTTAACTGATCATTTGAGATAATAGTAGCCATATTTCAATCTTTTTGGGGGCAAAATGTCAGATATTGCAAATTTAGAGCCTAAAACTTGAGTTTGTCCTATTTTTAGCTTTTCCCATCCTGACAATATGCTTTTATATAAAAAATGTCCTAAATAATGTTATAAATGCACAGAAAGTTATTCTGTGGTGTTAAACACTGAAATCTAAGTTGTTTACTACCCCCAAAAAAATTTTGTCATGCAGATTTAATGAAATTATTTGATTTTTACCCCTTATAGCATTGCGTCATACTATGTACTTGGCAGATATCATAGCCTAATGTAAGCACTGCAGAAACTCAGAAAAGCACCATTTATTATTCCAAATGAAATTTTTATATCTTAAATTTTATTAACTGATGTAAATAAACACAGTTAAATGACCATGACTGCACTTTTGATCAATTTGTAGTACTTTACTGACACCAGATGAAAAAAAGGGGGGTCAATATTCCTTGACACTTCAATACCTTGGATTTTTTACTAAATTCATTGCAAAAATTGTTGGAAGTCTTTAAAGAAGTAGAACAAATAAGAAAAAATCAGCAAACAATGATCTTGATATTGAAAGTTTATGTTCCTGTAGCCCAAAATGAAATTTTCAAGTATTTTCTATCAAAGTCATACATTACAGTCAGTTTAAATTGAGCTGTGAAATTTTTATTATAAGTCACATAATGCTCAGATAGGCTGTTTTTAACTACAAATTGACTAAGGATTAAGAATAAAGCAAAATAAAAGATTTCTAATCAACTTTTTTGTCTCTTTAGGTGTCATACCACCAATTACTCCCTCAAATTTAGAACGTATGTGAAAGTAGGTCTACTCGGACAAAAAAAAGTGCATTTGATGTCATTGTTCACCTAAACCAACAAACAAATTTGCAGAAATGAAAGATTTGTTGAAAGAGAAATATATTAAGACCATTTTGAGCCAAAACTTACCTGTCTATGAGTTTGCATTAAAAATTGAGGATTAATGCGCTCCATAGTATACTAATTTAAGATTTCCAGAAAACCAGGTGTTATTTTTAGTGGTACCTCCTTTCGGAAGCTCTCTGCTTTCTTATATGATTTTGAATGTATGTTGAAAATTGGCATGCAGAAAGGTGACACCTGTACAATTCAGGATACACCTAGTTTCTATGAAGTTAAACTTAAGGTAAAATATTTAGAAAGCTGTGAAAATTGCAAAATTTGGTTGAACAGATAGGGACTTTTAATTGGTGGTATGACACCTATATATCTTAAAGGGAAGAAATTCTCACCGTCAGAAATAAACTGTTCATGGATATGCCCTTAAAAATGCACAAGTAACAAATACGGAACAATGATATCCCTTCAAACAAACAAAAAATCCATTTCCTTTTATTTTCTATTTGAAAACAGTGGTTGGTCCTTTAGGGCCCCTAATGGATATATTATGGTAAATGGGTATACTTTGTACAAGCATCAGTCCAAACGTTGTCTAAGGGTGCAACCATTTAACTTCGAAAGTTAAGTGTCAAAGTGAAGAAAAAAACGCTCTGAGCGCAAACAATTTCATTAAGTTTTCCAACGCTTAATTTTTTTTATATATCTCGTAGCTAGTGCCCCTTTAACAAAATTGATAAATGGTTTCATTTGTTTAGTGCAAATTCTAAAGGGGCACATAACTTAAAGTATTAGCATATTTTTTAATGCTGAAAAGATAAGAATGGCTAAAAGAATTACAGAACAAAGAAATGCTACCCACCCACCCCCCCACCCCCCCTCGTTGCCACTAATCTAGACTCTCACTGTGTCGGATAGTTTTGTTTAATATATTTTACTGTTTTTGTCTCCAAATAGAATATTGGTACAAAGTGTTGTTAATATATGTATTATTACTGACGAGGTGAACACAAAGAAAAATATTGCTTGACTTACGGCAAAGTTTGCTATGTATTCTTACCAAATTAAAATCGTTAAAAATTGCATTTGTGTTTAACCCATTGAATAATGAAAAAGAACCCCACTAAAAATATGGCCAAATAAACAATTAAACTTCAGACATTTCTGCATCTTATGGTATCTATTTTATAAAAATCACGCATAGACTTACTTGGTAATATTTTTTTGAAAAATACCGATTTTAGTTGAAATAATAGGACATTTTTTGAGTGGGAACTCACTTTTGTCCTATGACAGTAAGCGTCATATATCTTGAATTTATATTGAAAACGGACTGAAATTCTTTAGTTGTATTAATGTTGATATAAAAATATCGCCATAATTCGCCATCCATAATGATTATTTTTATAAATGTTTATTTGGCATGCCATACTCGATAAAAGTGCGGACGTGAATGAAAGCACTCTTCTCGGTTAACAATACACTTACGATGATACACACGACGTAACTTGCGATCAAATTGTTAGTAGTTCTTTACGATGCCTTTGTGAAACATACGTAACGGGAACGTAGAACCACACGTAAACCGATCGTAAACTGATACGATCATCGTAAGTTAAGAAGGCTTTGTGAAACGGTGGCCTGTATTTAAACTAAACTTTTGCAAAAGGGTTATTTCTGCAATTTAGTTCTTTTTTTATTTCGATATTACCTTATTTTCTCCTATTAGTTCAACAGAAAAAAAGTAATTTTACAAAAATGTGTGCTTCTTTCGAAGGCAGATTGTGAGCTTAAATGGCACAGCTTTTTGGAATTTTGGATCCTCAATGCTCTTCAACTTTGTACTTGTTTGGCTTTATAAATATTTTGATATGAGCGTCACTGATGAGTCTTATATAGACGAAACGCGCGTCTGGCGTACTAAATCACAATCCTTTCATAACTATTATTATGCAGGTTCTCTTTAAAGAGTAAAATTTAATATTTACTTTTGAAAAAAACTATGAAAATGTGCACTGTCAACATAAAAGAATCAAACAATTACTGATATGCCAGTAGTAAAATAAGAAAACAGCTCACCGTATTTGACACAAAAATCGTTTAAGGAGGATTGTGGGTATAAAAGTTTCAGAAATAAATTAAAGTTTCTTTTTCATTAATTTTTTTTTATTACTTTATTCATTGTTATTAGTTGTTACTTTATCATCATTAAAAAAACCAATTCGTTTCGGCCCCAGATGACTTTCAAAATGTATAACAATAAAATCTCTTATTTTTAGAATAAATTTTAAAATCTTAATGTATCATAAATTTGATAAAACATTATACATGTACAATATAACAGAGTCAATCACATACCTTATAAAATTAAAATAAAAAGTGAAATTTTACGGAAGCCGATAAGGGCCATTCAAAAAAAAAATTTATGTCGTAATTACGACATAACATGTCGTAATTTCGACATAACATGTCGTTATAACGACATCGCTATGTCGTAATTTCGACATAATATGTCGTTATAACGACATCGCTATGTCGTAATTTCGACATAATATGTCGTTATAACGACATCGCTTTGTCGTAATTTCGACATAACTTGTCGTAATAACGACATAGCTATGTCGTAATAACGACATCACTATATATATTAAAGAATATGTATTATGAATGCCAAGACACTAAATGACACAGAAATTAACAACTATAGGTCATAGCATAATGCCCCCAATAACTAGAAAAGCCCCCGCATAATCAGCTATAAAAGAGGGACGAAAGATACCAGAGGGAGAGCCCCCGAAATGCTGTGTGGCATACAGTGTTATTAATTAATTATTAGCTCCCTTGGTAAAACTCCAAATTTCATATTTAATGTATTTCATTGTTAAATAATTTACATGAAGCTGAATAAGAATATATCTGTTAATTGCATAGCTTTTGCTATTTGAATTCATTGATTAAAGATATTTATTTATATTGTAAAGTTTAATATTTGTATCGTCGCAAAATCTTTGGTCACCTTCTTTAGTTACCTTCTGTGAGAAACTTATATATTTTATAGATCCTAATTGAAAGTAATAAGAAACCGACCAGAGACTATGTCGACTGACATAAAGTTCTCTTAAGGCAAGCAAAGCCTAACACCTTTCTTTAAAGAAGCGCACAACTCCGTGGTTAGTGGTGATGAGGGTGAATGGACGTATCGATTGCTGTGTATTTACTGTCAAACGATGGGCACGATGTTCCTAAAACACGACGTTACACATAAAAAGCGGCGTCGGAGAGGGTTTTTGATTAATTTTTGCAAGTTTTATTCGTTTTTTTATATGTTGGTTGATTTATTTATTCTAATATGACGTGCTTCTTTCGCTTTGTAAACAACACCGTGATAAAATTCTCCATATATCTATACTTAGCGCAGACTCCAAGATGTACACAAATGGCTGTTTAAATATGCCTCCCATGTAAATCCACATGTATCGTAACCTATGTGTAAACGGTTGTGGATTTCGCTGTGTTAACAATTACAATTGAATAAAAACCTACAGAACATTTATTCTGATTCTGATGCATAACAAAATAAATTTACACATTAGAGAACGGAAAAATGGACAAAAACAAAATAAATTAAAATTCCGCGAAATTCCAGTAATGATTTTTGCGCATTAACGTCATTTCAAAACATGACGTCATACGGATGAAAACGTCAAAGCTGAAGGTTTTTCTATTGCGTTTGTACCTTCTAAACTCGAATACAATTGCATTAAAATAAAGTATTGAGGTAGGTGTTGCTTGTTTTCTGTTCTATTGCAATATTCCCACATTTACTGATTTCAGCAAGTCAACATGGCGGCTCCTTGGTTACAACATGTCAACAATGAATTTGACGGTAGCTTACGATAAAAAATGCAAATCTAATATTGCAAATGTTGGGTTTACTGAGAAGTAAAAAAAGTAATCACATTTTTTTTTCTAGCGGTTAGTTAAGAAATCATTCATGCAGGTTTATTAGATTTGTTTTACATTTATCGAACAGTGGGTAAAATAGAACAGCCACACATACGGTATACCCATCATCGCTTCAGTTTTTTAATGATCGTATTTGTCCTATTAGAATCGAAATAATTCATGGAAGCCATAGATTTGTTGTAAATTTACACATGGCCTGGGCCGTGATATTCGTTAATTTTATCCCTCGCTAACGCTCAGGATAAAATTCGAATATCACGGCCCAGGCCATGTGTAAATTTCCAACAAATCTATGGCTTCCATGAATTATTTCTTAATTATATTACAAAATTTTTAAAATTTCTGATTCTGGTTCTGTTCGTTTTGTGATGTCATTTTATCATAAATTACCTCAAGTTGTGGAAATCTATTTAATAATGTTTACCCTTTAAGTTATTTCAACTAAAAATGCATTACTGTCGCAAGTAATGTGGGAAAGAAAGATGGGACAGAAGTAGATATAGGCAGATGTGGTACAGTTTTCCGTAAAAAAGATATTTTTTTTTAGATGTACGAAACTTTTATCATATGATGTTTAACTTTCAAGGTGCATATCATCTGTCATTGTAAAATTTCTAAATCTTAACTCAACCCCAATACAAATATATCTGACACTCTGCAAGTAAATCGAACATTTTTACCCTTGGTTAAATTTGAATAGAATTGTATTTTCCCTGGTACATAAGTTGTCGAAATACACCCCTTCAATTACTTGAACCTTGGCTTGAGAATTATTTCCGCAAGTCATCTATAGTGTTTAATTTCTGATATACATTTTAAAATATAGTAATCTACTCCTGGATCGTCCACGAAAACGGCTTAAATAATCCCAGGTTTTTAAAATTCGATGAAACGGTTTTCGTCGCTGTTTGGGATTTGTCTTTCAATTACTAGTACCTCCATTTCATGCACAAGTTTATATTGACGAAAAGTTCCGGCTTCGCTAGTACAGGAATTAATTTCATCAGTTATAACATGAATAGCAGGACAAATCGCGAAGTAAAACACTCCGTGAACTGGTATAAGTCTTTTAATATTGGTGATTGCACCTTACTGAAATGACGACTTTAAATGATCTATGGAGTACTTCCACAATATAAATTTCAATTCGAATTTTACATTTAGAGTATTGTCTTGGTGTCTAAAAATTGTCTTTGCAAAAGTTGGACGAAGTTCATGTAATGAGATGTTTTTCCCCATTTCACCATTCTTTTAAATAAATCGTTAAAAGCTATCAACGATTAATAAAAATTGCAAAATTTAACCTGTGTCGAACCTATGTCCCCGGGTGGAGTCTATAGCAACATGCGCTATTCTTTTTTTTCGGCAGCAATCATCAACCTGTTTTTCCAAATTTCACAACACGATTTGTTTTAATTATCATGAACATTTAATTGAAACTTAAGCACATGTAACGACGGAAATTAGCGTCTTTCGAACTTTCGACGTTTGGACAAATTGGCTAATGTTTTGTAATGTGTGGAAGCATTTTATTCCTTTAAGACCCAAACATGTAGTTAATAAGAAAAGAATCTTGTACTTTTTTACTCTTCGTGTATCGAACTTTTGTTTTGATTAATTATAAAAAATACGCGTTAACTGCTTTGAAAAAATGAAATATCAACTTGGACAAAATGGCTACCGTTTGAAAAACGACTGTGTAGAGAAGATTTTATTGAATCAGCAATATTTGAACTCACGAACAATGAGGCAAATATTTGTACTTTTGTTAGATATTATTATTGTCTTACTATTTTTATTCATTTTCTGCTACTTACAAAATTCACTTTCAGTCGTTGAGATAACGAAAAACGTCGTTGGACATTTTTCTTATTCCCGCTTAGTATAAAGCCACCGAGTCAAATAAAATTTGGTAAAAATAACGTCTTTAACGCCACAAAGAACCGACACCTGTCGTTGTTCCTGCCAAGTATCAAGAAGATCAGAGAATAAGAAATAGGATCACTATACATAAGATTTAAAACAGTTTTTCATGAATGTAACGTTGGACATCCGGTTTTTTTCACATTGCTTTGCTAATATAATCATCAAATATACTAGATATTACTTAGTATATGATCAAGAGCTGTAAAAACATAATTTGAAACATATATTGAATTTGCTTTAATATTGGTTCGTGTTTTCTAGCAATCAATATATTTCAATTCACCTTTATTACACGAAGGCATGTAGTTGGGCGCTGGTTTATAGGTAGGATGTATGTCAGTCCTCATATTTATCCTCACATAATAGTTCAAACAAGAAGAGAATTTATCAGACTAAGTCTATATCTCCGTAATTAGGATCTATAAATTATATACGTTTCTCACAGAAGGTAACCAAAGAAGGTGACCAAAGATTTTGCAATGATACAAATATTAAACTTTACAATATGAATAAATATCTTTAACAATGAATTCAAATAGCAAAAGCTATGCAATTAACAAATATATACTTATTAAGCATCATGTAAATTAATCAACAATGAAATACTTTAAATATGAAATTTGGAGTTTTACCAAGGGAGCTAATAATTAATTAATGTTAACACTGTCTGCCACACAGCATTTCGGAACCTCTCCCTCTGTATCTTTCGTCCCTCTTTTATAGCTGACTATGCGGGGGCTTTTCTAATTATTGGGGGCATTATGATAACATATAGTTGTTAATTTCTGTGTCATTTAGTCTCTTGGCAATGATAATACATATTCTTTAATATATATAGTGATGTCGTTATTACGACATAGCTATGTCGTTAAAACGACATAGTGATGTCGTAATAACGACATGTTATGTCGTAATAACGACATGTTATGTCGAAATAACGACATAGCGATGTCGTTATAACGACATGTTATGTCGAAATTACGACATAGCTATGTCGTTATAACGACATGTTATGTCGAAATTACGACATGCTATGTCGTAATTACGACATAATTTTTTTTTTTGAATGGCCCTTATCGGCTTCCGTAAAATTTAACTCGTTTTTGAAATAATAGTCAGTTGTTTAAATTGCATGTGTTCACGAAGTAGTTTTGTTTGAATTGCATATGTGTTCACAAAATAGTTTTAACCTGACTTCCACTTACCTAATGACAGTAAAAAAAAATTCACTCTATTGCTAGTGCGTGGAAGTTTTGTCCCAGAAGGTTTCACCAGGTCAGTAGTCAGCACTTCGGTGTTGACATGAATATCGATTATATGGTCATTTCAATAAATTTCATGTTGACAAAACTTTAATTTTTTGAAAAAAACTAATGATTTTCTTATCCCAGGAATAGATTACCTTAGCCATATTTGGAATTTTGGGTCCTAAAAGCTCTTCAACTTTTTACTTGATTGGCTTTACTACTATTTTGATCTGAGCGTCACTGATGAGTCTTATGTAGACTAAACGCGTGTCTGGCGTTTTAAATTAGAATCCTGGTACCTTTGATTACTATTGCCATCTTAAATTAATATATTCTAATCAGAGCTGGCAAATTTTACGTTCTGATGCCAGCACCGGCAAAATAGCCAATGCTTTATTTTTTTTAATTTTCTCTCCATCTTTTAAGTATTTGATTTAACACCCTAATACTAAGAAATGAGATTGATAGCCTGAAAGATCAAAAACGGTATACACTTCTTCTTTATATATACCCTTGGGTATCATTATCTTTCCACTGAAAAGAAGAATATCAAATCAAAACAATAGCAGACTGACACATTATCTAATTCGAATATCATAAAAAAACAAAGAACAAGTCTTTTTAAATGGTTATATATATATAATGGTGAATAACAGAACAATCAATAATATTGATGTGTGTTTGATTTTTCTAAATTAGCTAGAGGTATAGTAGTATATAGGGTGAGGGCTGAGATCTCACAAATCATGTTTACCATACTGTAAACACAGCATATGTTTCTGACACAGAATGAATGTGGTCTAATGAACTTAATTTGTATTTGGCCTCTGAGCAATTCACTATGCTGTTGAATATTAACTCCCAAAAAGAAGTCTTTGAAGAAATTTTCTTTTTAATTTCTGAAATTAGAAATGAGAAAAATTGTACCCCAATCCCCATTTTTTTTTCACCTCCCCCTGTCTTGTATTCCAAAAATAATATCAATTCAAATTTCTAATGGAGCTTGCAGCAATAACTTCTCATTTAAATACATAATAAAACATTTAAAAAAATATAAAATGTCATAGTCATGGTTAGAATTAATATTAATTAATAGTAACTTCTAAAAAAAATACAGCTGATACTCTCAAGACAATTATCATTTCTTATTAATACATAGTTTTCAAGCAGTGTAAGGGATGTAATCAAACATATATAACACTATTCTTTAAATGGAATTGGATTACCTCCCTTACACTGCTTTTAAATTGTATAAATTGTCCATTAGCCAGAAAAACCCTTGTGTTCCCCCTTTTTTGCCCCCATTTGCTAAATAATTTAGCCATAAGCCCCTCCCCCTAAACCATCCCTTTGTAGTATGGAAACTTGTGGTATTATTTCAGAGAGCTTTATACACTTAAACACAAGTTATTGACTGGAAACTGCAAAAATACTTATTTGGCCTCCTTTTTTGCCCCCAACTATTGAAACCCCCCTTGGAGCAAGAACCCCAAAACTCAATCCGAGCCTTTCCTTTGCAGTAAGAAACCTTGTAGTATAATTTCAGAGAGATCCATACACTTAAACACAAGTTATTGTCTGTAAACTAGAACCAGGTGCTCCGCAGGGCGCAGCTTTATATGATTGCAGATGTTGAACCCTGAACAGTTGGGGCTGGTTGGACACAACATTTAAGCTTGATACAGCTCATTATTTGGATTGTGATCAAATTTTTTTACATAATATGAGTTTCTGACACAAAAAAAATGTCAAGATCTTACAAATCTATTGCGAAATATTGTACAATTAAAGATTCCTTCTTCAAACTTTTAAAATTTTTTGAATTTTTGGGAAAAAAAATAAAACTACTTCCACCACCCTTTTTTTTACAATTTGTCAAAAACCTGACATTTCTTTATATATATTTTACAAATAGCATAAGGGAGGTAAATCCAAACATACCAAACATTGTATGCTAAATGTTTTTTAATTACCTCCCTTTCACTGCTTTTAAATTGTCTGAATTGTCCATTGACCAGAAAAACCTAGTTTTCACCTTTGATGTCCCTAATTCCAAAACATTTTGAGCCATAACCCCCGAAAGTCTATACTAACCATAACTTCATGGTATGGAAACTTATAGTATAATTTCAGAAAGATTCATACACTTGAACACAAGTTATTGTTTGAAAACTACAAGAATGATTATTTTGGGCACCTTATTCCTAACTATTTGGACCATAACCCCCTAAATCAATCTCGACCTTCCTTTAGTGGTATTGAACCTTCTGCTTAAAATTTATAGAGATCCATTCACTAAAACTAAAGTTATTGTCTGGACACTAAATGCTTCTATGGTTGATGACGACAACACAGACAACATTATAGCATTATACGACGCACAAAAAATTGAGGTCCTATGAAAATGCTTCTTTTTAGCCCTTAGTCCTACATGTTCAGGGAAATTAACACCAAGCTCAATCCCAGCCTTTCCATTCTTATATGGAAACTTGTGGTACAATGTCAGAGAGATCCATACAATTACACAATTTCAGAGCAATTGAAATACTTATACACAACTTATTGTCCTGAAACTAGATAAATGCTTGTTTTGGGCACCGTTGCGCCCCTAACCCCTTAACCTTTAGGACCATAACCCCCAAAACAATCCAAACCTTCCTTTTGTGGTTAAAAACATTATGTTAAAATTTTATTAATTTCTATTTACTTGTACTAAAGTTGTTATCTAGAAAGCATCTGTCTTCGGACAAAGCTGACGATGACAACATTGACGACGCAGACCAATGTGATACAAATATACGAACAAATTCTTTTTAATTTTTGCAGTCATATAAAAATTGCAGAAGGGTATGGTCATATTCTATATAAAGCAGAAAGAACAAAATATTGTTTCTTTTAAAATTTTATTTTCATTTTCAGTATCTTTCAGACATGTATAATAAAACACAGACCCAAATATGACTAACAATGTACATAATTACATAAATAGTTTGACTACATCTAATAATATATACATTCATAATCTAAATTTGTGGTTAATCTGAACAATATCAGAACTTATTTGATGCTCTATTGCAGACAATCTATATGGCAGATAAAACATGTACAATAGGATTTGTGTCAACTGATAGCTATGAAAAACAATTGGTTTCAGATTACAAAGCACACAGGAAAGACTGTCATCATGGTCATGCACAAAATTTGTTGTTTAATTTTACATTGATTTCTGTTTTTTGCTTTTTTTTGTCCAATCAAAGTTTTTTTTTTAAAGTTTCATTTTTAACAATTAAAAAAAATTAGGAGTTAGATTTTAAATAAGGTGCAGTATGTTTTACCACTTATATCGAAGAAAAAAATAAAAAAAACACCAAATCGCTAACAAACACATTTTCTTCCAATCTATCACCAAGCAAGAGGGAAAAATTCTATTATACAAGCACTGGTTTTCTGTCAAACTTGAGTCCTAACATTTTCACAAATTCAAAATTTATAATAATGCTTCACTTCAAAACCCTTCTGTAATACATTTCCCTTTTGTTACAAAAAAGAAAATATTTAAGTACTTAAATTCATATGGGTTCCTTTTCTATTGAAAAAAGTGTTCTCTTTAATAACCATCTATCGGCACAAATTCTAACCCTTATGGAAACAACATTTGCTAAGGATTTGAGAACTGTACATTTGTACTGCCTGATTTTTTTCTGAGGAATTTTGTTTTAAGATACAACTAGTTTTGAATTAAGCCTCAAATAAAATTTATATCATAATAATGATCAGTAAAGAAATATGGACAAATCTGAAATGTTAAACCTAACAAATAAAACCTTCAAGCATTTACAGAAATCTTCTATGATTAGAAACATAATGTCAACTGATAATCAGAGCTAAGCATAGAAATGATAAGAAATGACCTTGGATCATTGTATCAAATGTTTGAATTTTTTTGTAAGCAATCTCTATATTCTTTTGAAGAAATTATTACGCAACATTAACATTGAATTGATCCCAAAAAACATGAGAAAGAAAAAATAGTCATGGCATGTTTCCAGATGTTTAATATGATGTGTATCAAATATTACCTTTAAATCATACATGTAATGAATTTGACAATGTACGTGTTTTACAAGTGAGTAACAGAATGTTATGCAGTAAAAATGACATTATGCAAAAGTCTTTAACTGAAAACAAAATCTATCATTTGTATGGTAAAGTTATGACATAGGATCTTCATTAATAATCCTACTTGAGAATAATGAGATTTGGTGTATTTTCTATCTAAATGAGAAAACTTCATGAGGTGAAAAAAATGGACAATATATATAATAGAATATTTTTGTAATTATATATGCATCATAATTGACTGTTAAATAAAAAGAAAAGGTTTCAATGCATTGGATAAATATTGCGGTTTCAAATCTATAAATTGTGGTTCATTTTCATTTAAAATCCAGGCAATTATACTATTAAACTAAAATTTATCTTTGGATTTTTAGGCCCACAAGTGCTATAATATGGATTTTGTAGCTATCTCCAAAAAAATATTAGTAAAAAGAGAGGTATAAACATTTTTAATCACACTCAGAAATTGCAAAAAGTGTTTTAAAAAATATTTTAAAATGTAAATTATGATATACCCAAACCATTAGAGTGAATGGTGTACTGTCAACGGAAAACTTTATAAACAAGAATGTGTCCTCAGTACACGAATGCCCCACTCACACTATCATTTTCTATGTTCAGTGGACCGTGAAATTGGGGTAAAATGTCTAATTTGGCATTAAAATCAGAAAGATCATATCATAGGGAACATGTGTACAAAGTTTGAAGTCGATTGGACTTCAACTTCATCAAAAACTACCTCGACCAAAAACTTTAACCTGAAGCGGGACAGACGGACGAACGAACGGACGGACGGATGCACAGACCAGAAAACATAATGCCCCTCTACTATTGTAGGTGGGGCATAAAAACACAATTCAACCATTCAGCCTCTGAAGAAGGAACATTAAAAGACTGAAATTGGTCAGGCTTTATTATCATCAGGCGCTGTTATTAAGTTGTAACGGCATATATATTCCTATAATTTATACCCAAACCATTAGTTTATTCTTTTTATTGTTCCAGCTGATCACATTACTAGGTTAAAGTATACTCCAATAACAACCTGATTTGAATAATAGATGAACACCACAAACATTTTATAGCTAGGAAGTCATTAAAACCCAAATTTTCTGACTATCAGTCAAAAGAAGCTCTTGAGCAAAGCTCAAACAATGCATGGAGAGAGAACTTTATAGACGATATCTACCAACACACACTTCCTTCCCTTTCACAAATTTCTTTAAAAATATAATTTTTGAGCTGACTGGTTCTAAACATTTCTGAATCTCTTTGTCCTTAAAGCAACATTTGATTGCTTGTGCCAAGAACTCATGATTGTTTTCTGAATGCTTTCTGTAATTTGTTGAACTAGCACTAAGTCGCTGTTATCGGAGAGCCTTTGTAATTCTGTATACTATAAAACCAAAAACTGACGCCATAGCAAGTCCGACGCCAATTTTCATAAAAAGTCTATCGTTCTGTAAAACAACATCCCTCACATGTCTGAAATAAAAAGAAAAAAATTGTATTTTAAGAATTTAATAACATGAGATTAAAAGATTAAGGATTATATGACAATAAATCCAAAATACAACCAAAAAAGTTATTTTCATCAATACAAATGTATTCTTTTGTAAATAATTTCCATTGTAGATCATGAGATGATAAAAATTATTTTGACATTTAATGCAATTAAGGCCTGTGATATGTTAACAATGGTTAATGTACCTAGAATACAAATAAAATAAATTTTCATTCTCACATGTTTTGCTTTTTATTATCAACATCTATTCTTGTTACAAAAATGTGCAACATTGGTCACATGATTTCTTAACAGTGCTCTTTCAAAATATTACATGACAATAAAATCTCAAGACAGGAAATTCAACTTTTACAGCTCCATCACTAATACTAATCTAACTGTTTTCTACAATCCTGTGTATTTTCCATGTTACAAAAAAAAGGACTACTTAATTTGTAACAACCAATTTTCGTAACACTAAAAATGGAGGTAAATGTTAACTTCCGAGTTTTTGAACTTTAAAAAGTTTTACAGAAAAATTGAAGTTGTATCTTTTTACAAAAAACATGCTACATTTACATCCAAATATTAAAATTAAATTCTGAATACACACAAAACAAGTAAAATAATGAGCAGCTATTTTATATGAATATCTATATCTTAGCATTCAAGTACAGCACATTTCAGTACAGCCTTTTTTTATAAATTTAAACCATTGCATTTCCTGGGTACAAATGAACCATAAATCTAAATGTGCAACAAAAATTACAACTGCTGTTCAGGCTTGCATGCCAATTTTGGTTAAATTGCAATATTGAATATCAATAAAAAAATACAAGTTTACATTAATCAATGAAATTTGGTAGTCATCCAAAATAAATGAATCCCCAATATTATGTTCTGTTTATTCTATTATTCTGCTCATCAATTGTTTTTGACTTCGTCTCAGATATTTGGAATCCTCTGAGCCATATTTGAAAATGTTATAAAATTCTTGTTATTTTTTTCATAGTTTTTGAAAGAAAAAGATGCAAATGTCAGTTGTATGAAAAATCTAAAGAAAATCCTTTCCCGCCAAATTTCCAATGCCTTATATCTCAAAAACAGGCACACTGACCCATCATGTTTCTCTTCTTTTTAAATTCCTTTATTAATAAACTATCAATTTATAAGTCTGTTAATACGCTTGTCATTTTGAAACAGAGTAGTAATCATCTTTAAGTGAAAAACTTATAGTAATACTGATGCATTTTGAACCTCAAATCAATGTTCGCCTCCTTCATGAGGTTAAATTTCTCTGATCAACTGTATAACTTTTATATACAAGCTTCACTGGAATTATTTTCCAAATTCGGTAGTTCCATAAAATGTTAATATTATTCAGTGAAATCTGTTAAAACTGACCCCATAAAAATTTGTAACCTGTCTAAAATGAACACTTTGTCACCTTAACCTCGCTGAGCCTGTAGCTAGTATCATGACATGTTATGACATTTTTTTTGCAATTCAAATTGTTTTTAATACCCAACATTTATCTTTTCTGAACAAAATTTGTAGTTCAATAAGGAAAAGTTTAAGCCTTGTTTTATCATGTTTATGTTAAATAGAAGGCCTTAAAGTGAATACACCAATGGATAGCAGGGTAAAAGGAATAATAGCAATAAAGAAGTATGAAGTCAAAGATTAAAGCATTAATTAATGATATAAACTTCATTAGTTTGATGAAAAAAGTTATACATGTATTTTTGAAGCAAAATGAGCTAATTTGGGTTTAATTAAGCAATGCACGAGTTTAAAGGGGCATAAGGGGTTAAATTCAGGATAACTGATTTGACCAAAATCATCACAATTGATTTTCAACATACTTAAACCTATATCCAAATTATAAAAAGTCAAAGGTTTAAGGATGTACTTAGGTGAGGTTTTGGAATCTGTGTCAAATGTTCGGACTCCTTGGTGTTTTTCCATACAATACAATGTAAAATATTTTGCCCCATAACACCCATTTATTTTTTCATATAAGACTTTTTTTAAATAGCTCACGAAAGGTCATTTACCAAAATTTTAGAAGATTCTTAATTTTCTTTCTTTTGTTTTGAAAACTAATAATACCAATGCAAATATAAGGTAAAAGTCTGAGTCAGCCTTTTCCCGCCATATTTTAAATCTCAAATATCTCGAAAAGGAGTTCATGACCTGTCAATATTTTTAGCTTATTTTTATCCTTAATTGATGCTCTACCAGTTTATAGTTTTAATTTTAACTTCTTAATTTAATAATTTTTACCTAACCTCACCTAAGTTCATCCTTAAGGTACTGAAAATTGAACAGAGGAAACTTTTTTAAATATACAGCAGTGTGTCTTTAACATGCATGATGCATGCAATTTTGTACAATGTCCATAAAGCCAGGTTATCTTTGCCATAACTTGACAACCCTGGTGGTGTAAGCACCCCCATATCTGGCAAAAAGGGATTCACTAGACAGCTCTGTTGGTAATATGTAAGTTTGACATTACAATAAATTTTGTTATTAGTTTAGTTTCTTTTTCCAGGATACTGTTTAGTTACTGGTTAGTTTGTATCCAGCTTGGCTCTATAGATAATGACAGAACAGAAAAAGGACCAGTACAACACCTCATGCTACAACATACAGCCTGACAGTTTTTAATTTCTAAAAAAAGGAGTTATTTCCCTTTATTTGTTAAATACTAAAAAAAATTTATGATCTGTCTTTTAAACTATCTTTCCCATATATTTTTTTATTTTGTAAAAGATAAAAATAATACAGCTCTAATCCTTTCATCATACAATATTTTTTTGTCACAAGGTCAAGCTATTTTAATGATTAGGATATAATTTCGAAGCAATCTAAAAATAGTACATTAATTTAAGGTCAAATTCTGCAAGAGTTTTAGACTGCTATGAACTTCACCCCAAATAAGTTCATAATTATTCTAAATGTGATATTACATTGAACAAAACAATAAAATAAGGCTAGATTATAAAACTAATTTTCAGATGTCAAAATTTGTTAAAAATTGATTCATAAAAGACAAGGGAAACAACTCTCTTTTCTAGAAAAACAGGAAACAAATAACCATGATATATACACACTTATAAACATATCCAAGGAGAGTACATGCAGCAGGCTACAATATATAGATAAAATGTTTGAGACCTGATTTTTTCTTCAAGCCAAAGTGGATTCTGCCGAACCAGTAACATGTGCACAAGTCGTTTGAGATTTCTGAAGGATAAGGACATTTAAATAGAGAAGCATAAAAAGAAAAAAAGAAAAACAGTTTGTTTTCATCAGGCAAAGTCATGCAATTAACAGCTAATGAATAATTCTGAACCTCCAGCTTATTTTTAAATGATATTTATAAACAGCTTTTTTTCATTTATAGCATATCTATTATTTCTCTGTAAAGGCTTTTAATACTATACAGATTATTCCTTTAAACATATTTTTTTTTTTTTACCGTATTTAGCCGTTTATAGTTCGGGCTGTTCCATTAGCATAAATTGTGGAGGGAAAAGAAGTTCTAAAACCCTTCTACAACAAATATATTTTCTTTGAATAATTTTGCATACATCATTTGGATCTATAACTGTATGTCCAACAACCCATGTCTAAAAATAAAACATCCCCTTCCTATCCACCCATAGACATCTCAATGGAACAGCCCTTTAACATGAACATGTATAAAATAGACTAGTACACAACATTAAACATAAATAACAAATTCTAAAAAAACTTGTTTATAAGAATTAAATATAAAAAGAATTGTACTTTTATTATACCAAATTAAGACTAAGTCTAATATCTGTTAAATGAGTAACTTTCATTGACTTTACTCTTCTCAGTAATATTTCAAACTTCAAATTTTGAATAAACTTGTTTAATAATTTCCTGATATAATGACTATTACACTGTTAAATATTTGTGAAAAAAAATAATGATGAAAATATATTTCAAGATGGCCTTCCAAATTCATTTACTGAAAAGAGTAACTTTAAATTTGAAGTTGTACATGTCACAAGACCATTACTTACGGATATGCAGCCATTGTAGCTAATTTGATATAAACATCTTTGTTAATTTTATCTAAACAGGCAAAATCTTCTGGGGGCGGAAGTTTGAATTTTTGACAAAATTGTGCAGGAGTCATTTCAAAGTCCTGCCGCACTGCAGGGTATTCTGTTTTTCCAGCCACAAATAAAACTGGGATACGACTGTCTATGAAATGTTTCTGAAAAATAAAAAAAATATTCATCACAGGTATACAGAAATTTTGAAACATGGACAAACTAACAAAAGCTTTAGAAATAGTTACTTTGAAATAACTACTTGTAACAAGCCTGAAAATTTGTCACAAAATACTTTTGTAGAGTAACAAATGTTTTGTTATAAAAAGCTGGTGTTGTGATTGAAATGATTGATTGATAAAAAGCTCCTTTATGTTCAGCAGAATATATCAATATAATATTTTAAAATGATATCATATTGTGCAGTGGTTGTGGTTTACTTGTATGGTTCATAGGTGTTTCTGGCTTTTTGTATAGATAAGACTAGGCTTTCCTATTTAAACTGCATTACGTCATTTTCGGGCCCTTTATAGCTAACTGGTTGCTGTGAGACAAGGCTTTGTTTTGAAGGCAATACTTTGAACTTTAATGGTTAACCTTTTATACAATGTGACTTGGATGGAGATTTGTATCATTTGTATCATTGGCACTCATACCACATCTTCTTATTTATATTTAGTACTAGATGGACACAAAAAGTAAGATTTGTTTTTGTTATTATGTAAGTTTCAAAGGTTGATTTTCACTAAATTAGTACACAATTTTTTTTAGGGGCTAACTGAGGACCACCTCCAGATGCGGGATTTTCTTGCTGTGTTGAAGACTCATTGGTGACCGTAGGTCGGGTTGTTGTCTCTTTGACATATTTTTCCCATTTCCATTCTCAATTTTATTTGTCATCCTCATATATGCATAGAAACAGTCAATACTGTTTATATTGCCTATGGTTTGATATCTTGTTTGTATGAATCTTATCCATGACTTTCATACAATGCACTATAAAAAAGAATGAGGCAGACAATATATCAATTAACATAATGTGGAGAATAATCATGTTGAGATAGTAGTAAAGATCTACGCTGTAATACTGCTATATGTCCTATAGTGTATGCATTTTGTAATCATGACTAAAATTTCAAATTCCACATCAATCTACATGTGTACTTATAGTTAGATGCAAAACAGTTTGGTAAAAAAATCTCTTCAAGGAATAAACTTACTTTTCCATAAAAGAGGCATTAAAATTGGAAGGATGTTCAAATTATCTCCCTTAAAATTATAAATACATTCAGGCAAATGCTAGTAACTGATATCTAATGAGTAGAATAAGAAAAAATAATATCTTCATAAGACTGAAAATTGTTGACAGCATATAAAAAATCGAAAAGAATTTGAATAGTAAATAATCATACCAGATACATTTTAGCACAGAATTCAAACGACCTAGGGTTGGTCACATCATATAATAAACAAGCTACATCACAGTTCATCTCTGTTGGGTTTAACATATCACTAACAACAACATCTACTTCATGTAACTGCAAAAAAAATCAAAATAATAAAATTATACATAATGACATTATTTCTTTTATCCTTTGATGAAAAACAAGGGTTTTCTATACATGCAGATGATATACCAATTAATTTACACATTCTTAAACAAAATTGCATAAAGTATCTAAACTAATAGATTTGTAAAACCCATAAATTTAGATAGAGAACATCATTTTTTTAACAATATAAACATTATTGTAGTCTTAAACCAATTTGCAAGACATTTCGGCCATTGGACTTCTTCTGTTTCTTAATTTTTCTTCTGGACTACATGTACTTTTACAATCATTAAGATGTTAAAGATATAATAAACAGTCAAACAAAAATTAACAAAATCAAAAATTTTTGTTTGCCATTTATTTTTGAAAATATGAAGCTGATGATTAATGACAAATAACTGGCTCAAAATGTTGCATTCTGGGAATAGCAATATTTGGAACATTCTGATTGGTTCAAGCATCAATTTTCAAGATATGAGATGGAAGAATGTAACTAACAAGAACAGATATAGAGTTCTCAATTATTCCAATTTCAAGAATATTCGATATCCTATCTAGATGTTCCATGTAAATACTTTTATTGATACCTTAATTGAGAAAAACTTTTGACTTACCATTAAATATTTTTCTTGACCATAGACCTGTACAGTATTGATTGTAAAAGTAGATAAATGTTCCTTCTCTAACGTGGCTAAATATCGGAGATTCCGTCCTAAATGACCTTGTAATAACGAGGTCTGAAACAAATATTCAATAATAATTACATTAGATGTATGTTTCATTATAATATTTTAATCTGATTGGCTAACTGCACATCACGTGTTATTCCGTAAGCAGTTGCATTGCTCAATACAACTTTTCACTCATGATAACACGTGCTCCAATAATAAAGTGCACAGGTGAATTAAATAATAAAATATATAAAATTCGTGTTTTCATGATCATAGCTAAAAAATGTAATTGTAAGTATTGAATGCTTCTTTTTGTAACTTTATAGGGTTGTAAAAGCGTTGACCGTGCGTACATTTTTAGAATGAAGCGCGGAAGCGCTTCATACAAAATGTACTTCGGTCAACGCTTTTACACCCCAATAAATTTTAAAAAGTAGCATTCAATTCTTAAATAATATTTCATTCTTATTTATATCTATGAAGCCATAAAATGTTGAAAAAATAATTATACTATAAACTAATGATATCAAAATAGCTTGTTAATAATGTGAAAATTCTTATAATTTTTAAGACAACTGGACTTATAGAAAAAATACAAGTAAAAAAACAGTTGTACTATAAAAAGTGAAAGACAATATGATAAACCAAAAAGATCAAATTTATTAACTGTTTTTTACAGCTGAATAATTGGAGTTCCACAATTAAAGAAAAAGTTTTCGTCCAGAAACATATTTTTGCAATATTTCAGAACAACAATTCCATGAAGGATGGTCTCAAATTGTGTGCACTAGCTCAGACTTTGTGGGCGACTGATTTAAATGTATAAATGTAAAAATGTATGAATCAGCCGAGGTTTCTTCAAGTTGCATTTAAATATTGAGAATCTACTTTTTTCTAACTCTCTTTCATCATAGATATTGGTTGTGTTTGAATATGTGCCTAAGGGGGCATATGGTTTGACATTTCATATAGCAAAATAGCAAACCAAATGTACCTATTGGTAAGTATAGGCCCCCTTAGGCATATATCCAAACATAGGTTTTAAATGCTAACATTATTACGATCCCTGCAATGCTACACATATATTGATTGTTTTTTACTAGCTTAAATTCTAGTTGTAATGCTTTAGATGGAACAACAAACACTCAAGTTTTTATACAACGATATATAGAGATTAATACATGGCCTTTTCCATATCAGCCTGGGTATCATCCCGAGATTCCCATATCAGCCTGAGACGGAGTCAAGGTGCTGATATGGGTCGAGGGATGATACCCAGGCTGATATGGAAAAGGCCATGTATTAATCGCTTTATCATATACTTCCGACAATAGTTTTATGTAAGGCAAATAAACAAATGCAATAACTAAAACAGTCAAAAACTTTATAAAGAAGTTGAATTAAGAATCAAATATACTATAATTGTCCAACAACAGCATTACTACCTCCATATATATATTTATGGTAACATTTCCTAAAGAGGCATTTTGAAACATTGACAATTCGGAAGAGTTTTATGATCATTATTACTCCATGTTTGTTGTACTATAAAATGATTCATAATTGTCAATGGCATTTGTTAGCAGCCAAGTACTTTTATCCCCACAAAAGTTCCTGTAAATTTTGACATCGTCATAAAAAATATCTGACGTCACAATGGAAAAGTAAACAACCAATACCGGAAACACCGGAAGTAACTTGCACGAGAGGCACTATTATGGGTTTTGTGCACGAGATGCACCTGATATGGGTTATCAGCCCGGGTGGGAAATTATGGCTTGTGTACTTCCGCTCATTACACACATGCAAAAGCTATCATATCAATGCTAAGTATATGATAAAATAAATTATTACATTGGTTGCAATGAATTACATTGATTGCAATGAATTACATTGATTTCACAGTTAAATAAAAACCAATAATTTCACTCTCTGACATCATACAAAAATAGGCGTTGTCAAGACGTCAATAACGGCGGATCAAAACAAATTGTGAATGCGTAGAAAAAAAGATATAGTTCCTTACATGTTTTACATTAATTTCTTTAAAAAAAGCCATTTGCCAATGCAATAAAAGAATAACTAATTGAAGAATTCAAATATCGAAAAATATTCAACTCGTGACTGAACAACAGTGATAATTAACTCATGCGCTATACCCATTCGTGATTTAATGTGTTGTTCAGTCACTCGTTGAATATTTTTCTCTACAACTACATACCTTGCCCACAGACTTAGCACCAAGCACATGACATCTGAACACATTTCTGGAGGTATGTTTCTTGTCTAAATCTATTTTCTTATCCCTAGTGACTATAAAACAACAAACATTTATTTAATGAAAATATTTCAAGCAGCTTTCTAATTTTAATATACATCATCTGTCATTCAGACTAAACCAGAATTATTATATTTCAATTGTTGTCTTTTATATTTTCTCAAATACATACTCAATTTGATATAATTACTGGATTAAAGTCCATTGATTTTTTCATCAAATTTCTTGAATACATTTTATGCCTTCAATCCTACAAAACTTAAACTTAGTTAATATTAGACATATAAAATGTTCATTTATGTGTATATTGATGTATGTATTTGAGAAGACAAAACTAAGTGGCAAAACTTCTGTCTGATCAATTTGTCCTTTATATAAATATGTTCACCGTAATATAAATAAAAATTGACTTTACCAAGTCAGGAATATGACAGTTGTTATCTATTCGTTTGTTGTATTTGAGCTTTTAATTTGGCCATTTGCTTAGGTATTTTCCGTTTACAGTTTTCATCAGAGTGTGGTATTTTTGTAATTAATCTTTTTGACCGTGACAGGCACTGGTCAGGTATTATATTCACATTTCCAAACAACATGCAAATAGAAATTACCCTGGTCAAACATGCATGTTATTTGTCTTTCAATTTGTTGATTGATCATTGATGTTCAATGCCACTTTCAGCTTTTGTTCTATGGAAGGTGCACTTCCTTTAGGTGGGCAGTGTGTGACTGATTCAAGAAGTGTATGATTTAGTTGCAATTTTCTTTCAATCGCAAATGAAGATAACAGCTTTGTATTTCACGTGTAATTGACACATGCATGATCTCTGATGTCAGCATTACAATTTTGAATATTTGATCACATAATAATTTTATTTTTCTAACCTTGAATAGCCGAAACCTGGCTGTCATGTAAATACTGATAACCTAAATATGCTAAAAATTCTATAGTTCTGGGTACATCTAGAAGCGTGGTCAGTCTGAAATGTATAAGAATTGATTGCTTCAGGTACAAGTTAAGAAGTGTTACTAGCCTCAAAATACTCCCACTGATCATGATAGCCTTGTGATGTTATAAAAAATTTGAAGCTTGCACAGAAATTATACATTAAGTATCCACTGAATATAATTTTTCATGAAAATATTTTTTCAACTTACGCCCATTGAGCCAGATAACCTTGCGAAGTTATCCAACCGTTAGGATTTGTACAGACTGTATTATTAACATCTTGTCCCCATGGCATCACAGGACAAGTACTAAATAAGTTCTGTAATTCTGGTGGTGACAGGCATCCATCACTATCCTGAAAATAACAAGAATATCAGTAAAAGATTAGAGATTATACAAAATTCAGCTCCGGTAATAAGGAGGAGGCATGGTATTAAAGTACTTTTTTAGGCTAATTAAATTCAATATCAACAGACAATGACGACAATGATGGTAATTATGATAATTGAGGAACTGTACAAATTATTATACTGACTGCAAGACTTTAGATAAAGTTGGTCAGACTTAAGATGAAATTATTTCTAAAACATTTTGAAGATTTTAAGCCTTGTATTTTGTTCATGACTACTATTTATAGCTATAGTAAGAACCATTTTTCAGACTTGCTCATACCACAAGTTTAAATTTGGTATGACTTCTTCAAATAAGAATAGGTCCAAGACCACAATTATTTCGTAGTGCATTTCTTTTAGAACATAAATGAAAATAAAAAAAATCCCACCTGCGCTTTCTCAAAGAAACTTTTACAGTGTGTTGTACTACTTTTGGTTCAAATTATATCAAAATTATAGAAAACTTCATCGTCTCTAACTCAAAATATGGACAATTTTATGTTTAGGGCGTCTTGAAATCTTTTGACAGCTTCTGAAGTGCCAATTCTAAACCTTTTTCAGCTGGACCAAATCACTACTTTCCTTTAAAATTCTGGACCCAAATTTTTGACAGTGTAATTTCACCCCCTACTTGCAATTTGAGGCATTAAACACGGAGAAATAAATTTGGAAGGGGTATAAAAATTAATGGCAATTAACCCACTGTCAACACTAGGGACTATATTTGTGAACAACGAAAATCAAGGGACGACAATATAATGGTGGTCTCGAACCAATAGTCAACCTGTGTCACATCCAACCTGGTTTCCAAGGGAGATAACTCCACATTAAATTATGAATTATTGAAACCTACATATTTACAGCATTTGTTCTGATGATCAAGGGAATTTACAATTTTTCCTTCATCTCTTGTCTTTTTTGTGTGTCAAAAATAGTATGAAAATGTAACGGTTATTTTCTTACAGATAATATTACTTAATACTTACTTCATCATATTTGTTAAAGACCATTTTCAGAAACTGTATCCCTTGTAATGTTAATTCTGTTGTGGAACCAGATCCCACCATTATTCTGTAACAAAAGAGAAACTTTAAAAAATTGAACTGTTTGAATGTATTAGATAATTAAAACAAAATGTGTAAAATATAATCTTCTTATGAAAACTGGTACTTTTTTTTGTAATTTCATGTAATTAAACAAATATGATGTATTTCAATCAATAATTAAAAGTAAATTAAAAGGGTAACAAACTGAGATTAAATCAACGATCAAAATTATTTTGTCACATCTTTTTATCAAATATTTTAATCAAATAAGTCAACAATTCCTGTAACTGAAATGTTGGTGATTTTTTTTGTAGTAATCTTTGTGCATCAAAACTTTTCAGTTTGGTAAAATAATTGTTAGTAGTTAGAAAATTATATAAGGGTCCTGTGGAACCCAGTGTTTCCCCTATTGTTGCTGTTAGTCGCAGGCTCAACATAAATGGGGAAACAATTATTAAAATTTTTCCTTTAGATACCCTCTTTTGATTATAAGAAGCTTTTATCCAACTGCCAGAAAAACTAAGTCCATTTATAAGAAAAATATGGATTTACAGGATTTTTTTCCCCCTTTTTTACAAAATTTGCATATGGTTACTATCTCTTATGATCATAAACAAGCTTCTGTCCAAGTTTGGTTGAAAGTCTGGGATACTTTAAGAAAATTTCAAAAACTTTAACCGCAGAGTGAATATTTGTTGACCCTGCTTAGGACGGAATGTAGGATTGCCACAAAAATGAATATATATTTCTGAACTTCCTACATTTTGCAATTGATGAAGATTGTCCTAACAATACGATCAAATGAAAAATTTCAATCCAACTTTCCTAATCATATATATCTTTATAAATAATATAAATCAAAATCCAGATATCAGATACTCTTATTTTGTTGCTAAGTATAAAATAAAATTTACTTTGGGTATAAAAAATCTCGTGTGAGCTGCAATCGATCGTCGTAACCAAAAGCCCTCATAACTGTCCATGTTGTCTCATGTCGACCTCGTTGTATAAATAACGTGTGTAGAAATAAAAATCCTGAAATAAAAGACGATTTTATTAGTTTTTCTCATTTGAATTGTTTCACATTTGTGATTTAATAATTTATATATGACTATTCCGTATGGGATTTGCTCATTGTTGAAGGCCATACAGTGACCTATAGCTGTTAATTTCTGTGTCATTTGGTCTCTTGGAGAGCTGTCTTATTCGCAATCATACCACATCTTCTTTTTTATATTGTTATCAAATATCCTATTTTTAAAACAATACAATCTTGAAATAATATATAAACATCAATCTCAAGGTGTGGGATTTTCGCCCTGTGTTGAAGAGCAGTGGTGGCCTTTCTGCTATTGGGTTTGGTTGTTGCTTCTTTGACACATTCCAAGTTTCCATTCTCATTTTCATGTTGATGAGACTTAAAAAAACCTGAAGATCTTGTTTTGTTTCTTGTCTTTGAGTTGCTGCCATATTGTTCCAGCTTCAACTTTCTATAAATAATTAAGTTGAAATGAACAAAACTTTTCAGCATTTGTTTTTGTTTTTTTCATTTTTTACTTTGATGGAGATTGATTGGAACTTATACCACATGTTTTTATTCATATTAACAATGATTAATTGAATTGGTGGTGTGATACCAGAATATAACAACAAACCTTTAAGCGTTAAGGCATTCTCTTTGACCCCATCAGTTATATTTCTTTTAACAATTGACTTCACATCATCTAAGGCTTGCTGGTGTAGTGGTGCATTAAAACATTTCCTCTGCAAAAAAAATAAATATGGGAGGATATTCAATTAACAATATAATTGTTAAAAAAAACTACAAAAAAAAAATATGACAAATGCTACATTTAAAGTTTTTTTAGACTCCCTCCATCACTGATTTTTAAATCACTGACTAATGAATGGAAGTAACAAGTAATGACTTTCATTCTTCTGTTAGTAAAGAAATTTCCAACAATGAAAGGTTGATTGTGTCAAGTTGTATAACAACAAACCTTTTATGAGGGGCGTAAAGGGGGGGGGGGGGGGTATCCGCAGGGAAGAACGCGAAATAAAATTGCTATTTCACGATGAACGAACAATTAAAAATTTCTTGCATGTTGATCTTTTTACCGATATCATGAAACACGGTGAATAACAAACCTTTTTCACGGCTGAATGTGAAATAAAAATGGCAAAACACGCTGCACAAAAATAACCCTTTACCCCCCTCTTCTATTTGCAGATATGAAATTTGCTTATTTACAAAGGACAACTCATCAAATTAAAGTCCCCACAGCATGATTCATCAAATATCAAACCAACCAACTTAATTTAACAAATATGTGATGAAAATGTCAATAATGTGTCAGTATTCAAAGTATATTCACAAAGAAGGAAGTGACTGTCCTGCAAATACTGTACATGTAATGTTGAACTCATAGCAATAAATTTTGAGAAAAAATATCAAGACCATTTCTTCATACAAAAGTCAGAAAACATGTAGCAAAATTACGGACAAACTAACAAATAGCAAATGTAAATGCAGTATAACTGCCCTCTGGAAATTTGGCTTAACGAGGGGGAAACAGAAACATGAGAAAGAAAATGGGAATGGAATACTTTTTTATGAGAAATTTACTCAGATCATTTATGTATAATAATTAAAGTAAATGTAGGGTTTATGTCAAAGAGACAACAACAAAACAACACGACAACCGAAAAACATCTTGATGTCTGCATATCAAGACGGCCAAATGAAACTTTGATAAAAACTGATGGTCTCCAATGTCAAAACATTTCTTAAGAAAGTGAAATATATTCTAGAACTGAAACAAAGTTCTGGTAACATAAAGGATTTCAGACATATATCATTACATGTTAGAAAACCAGAAACTCTCCTATTTCATGTAGCCCCCCAACTGTTAACTTTCAGACACATAACAGTATCATTAAATTTTCTAATGCTTTAATTTAGGAAACCAGAAACTTTTCCCAGTTTTAATCATTATCTTTTAGTCAACAACCAAAAGCACAGATTCATTATACCATGACCAACATGCAAACAATAATTCAGTCCTGAAACCATCTGATTTTCAAACATGCTTCAGTTTAAGCATCCCCAATATTAAAGATTATTATGAAAATAAACAGCTAAAGCAAAAAAAAAAAAAACATTGTTAAACTGGGGGGAAAAAAAGTAGAATTAAGATAATTGAATAAGATAATTGTCACTGCTTGATAATTATTTAGTTTATACATTATTACCCCTTTTTGTGTAGGATTAATAAATACAAATATGAATAAACTTCAATGTCTTATGTAGGCCTAGGTTGACCAACACTCTCTGGATATTAAAAAACCCTCGCAACAATTTGTTTAGGCCTCATAGCTGGTTCGCTGGAAGATAAAAATTTGAACTTCAAACAAACATTAAAATTTGCATAGGCAAACTTAAGTAAAATTGTGGAAATGAAAACTAAAAGGACACAAGGACTATCAAAGGTAAGGGCATACAAAATCTATGATTCATTTACAATCAAGAAGACTATTCTGGATTAAACCTTGATCCAAACAATTGTCCTAAATATGCATGAAATATTTGCCACTGCACAATAAGCTAGCAAAAAACCAACCAGTCATCTTGAACATTCTGAGTCAAAAGTTAGAAAAGGTGAAGATGTACAAGTTTGAAAAGGAAATATTATATATGTGGCCTTATAAGGATTATCGAATGACGTAGGTTGTAGTGGAGCTTTAAACTGTTGCTTAAAAAAAACCTGTAATATAAATCAACAAAGAAAACAGATGAGATGTAAATTCTTGCTTTATGAAACAACCCAACATAAATTAACAAAGATTTTTAGAAATCGTTAAATGTAACAAATCCTGCTCAGTATGGAAGCGTTGTTTACTAGTCTAACACTAACTATCAATAAGCAGTGGTATTTTATAAGACAAAACAAATTCAATGAATTTCTGGAATATAAAAGCTGTGCTGCAAAAGGTTGGAACACATGTAAACACATGTGATTATCTACCAAAAGAAAAAAAGAGTTCCTAAAGACCTGAAAAAAACTGCCTAAAGAAGAGTTGAAATGTTAGCAAGCTTGCCTGCAAAATCATGACAATATAACGATTCATGAAGTAATTAAGGCCAATCAAAGCTTGCTGTCAGAAAATGCAAAGTGCAAAAATCCCCAAAGCTTATCAAATAAGAGCAAATTGTCCATAGAAAGACTAAGAGAAAAATGGTAGAATTTTGTTGACACTCCCTCCCTCTAATATATTTTACATAAATGGTCTTTGTGTCCAATGTCTACTGTTAAAAGTCTTAAATTAACAGGAGACATTAAAATTTCATTTATGTTGAACTTTCCTAATCAATAAAATTGATCTTTAAGTTTATAAACATAAACAGAAAGAGATACATAAATGTGGTAATACCCATTGGTGGCCCTCGGCTGTTGTCTGCTCTATGGTCAGGTTGTTGTTTATTTGACACATTCCCCATTTCCATTCTCAATTTTAAATAAAACTTTGTAAGTAAAGGTTAGGCCCTTAAAATCAGCAAACTTAAAATAAGAAAAACATTTAATAACTTCTTTCTATATTTCAAGAAAAAAGTCTGCTAAAATTTGTGTGCAAAATTATGATTTTCCCCTTATGTAGACAAACACACATATGGTGTACAAAACTATAAGCCTTGGATCTTTTGATTAGTTTTTTTTATGTACGACAATTTTCCCCCCACTACAATGATATGCGAGGACCTGTAAAGTCTGATTGAACAAATATAACTGTATTATCATCAAGTTGCCACAGCAACATGTACAGTAAACAATACTGGAATGAAGGCAGAAGTCTTTCACCTCTTACTTAACTCCCAAAACTGATGTGTACCTGCTATCTATCAACTATGCAGCTTAAATCTGAGAAGCAGCCATGGCAAAAGCAAAAATTGATAGTTAACTCTGCCTTTTAACGATTTTATTATTCTATAATACTTTTCTTGTTGTTGCAAGTCTGTGAATCAACTTTCAAGAATTCAGTTATCCCTAGATTTGGCATGCCACTTAACCTCAAGGCTTCACCCCTGAATTTGCCATATAGATTATATCCTTAAACCCTATTGCCAATCTGCTGCAGCAATAAGCTCAGCATATTGTCTTTCTTCTAAGACATTTTGACAAGTAAAAACTACAGGACAGCAGCAGTTGCTAGCAAGTTAACCATTAAAGTCTTATAAAGTCACCTTCAACTCTGTATATACCTGAAGTAGGAACAGTTAAATTCACATAAAATTTAAAGAAATCATATGTACACATACATTTTAGCCCCTTTTTATCATATGTTATCGAATAAAAGGGTTATTAAAAAAAATTCAGTGATGGCTTAAATAATAATTCAATAGCAGATATATTATTTCTTGCCTGATTTATGGCTACCTAAAAGTCCAGTTGCTTAAATCATATGCGTATTCAGGACAGTTTTATAATAGACATATAATTATACACTGCTTTTCACAAGACTTATCAGCTGCCAGAGTCAAATTGTTAACATGCTAGCTCAATAGGTCCCTAATAAGATACCCCACTTTAATGGGACACACAGTTCTGACTCTAAGCACACCAGACTTTTCTCAGACTCCTAAATGCTGCATAACTTGTGCACACTAAGAAACAGCAAATAATAGTTTTTAAGTCTTGGTTTTACCAAGATAGGGATCAAAGCCATGACCTTGTGCATGTGTTGTGCACTTGAAGTCTGTATGCTACCAAGAGAATGACCACGACTGTCATACCTTATCAGAATTAATTAGATAGCAACCACCAAAAGAGAAAAATCATCTGATACAAAAAAAAATAATATTAAGTATGTTATTAAATCAGGTGTTTATCTTTAGTTTTCTTTCATCCACTCAAAACCCAGAAATGAAGCTCTAATTAAGTAAGCATCATTATTGTGCAAAATATACAGAAAATAACTGTGAATAACTGCCGCACTTGGGTATAATTAAAAGAACTCAAACATTAACGGGATTCTAAAACCACATCAGATTTCCAAATCATTACTTACAGACAAAAACAACTGCAAAATATCAAATCTTTTTTTTGATTCTGCGTGAATTTACTATTGTGATTGTTGGAAAGTAGGCCAAAATACAAGATAAATTATTCAGATTTCAGGAAATGTTCCATTTATTTGATGATACCAAAATTTGATATGCATTTTTTTACTTTTGCAAAACCTACCCTGCAGCCAATTTCACTAAAAATTCTTAATGGAATATAACAATATATAAGGCCAATGATCCTTAAGTAGTAATTATATTCTAAAACAAAAAATCCCCCCTCCCAGGAAAAAAACTTCTTTATAAATAATAAATTTTCTATTGGTTTTCCCTGAAATATAAATTTTAATGTTTCAATTTTAATATAAAAGCAGAAATTTGTCTTTGAAATTAATATCCAGTTGTGTCATAATTCTAACAGTAATTCAATACTTTTACATTTTAACCTCATATATCATGTATATATATATATATATATATATATTTTTTACATAAATAATGTATATAAAAGGAGATATGGGTTATACTTCAATGGTACAGCAGCCATACAACATGTAAAGCAAGAAGACATCTAGAGGTCAACATCGTTTTTGACAGTTGTCTATATGATCAGAAAATTAGACAAAAAATATGCAATAAAAAAGTAGGGATCTTGTTATTATTCCTGTAACAAAATCCCTGCACTTGACAAAACCTAAGACAAAGGAATAGTGTTTTTACCTACTTAAGTCACCAGACCTTCAACACTGTGCAAAGTATCACAGTGTTCTCCCCAGGCCGTTTTAGCGTCGCGGTACCGCGACGCTATATTTTTTCACCGTGATGCTATAATAATTCCCGCGACGCTATAATTATTCCCGCGACGCTATAATTATTTTGAAGATGCTATTTTACATGTCCTCAATTTTGAACTTTCATCTATTATCGATTATGATCATAAAAACTATATCACCTTTAATTGTAATCCCTTTAAGTCGGACACTAAAGGCAATTAAGAGATTAAATGCTAGGTGTTAATTGCCCTCAGGGTGATAACTGTTTGGATGCGAATATCCCAAGCTGACACTTGTGACATGACCACGTGTCTGCAATCACCAATATCGACATGGAAAAATGCAATCACAAAACAATTCGAAATCTACGTTTTGTATTACGAAATTTCAAAGATTGAAACGAATTTTATTTTTTTTAAAAAGGTCGTTTATTTGTGCAACTCTCCAAAAATTACTTTCTTTCTCTTCCGGTAATACGAGAGCGAGAATTTTGATTTAGAGCTAAAATATGTTTAATACTTCTTTAAAAAGTTATCATAATTGGCTTCAGTTTATGTTTAATCCATTTAATGCATTAAAAGCGTCTTATTCATTCACAATCTCTTGTCAAACAATGTTTATTCTCGGACTCATTTTCGTAAATTTTACTACGGCCGCCATTGCACATTTTTGTGTAAATTACGGATCGGAACCGGAGCAGACATGACAAAAATCCGCATTTTCAAGATAATGACAACAGATGGACAGTAGACAGAAAAATTAAACCAAGAGAGAAAACTACGCATTACCAGACTATTTGTTAGATAACTTTGTTAAAAATACATATGATTTTGATGTAAAGATAAGAAACAACTGGGACTAATTCATTGAGTGGCATGAAACAATGAATTTCATAAACATGATAAAAAAAAGTTTTTAAATTGATTTTTTTTTGCTTCTTTTGCTACTTTATCTTTACTTGATATAATATAAAAAGCAGTTAATTTTGTGTAATAGATAATTTAGTTTTGTATATATACAGGTTGCACTATAATGAACCATTCATTCATTTGACTTATTGTTGGGTAACTGAAACCACATATTTATTTTTATTTGGCACAAGAGGAAAAAAATAATTCTGTAACTATAAATGAATAAAGAAGACATAAACTGAAACAACTGTTTTTGTGGTTATAGTCTAATTGTATTCTCAGTTATGAATTGAACAATATAAACTAAAACGTATAAAGGAAATAGAGCATCAACGCGACGCGACAAACGACATTAAAAAAAATACAGTTAATAATTTTTTTTACGCAAAATGTGATGCTATCCAAAATTTCTGGGGAGAACACTGTATCATGATACCTCTCAATGTGTTCGAGACATTCATCTTAGCTAAATATCTTTAAACCACTTAGAGTTTATAAAATAAATCCTTGAGTATCTATTGTTTTACAGATCTTTGTTTGTGTATTCATTTACCTGAAACAAATGGACTTCGTCATCGTTCAGTAAATGGTCATTATCTAGGTCACAAATCTGAAAAATAGTTTTAAGTTAATTTCAACAGCTGTAAGTTAGCATGAAAATTACATGAAATTTTTCATCCTTTATTAGGTGTAAATAAAACTATTTTAAATCTAGGTTGTATTTTTACTCGTTACAAGAATGGAATATTTAAAAATCTCTTTTTGGGTGCATTTTGGTTATAATTTTTTTTTTAAATTGCAGCGCTTCAAAATGTTCTTTCCTGTTCTAATGTTCTAGTATAAAAAGGTAGCTACTTCTTCATATCAATATATCTTTCTACGTGAATGTATGAGAAAAAACAAATAAATTGAATGTATTCTGTGTTTCATTTATCAATATTTGATTCTGTGTTTCATTTTTAATTTTTTATATCTTTATATTACTTCATAAATTTGGATGGTATTCTATCATTCAGACACTTAAATTTGTGGACACTTAAATTTGCGGTCATTAAACATCTTTCACGTTACAAGCATGGTCCTCCAAAAAACAATGAACATACATGTACCTACATGGAAAATATCAAGGTTGTTATCCCAATAAAAACTTGAAAAACATTGCAATAACAGATGTACAATCAAATCTGATTAGTTTACTCAGTGATATTATTGTCCTTTTTCAAAACTACCTCTACCGTTTTTTATTGGGAAAAATGCATATTTTTATTGAAATTGGGAAATTGGGAAATTTGTATATTTTATTTTAAACACATCTCAGATATTTTGCTGACCATTGCTGTCTTTTCTACACTGTTTTTTTCATGTATATTTTGGTTGTCAGACATTTTTAACCTGAAAGGTACTTTTTGGAGAGGGGAAAGACACAGAAACAATGATGGTACTTAATGCATTGAAAACCACATGTGTTACAAACACCATGATGATTCTGATCAGAAAATCGGATCTCAAAAGTGCTTTCTAATATCAAAATAATAACATGAATACGAAATTTACAAACATTACTACCAATGCCATCACTGTTTTGGGAAAATGTAAAAAAATTTTGGGAGGAATTTAAAGCCATTTTTTTTAGTAACTGGGAATTTTCTCTAGGGGAAAAGGTCGAATTTCGGCTGTAATTTGAGGCAAACAATATCACTGTTACTACAATGACCAACTAACCTTGATCAGTGTCAGCTCAATGTACAATTGCAGATATTGGCCTATTAATTCTGTGCAAAAATGATATTTTCTAATTTTCTGTGTTTTATGACAATAACTCAACTATGAAATTTCAAACTCATTAATGATGTAAATAAACCCTTGGCATACCAGTATTAATACATTACCTTGAATACTCGTGTTAACGCTTTCTTACACAGTGGCGTCAGCTGAAATAAGAAATGAATATATGCTTTAAGTGTGAAAGGCAGTCAAATATAATTAAAAAAACAAACAAAAAAAACAGAGAGTTAACCAAAATCAAGTAAGCAGATTTGACAATTAACGATCCAAATGTAATATTTTACAAAATTTCCATGTAAAAAGGACAAGTTCGATGAGCACCCATTTTGGCACCCCCTTTATACTCATTTTTCAAAATTTTGTTGTCCTTTTTTACTGTATATCATTTTTGTTTTCAGGTTGTTGGTTTTCTCATTTCAAATGTTTAACATTTTGCTATGTTGGGGCCTATTATAACTTACTATGCAGAGTTGGGGCCTATTATAACATGCTATGCAGAGTTGGGGCCTATTATAACATGCTATGTTAGGGCCTATTATAACTTGCTATGCAGTATACCGGGCCTATTATAACTTGCTATGCAGTATACCGGGCCTATTATAACTTGCTAATCAGTATACCGGGCCTATTATAACTTGCTATGCAGTATACCGGGCCTATTATAACTTGCTATGCAGTATACGGGGCCTATTATAACTTGCTATGCAGTATACCGGGCCTATTATAACTTGCTATGCAGTATACCTTTGGCTCATGATACGGCCACTTTTAGTTGCTAACATCTTTGCTTTTAGACTTTCATGAAAAGTTGTCTCATTGGCAATCATACCCAATCTCCTAATTTATTTATAACTATGAATAGTACAAGTAAATTAAATGATTTTGAACCATCCTTTTTGGAAACTTTTAGATTTTCTTGCAAATTATTTTCGAACCTACCTCTTTTTCTTCAGGATTATATACAGGGGCTGTAGGATGCAGTACTGCTTTCTGTGCATAGTAAAACATCTCACTTATATTCTTCAATGTTCTTGCTGAACACTACAAAAAAGCGTTTATAAAACATGATGTATTTACAAACATAGAAAGTACTCTTTTTTTTTCATGGGACACCAATTTTAGCAAATATCCTATTCACAAATTTTGTATTACCAATAAATCACATTTTTCTCCTATTTATTTTTCTTTATGTATGAAAATACAACGGAAAACTTGTTGAATAAGAATTGAAAAAAAAAATGGAAATTTGAACAACTAATTTCAATTATATTCATCATGTTGATTGTACAATATGTATTTTTTCAGAAGAAAACTGTGGTTTATATTTTTCTCAGTAGGTAAATATAACAGCTCCAGATAAGAATTCACAAATTGGGTTTTTTACCCACCATTTTCTTATACAATTGGGTGATAAAGTTTTTTAATTGCATTATCAATTCATATTCACCCCTCATGTTAATATCAAATTAGGTTTTTCACCACCAAGCTCCTTAATGTATTGGGTTTTTTCATCAACACAATATTGAATATTTAGGGAATATCAACCCCAGATTTTTTTCCATCTTAAATATGTTTCTTTCTTTGTTTAGCCTGTTTTACTTGGTTTAGGGTTAGCGTTATTTGCTAGCTGTTTCATTTGGTTTATTCACTGAGGAGCAATTGTAGGTTTAATTTGTGTTCCGTTTCAAACCGTCTGCCAGTTTTGTATTTTCTCATATAAACTGATACAAAACGGATATACATGATATATGTGTATTCACACGCACTCATCTTATACCTTTATATAATAAATTCTGAGACCAGTGCAGGTCCTGTGTGTGTATTCCGGTATTAATTAACCGTAAAATGAAAAAAAATAGTATATAAACTCTAATTATACTTGAATGTTTTTGTTTTATTCCAATTTTCATAAATCTGGGTTTACATGGTTTAGTTGTCTTTTATTAGAACTTTTGTTTTCTGATGCTTTATCATGTCATAATTGATTTGGCCTTTCACTTTTTCCAACTGATTTCGTCTTTGAAGAAACCCCGTTTTTATCAGCAATGTTCTCGTTAAGATACGCACACACGCCCGTGTGTTCCATGGACGCTTTCTTAAAAAACTGACTGAGTCTTGTTATCTTCATAACTTTCCCTCAGCTTTTCAAAAGAAGCAGAAAACATGCTTCTATTCAATATTTTTACCGGACATTCACTTTCGTTTTAATTCAATGTATGTTATGATAAATCCCGAGCAATGCGAACAAAATTTGACTACATGACACACGCTAATTGGATAAACCCTGAGAAGATCGAAATGTTTTCAAAAACACGTGTACCTATTGAGCAACGGAAAACTCTAACAGGCACCCATTTCAGTTACTTGATGCAGGGATCTATTTTTAGAACGAAAGGACATTTCCAATTATAAATATTATAAAAATAGTTTACGCGACGACTGTAAACAGATATAGGTAAATAACGCAAATGGTAGCCAATAAAAGGGTTGAGAACTCATGGTTTTGGCATATAATTGGGTTTTCCTTTGAATTAATTGGGTTATTGAACCCTGCAATGTGCAATTGCATTGGGTTTTTTATTATTTGTATTGCGTGATCACGCAAATACGCAGCTTATCTGGAGCTCTGATATAAGATTATTAGCAAAACAAATCAATTGATTAAAGAATAGATCAAAGCTGCCATTGAGAAACCAGAAGTTACTGATTTATTACTATATTATGCTTTAAAGTGAGTAAAATCCACATGTGTGGTTCAAATGTTTCAAAAACATTGTTCTTTAGTTGTGCAGCAGTTGTTCTATTAAAAATAGATTTTTTTTATATCTTTGTTAATCTGCCACTGTAATAATTAGTATAAGACTGAACACTTTTTTAAAGGAATTTAATGGAGTATAAACTCAACCAATTCACTCACAAACAGGACTTTTATATTATGTTTGTGAGTGACTTGGTCCAGTTTACACACCAATAAATTCCTTTAAAAAGGCGTTTAATCCTTTTAATTCTTTAAAATTAGAGAAAGGGTATATGTTTTTAAACACGCATTACCTCTATCACATGTAAATTGTATATTTATGTCATTTAATAGGCCTGGCGCATGAATTTATTTGTTGGTTAACTCAAAAATATGTACTCAATGAAATTTGCTATCTGAAATGTCTGATTAAAAATAAACTGCAAAAAGTCTTATTTTCATTCAAACGAATGTTTTTGTGTATTATTTAATTAAACGATTAACATGCAGTAAAAATAAATTTTGTAAACGTCGGTATTATTATCGCTGCCATCTTGTTTACATTGGTTACAAAAAGAAGTTGGTCATCGTCGTCTATCGAAAAATAACCAACGTCAAGATCATTCTCTCAACCAATCATATCAACCTATTCCCTAATATGCAAATCATATAAGAATTATATTAAAATGATCATTTAAATATGCATATCATTAAAAATCATATTGATGTCTCAAATTGTAAGAAACAATATAGGATTGAGATTATAATAAAAGAGTTATTTCCCTTGTCCAACAACCAAAGAACTAATTTCAATCAAATTTAAATTAAAAAACAATCTGGGTATGGCAAAAAAACTTTTGAATAATTTGAACCCACACTTTTACAATAAATTGTGTTTCTCTTTAACCTTTTAAACCCATTCATCAGCATGTTTTGAGGAAATATTGTAGATGTAAACAAGAATGTGTCCATAGTACACGGATGCCCCACTCGCACTATCATTTTCTATGTTCAGTTGACCGTGAAATTGGGATCAAAACTTTAACTTGGAATTAAAATTAGAAAGATCATATCATAGGGAACATGTGTACTAAGTTTCAAGTTGATGTAACTTTAACTTCAGCAAAAACTACCTTGACCAAAATCTTTAACCTGAACTTCGCACTTTCATTTTCTATGTTCAGTGGACCATGAAATTGGGGTCAAAACTATAATTTGGCATTAGAATTAGAAAGATTATATCATGGGGAACATGTGTACTAAGTTTCAAGTTGATTGGACTTCCACTTCTTCAAAACTACCTTGACCAAAAACTTTAACCTGAAGCAAACGGACGCACGGACGAACTGACATACGAACGAACGCACGAACGGAGGCACAGACCAGAAAACATAATGCCCCTCTACTATCCTAGGTGGGGCATAAAAATGTCATTTTAATTTTCTCACCTCTACACATGTTTCCACTTCAGCAAAGTCATTCAAGATAGGCATCATGGTCTGAAAAACAAATAAAAATAAAATTTCTTAACAATTTTGTCAGAACTATAAGTGAAATGATTTTTTTTATTCATGAGAGGGTCTTAAAAAGTGCCAACCATCTTTTTGTTTAATTCTGGAACAGCCCTCTCTATGGAAAATTGTAAGGAAACCCACATTCTAATTGCTTTATTGGTAAGTAGTATATTCTTGAAATGCATAAATTAATCAAGGTTTTTTTTACCTTGTTCAACAATTGACTACAATAATAAATGCGCAAAAAATATTTGAACTGGTCATAAAAAACCTATTAGTTCAAAACATTTTTTTAAATTTAAGTTACAATAGTATTAAAAGACAAAACTTTGCATTTATATGCACAATATTTTATTCAATATGCTAATGGTTATCACCATCACAAATCTGCAAGAAATGCTACTGTATAGACATGATAGATATACACCTATTTGCATTATTTCAAAACCATTTTATATCAGATATTATATTTAAAGATTATAAAACTAAATAATATAGTGGTTCCTACCTCCATGGTACTGAAATCCAGTAAATCAGACTTGTTCCCCACTAATATAATTGGATTACTGTGATCCTCTCCTCGACATTGTCGAATATAAGGTAACCAAAATGTGGTAATCTGAAAAAGAAAAAAAACTTTTAACTAGTGATACATAATTACAGCTTAGGGATTCAGATATTTCCATCTGTCGAAAGAAGAAGTAAAACAGTGTTGGCAACATTTTCAGAAAGTCTCCAGTGGAAATCTTTTAGATTTTGAGTTATTTCCCTTTACAGAATTTAAAAAAAATGTAAATAGTTACTCTTCTTACTTAAATTATATACTAACCAAATGAATACACATAGAGTCTGATTAGAGAGCCTTAGGGCTATTCCAGAAAAAAATGTATGGGGGGGGGTTGGAAGGCACATTGTATTAATAATACATGGGTGATGGGTATCAGAGCAACTTTTCACACTATATGCACTTTAATTCTCAATTACAATTGTCTGGGTGGCGGGTGCTGACAAAAACTGCCTTCCAACCCCCAACCCCCATACATTTTTTTCTGGAATAGCCCTTACTAAATACCGGTACTTAAATAGTAGTGATGAATCAAGCAAATCTAAACAAAAGTAAAATTGTTCTATGATATACTTTTTTTAAGTCTAGAGGTCAATACAACATTTACGAGTCAAATTTGGCTCATTTAAGAAAGAATTTGAGTAGATGTATGTAGACCTCCAAATATGTAGGCAAAAGGGAAGTAACTTTCCTTCAAATTGTGCCAATTTAAACTTATCTATAGATGAATTCTTTTGAAACAACTGCATAATCTAATGTTGCCTTTAATGGAATAGAATGTCTGTACTTACTCTTTCAATTGTATCTTCATCTTCCACAGAATACACCAAACATATAACATTGGACTATGTAAAAATAGAATGGAAAATCTTGTTACAATGAACATGAATTCATAAGCTTTTAAATTATGAAAATAGATTCAGTTAAAAATTTAATGATATTTTCTGATGATGATTCATATATATATATATTTTTTCTGCATTTTTTTTTTTTTTTATGAAGCACCATTCTTAACAGTGAATTGTACTGATAAAACCTAAAAATATATATGGAAATAATACTGATTTACTGATGTTTGTTTAACAACAGTCACAATTATTTCCTGCATTCTCTGTACTAGAACTAAGTATTAGTTCAGTATTTTTTTTCTACAAGGATAGAGAGTATACATTTGTATCATAACTCAGAATGTGTGCGCACATTATCAATGCAGGCCTGACCAAATCACCAATATTCAAAAGAAATCTTGGAATAATCAAATTAGAGTAGAAATTTGGCAATAGGTAACAGTTGGCTCAAGAGTTTTTGAAGTTTTTGTTAATCATGCTCATTACTGACACACCAATGACCTATGTAAGATGAGGCTTGGCGCCCCAAACATGTTTGACCCCATCACATTCAATATGTGCCTGTCCCAGGCCAGAAGCGTGAAATGAATGGTTTTTATAGCCTACTATTTGGTACGGGTAATTCTCATTTTACTCTTCCTTTTTTTGTTTTTTTTACTAAAATCAGCCAGATATTTTGCTCCCTTGATTTGTTTTGCATTTGTCATTTCATGGCTTTTTAAAGCATACTATGCATTATGGGTAATTTGGCATTATTTGTATCAATGTTTAAACAAGATTTAGCTGCACACATATACATCCAAATGGCAATGAGTGTATTCTTTGTGTGGTTGATTCTGTTTATAGTTTGTAGTGTAGATAACTATATTTCAATACCATTGGCACCCATGTGCATGATGTGGTACAAACAATAATATTACCTTTACAATTTCTGCCTGTAAAGTTTCTTCATCTTGTTCCTGTGCTATAAAAAGAATTCAACTTTCGTTATAACTATTGTACATTATGACTGAGTATTGTCAATTTTGTTGCAATTTTTGTCCAACAGACAATAATAGTGCAAGATTGGTTATTGCAAGTTCATAAAAGGCTTCATTCAATTAATTCTGTAAACAAACTGTTAAGAGTAAGACTTTATTTTTGCAACTTTTTTTGGGGTCTTAATTTACCCTCAGCATGCTTAGAGCTAAGTCAAAATATAAAATAAAAATCTAAGATGTTCCTTAGGCCGAGAAAAAAAAGATCGATGTTTCCGGTAACCCGACCGACCCTGTTTTTTTAGCCCCGACCCTAACTTTTTTATTGGATCTTCCAAAAAAAAAAAAAAAAAAAATTGTATCAACCGACCCCGTTTTTGACACAGGCTTCTGATAGATGACATAATATTTTTTCTCTCTTGCTTCTACTTGCATAGAAAGCCAGTAAAACATTTTATTAATGTCAAAAGGTATTCCAAATAGGTTAAAATCCAAGAAATTTGCACAGCAGGTGCTTCAAAAACATTGTAAATGGCACACTTCCGGTTTTTGAAACTAATTACGGATCCGGACTTGGAAAAACCATGATAATTTCCGGATTTCATTTACGATGTCAAAAAAAAAAAAAAAAAAAAAAAAAGAATTCCGACCTACCGACCCTATTTTTCAAAATGATGTTAACGGAAACACATATCTTTTTTTTTTAGGCCTTACCTTCCCACCTAAAAAGCAGTCTACCCCCAAAAAATTGTTTCTAAAGTGTTTTTGTGTGTACATGTGCTCAGGTTTTTTTCTTGTAGAAAACATATTGTACTTATCATGCTTATGCTTTCGGCAAAAAACATAAATCCTGACCAACCCTACAAAGCATAGGAAAGTAGGGTAGGTAAATAATATCAAACAAGATTACTTTAATTTTAAACAGTACAAACAAATTCAGAATTTTTAAACAGTATCTACTATATACCATGTACATAAACATGGTACATTATATGAATTCACTCTAAATATATTTGGTGTATGAATGCTTAATTATTTACAGTTTTCACTGTACTTACAACTATAATCTACTATATGTGTAGGAACTCTTTCCGGAGTAACATCAGCAGGAATAGTGATTTCTTCAGCTTTGGCTGGAACCTGAAAGAAGAGATAATAATAATCCATGAACACACAACTTGGACAATTCTTAATTATCTCCCATTGCTTATATTATTCAACATTCATCTGTCAGGTATTATTCATTACCCTTGGGATAAATTGTTGTTTACTGTCCTTACTAAATGCTAAAACATAGAAAAAAGTAGACTTAATGTTTAAATTACATTGTCATTTTGGGGCCTTTTGTAGCTGACTTTGCGGTATGGGCTTTGCTCATTGTTGAAGGCTGTACAGTGACCTATACTTGTTAATTTCTGTGTCATTTTTGTCTCTTGCGGACAGTTTTCTCATTGGCAGTCATACCACATTTTTTTTATATTTACACATAATTGAATTGAACATGTTGAATGAGGTTCCTATAACATTTTTCCTGGCTACATAAAATCACACAGAACTTCAATGAACTTGGAATAAGTTGCTAAATATAAGCAGTTTGTAAGCAAGAAGCAGGAAAAAATTATTCTCTTCATCACTTTTTTAAATCCTACATATTCATTCATGCTTATTTTATACATTGTGACTTGGATGGAGAGTTGTCTCATTGGCACTTATACCACATCTTCTTATACTTATGATAATCATGATAATTGGAGGTCAATTCACATAAAAAAAAATGCATTTTAGCCATCAAACATGTAAAATAAGTAAATAATTATTTACCTCTTCAGGAAACTCTTCACTGACAAGTGTCAATATCAAGGATGTCTTTCCGACTCCAGCTGCAAAAAATGAAAACTTATTTATTAATATATTAACAGTTTATTTGTACTGTAATATTTATTATTAGTTTTTCCTCAGGAAAAAAAGAATACAATGTACATTGTACACTGAACATGCTGAACAGGCCAAATAGCAGAGACAGTTCAGGGGTCACCACACCAGGCGAAGTGAGCGACAAAGTCGCTCTAGGTCTCCCCACTTCGCTCTAGAGAAGCGCCAGGGAGAAGTTTATGTCGCCCTCGATTTTCAGTAAAATTCCCCAATGTCGCCTCATGACTTTTGAGAAATTCTCGATTCAAACGTAAACGACCGATAGGTATTGAAATACAAAGCATGTTTTCCCCAAATTCAGAACTGATTTCTCCGCGATAGTATCATACTTCAATATAAAAATTGCATGCCCGGTTGTACTATAAACAAGAAAAAAGAAAAACATCGATTTTGTTATGATTGTTTATTGTCCCCCATCTTTGTTGTTGAAAATTGTAGATGGCGCCATTTCATCTTTTCAACTCTCATCATTTACCTAATCCATATTGATATGCACTATTGATTTTGATTTTCTTGTATTTACTGACAATATGTGATGCCCCATAAAAAATTTCAGCTTTCTTTTCAAAAACGGAATATTATCAACTGGTATCCGCTTGTATTTTTACTACGTATTTAGTTTAGTACACTGCCGGGAACCAGCACAACGATTATAAACTACAAAACGCAGTCGGTTTTTTGTTCAGGATTTTGTTAAACAGACTGATACATGTGCTTTGTTTCAGCTAAAGGTTCTTTAACCAGTATTTCAATGAATATCTGCTCATGAATTTGATTAGGAACGGCAAAGTAAGAATTTTTTACGCGGATCGCACCGTATTTGTTTTTGATTTAAGTACCTATTCAATTCCGGTTATGAAAAATATGACTTTTCCGATGTTACTTTTTGTGATTTAGTCATATTTTTAAACACTCGTGAAGTGTTTTAGAATCAATTATATACATTTCTAACGGCAACTTGATTTTGGAAATCGGCATTTCCATGAAAATATCGCAAACGTGTGCGATTACATGTACACGATTTAAAATTAACAGTTTTACTTTATGTTTTCAACACATGTCAAAAAGTTTTCTCTCTGAATTCTTATAAAATATTATTTAAAGAACAAATACATTTTAGAATCATGATCTTAGCTATGAAAGACAGTGAAACTGTATTTTAACTTTTCTTAATTGATTATTATTTTTGTTTTAAAAGGTTCTTGGAATTGGTTTAATTTTAAAGTCTTTGAAATGCAGCATAATTTGATCGATGTCAAATCTTCAATTCATTTAGACCTACCAGAATAAACATAGCTCTTATGCCATTAACTTATGGTCCTTATGCCATGATCTTTTTGACAATTTGCATAGGTACACATGTAAAATAAAAAAGTATTTCAGACTACAAGCAATGCAAGACAAGGACTTACAAAATGTACTTCCTAGCAATTGTCATGCAAAAATGATTAGAAAAGTAACAAAAAGGTATAGATTCTTAGAAAACTTTATTCATAAGAAGTATAAACGCGATCTGTCGATTTTCCCTGAAGTCTCCCTGTTGGGCCTTTACTTCTTCCTGAAGTCTCCCTGTTGGGCCTTTACTTCTTCCTGAAGTCTCCCTGTTGGGTCTTCACTTCTCCTTGTTTGGCTGCCAGGGAGAAGTGACTTCTCCCTATAATTTTGAAGTGTGGTGACCCCTGACTGCTGACCTACATGTATGTGTAGTGATAATATGAAGTAATCTAGAATTACAAATGTAGTGCTTGGAGAAATGCCGATATCAAAATAAGTAAACTTGTGGACTTCCAAGTCAACTTAGAAATACAATTGATGTATCTTGTATGCAGATATTTTGCAACAACACGTATTCTTCAGTGTTAAAAGACTTATTGCCCCAAAAGAAGATTAGAATAAATATCAGGGTACCGGGTATTTAAACTGGACCCCTGTTCATTGTTGTGTTCACTTAGGCCTAAAAAAAAAGATATGTGTTTCCGGTAACATGATTTTGAAAAATAGGGTCGGTAGGTCGGAATTCTTTTTTTTTTTTTTTTTTTTTTTTGACATCGTAATTGATATCAGGAAAATTATCATGTTTTTTCCAAGTCCGGATCTGTAATTAGTTTCAAAAACCGGAAGTGTGCCATTTGCAATGTTTTTGAAGCACCTGCTGTGCAAATTTCTTGGATTTTAACCTATTTGGAATACCTTCATCTTCGCTAGCCAAGGGTTACGATCCACTCCCGCTCTCTTCACCCTTGGCGGATTGGGATAAAATTTCGGAGACACAGGGTAAGGATTTTTATTGGTTGCAGTCGAAACTCGCTGCATCCAATCAAAAAGCGCCTTTAACATGATCACGTGTAAATGTGGAAAGTGTTTGTAAACAATTGCCACGTGTTTATTGTGCAACAAGTCTTTACATCCCTAAACATACGACTATATTTAGTGACAACTTGAATGTTTTTAATCAACTAATAGAAGTTCTTGTGTATGTTTCATGCACAAATGCATGAATGTTGGCGTATATTTTCGTTTCCGGCTTTACCAAGTGTGTAGAATCTAGACACTATCGTGATTTTACCTCCAAATTGAAGAGTTCAAGTGCTACCATTGGTCAAGAATAATGTATTCGGAATGGGCGTGACTTAAATCTTCCGACAGATGGCGCAACATTGTTTTCAGAAATGTTGGCTCAATCCGCCAAGGGTGAAGAGAGCGGGAGTGGATCGTAACCCTTGGCTAGCGAAGATGGAATACCTTTAGACATTAATAAAATGTTTTACTGGCTTTCTATGCAAGAGGAAGCAAGAGAGAAAAAATATTATGTCATCTATCAGAAGCCTGTGTCAAAAACAGGGTCGGTTGATAAATTTTTTTTTTTTTTTTTTTGAAAGATCCAATTAAAAAGTTAGGGTCGGGGCTAAAAAAACAGGGTCGGTCGGGTTACCGGAAACACAGATCTTTTTTTTCTCGGCCTTATCACTACACAAACAACAGGTATGGTCTTAATGCTGCTGTCAGCTTTCTGACTACGTGATTTAATAACTTGGATAACTTCTACAACATGTCATGTGTTTATAATGCATTATATTGAAAGGAATTTAAACGAGATATTAGCACATTTATAGCTCTACTGAATTCTAAAGGAAATAAAAGATATTACTTTCAGCTCAGTTTGTAATGTTTGTCAAGAATGTGATAACATGCTCGTGGGACATTTATCTTTGCTGCCACCATGCCCATGGGTATAATTAACAGATGACTTATTTTTTTTGCAGCATCACAGTATAAACATTTAAGGTCAAGTTCCTGTTAATATAATTTTGTAGCGAATTGTAGAACTTGTAAGATTCATCCCATTAACGTCAATGTGATGCTGTGAAAATCCCTCGATCTCGGGATTTAAAGGCAGCGCACAACCAATACACCTTATCGCTATTAGCCTTATCGGCTTGAACTTTTGACGCATACAACAATCACTTTTCCATTGTGGCGTCAGATATTTTGTTTTATGACGTCAAAATTTTACTGGAACCTGTGTGATATCCAGTAATCAGTAATGGCGGACAAATAGCGATAAGGTGTATTGAGCCAAAGAAGATCTTCCCTAACCTTTATATCTCCCTGTCTACAACAGTGACAATGGCTCCAATCCATTCCTTCGGTGCGAAGCTTTAGATTGAATGGCTGACAAATTAACCAAATAATGAATATTAAAAGGTAGCGTTGACCAGCACCCCCACCAACCCAACCATTGAAATTAGTGAATTACACACCAATCTGAAGATACCTAGTTTGTGCAATCCTTTGTTGGAGAAGGTTTAAAAAATTAAGAAAACAGAACTTACGATCACCGAGCAGGAGAATTCGAACATCACTTTTTGTTGACATTGCAAACGCTCACAGAAATAGTACAAATATTTTTATGGAAGGTCACATTGCATTCATTTCCATGCAAAAACAGAAGAAACGTATTATTCGTGGATGTCTGATTACTGAATTCAAGTTTTGATCAGATTAATCACATTTCAACAGATGTCATGTAAGTCACAAATTTGCATTAAATAAGAGAAAAGCAGGGGAAATCGCATAACATTGAGCACGATGCTTTTCAGAAGGGGAGATCAATGTCGTCCATATTTAATGAAATTGAATCCTCTGGACTTTCCTTCATAAAATGATGCTAAAATCTAGAGAGTTATTTGAAATACGGAAGTAAGCTTTTGAATGCGTACACGCAGGGCGGAAGTAACGACGAAAGCGTCTGCAGCAACCTTTTTTTTTGTTACGACGTGAAAGAAAAGTAAGACACATTTACATTACACTGCTTAAGCACTATTTAGAATACCGAATGCAACATGCATTATTGAAAAAACATACAAAAGTGATGAAGCTACCTCTATATCGACCATAGCTGCGGAACCGTAGCTCTTAGGTCCTTATGTTATTTTTTGACTATATTCGTTTGCGGTCCGCAAATAGTCAAAAAATAACATAAGGACCTAAGAGCTACGGTTCCGCAGCTATATCGACCAATGACACGTATTTTTTTTAATTCCTGAATCATTTGAGAAGTATTGAACTTAAAGTTTTAAATCAACTTTTAAAACTCAAAAGATCTCATCTGTAGCCGTGGAGCATAACAGGATCCAGGGCTTACTCTAGCAGTAGCAGGTGACCTAGGGCTGGGGGATAAAAACACAAAAGCAATAAAAATTGGGTGCGAAAATGGAAGGGGCGAACATGATTTCGGGGCCAACGAACTCGGATTCGATAAAATCACCCAACAGTTGCATTAGTGTTTCTTTAGAGACGGAGAAGTTGTTGTTTTTTTCTATTGACAATAAAAGTTCTAAATCAATATGTAACAATTCCAATGTTAAAGAATATTTCATGTATAAGTTTCTGTCTAGCCTCTTCATAATTTCACAAAACAGTAAATAATGTTTCACAGTTTCTTAATGACCACATTCAAACTTTGGATTAACATTCAAATTAATTTTGTTTTGGTAATTTCTTAAGTAGAATCCTGATCTTAAATTTCTGATAATTTTTGCTGTTTTATGATTTGGATAATCTATAGTGTTGATTTATGGTTGACATTTTGGTCGAAATAATCGTTTACGTCTGAATTTCTTTAATTATCAATTAAAAATTGATGTTTTATCAACTTGGTAAAATTGAAAATGTCCGATGCCAACAGTCAGGGGACTTATTTAAACAAGTGATTTTCTAAATCACTGATTCAAGTAACTTTATTTCCATAAAGGTTGGAAGTTAGAGTTGTCTTTCTTTAATAATCACCTATTTAAGTAGTACAAATTAATCACTAGAAGAAGTGATTTAATATTAGTGTAGCTTTAAATATAGAATACTAATGATCCAGGGACTAATTATGTTTCTAAACTTATCAGAACCAACATCTGTGTTGTCTAGGATGACCAGTTCATTTCAGGTGATGACCTTGTACTGAATCTAGGATAATGACATAAAAATCACTTGTTTAAGTATCAGACCTCAATTTCCTTCCCAAAAATCACTTCTTTAAGTATCATTCTTTTAATAACCCCCACTAATTTCAACACCCCCGAACAGTGAAATTTTTATCGCGAACAGTAGAATTTTATTACATAATCTGAAAGATGAAACCTTGAACTTCACAGGAAAAATACTCCCACTGCTGTGAAAAATCTTTTAAGAAAGTATCAGTTCATTATGTAAAGCCATTATTATAGCATTTTTTCAACTAAAATAGAATTTTCAGGTAAATAATAGCATCGAAGGCATAAAACTTGCTACTTAAAAGAAGCAAAAAGTTCATATTTTTTAATTTTACTAATTAAAAGATGTTATTTAAACCTATGTGTTTAAAGTTTTGAAAAAACTACAAAATCCCAATTTGTGACAAAACCTCGAATTTGCTACTCAAATAAGTGATTTAAAAATCACTTATTTCAGTAAGTCCCCTGACTGGCCAAAGCGACTGAAAGCGAGTATCATTAACATCTGGGTGACTTGTTTTCGCTTTTTGGGGTCAGGGAAAGCGAAGTAACGGTCGGGAAAGCGACTTCTTCGCCCAAGTCGCCTGGTAGCGTGAGCCCTGGAAATTGTAATAAAATCTTCCTTATGATATGATCTTCCTAATTTTAGTGCCAAATTAGAGATTTTACCCCATTTTCACAATCCACTGAACAAAGAAAATGATGCGGATGGCCGGCTGGGCATCTGTGTACTATGGACACATCTTGTTTTAAGTGTCCCTCTTTTCCTGTTTGCTAAATACAGCTTATGTCAAGAAAAATAGAACCTATAATGACTATTGTTGACTTGAATTAGAAATTTTGTTTTTATGTTACCAACAATGACCAATTCCTTTTATTTCTCGTAAAATACTGTCAGAGTGATTTTCCAGCTTTCTTTTCTATGATGTTGATAATTGTTCACTGAAGGTATGTTTTTCATTTATTATTATTTCACAGAGGAACTATTAATATAATAGTGCAACAAGATATGATAAACTTAATCAGCTTTGAATTTGAACTGTTACTTTAATTGTATACTAGGGTATGAATTGAACAATATAAATGTCCAATGTCAGATTTATTAAAAGAGGTTAAAGTATTGATTTTAAAGTTGATTGCATAAAAAGACAATTCTTTTATAACTTCAAGAGCATACATCAAATCATACTTTCGGCAAAATAAGTTTATTACTTTAATTCGATTTTGGCGATGTCATATGGATTTCATTCCTCCACCGAAAACCTGGATATAGGGATTGTAAAACAAGTCAAAATCTACCCGAAAAATTATTATGATGATTTTGTGATCAATTTCTTTAAATCTATAATTTTACCTGGCAAATATTTATGACAAGTTGAAGTTAAACAACCCTACGGCTACAATAATCAACAACTACTGGTCACAATTACATTAACATGTGTCATCATTTGTTGTTACATACATCTATGTAATCTGCTCATCTGTTGGATCATAACAATCCTCAAAATTGATTACTTTGTTAACAGAATCAGTCAGTCCACATTTCGATTTTAATCAATTTATCATACAATCACAATTTGCAAGGTTTTTTGGACCTTGCTATAAGGGGTAAAATCTCTAATTTGGCATTAAAATTAGGAACATCATATCATAAGGAAGATTTTATTACAATTTCCAGGGCTCACGCTACCAGGCGACTTGGGCGAAGAAGTCGCTTTCCCGACCGTCACTTCGCTTTCTCTGACCCCAAAAAGCTCAAATAAGATTCAGTGAAATCTTTTAAATTCTGCATCAAAAGCTTTTCTAGAAAATCAATGTATTGTCTTTCTGTAATTTCTAGATTACCAAAGGATATTCTCTGTCATAAGAATTAAAAAGAAAAACTTCATAGTAAACAAGAAATTTTAGGTGAACTTTCAATTGATCTTAATATAATTAACTCAAACAGGCGGAATTAATTTTATTGAAATTCATAACAATGAATTCAAATAAAATTTTACATGCACTTTGAATTTAAAGATCCATTGAAAAATTTCAACTCTCACTTTCATGTGCAGTCCTTTAGATTTTTAAAATTAGTGAAAACAATTTTACAATTTTACAATAATTGAAAAGAAAATTTTCACAATTATAGCAAGTTTCAACATTGTCAGAATATGATAACATCTGTACAGTCGTTGATCTTTAAAAGGTTATTTAGATGTTTTTGGCCATTTAACTAATCTATATTTGAGACTACATAAGGATTAAATAAGTCAATGTTTTTTGTTGAGCTATTTTAAACTGTTTACATAGACCTTTGCCAAACAGATTATTTTGGTATCCTGCGTAAAATCGGGTATTAACATTTGTCAATATTTTGTCAAAACATTATAGTTAAAGTTAAATTAGGTACATGTAAAGGAGTTTTATATTATTTGACATTATTTTGAACTTTGTTTGTGCATGGTGAGAATTGATAATCTGAAGACAAAATCAGATTGTCATTTGAGTAAAATTTCTGCTGATAAGATCATCAAGATTCGATCTGATTTTGGAAAAGTGTCGTGGATCAATCCATAAATAGATAAAAAAGAAGACATTGGAATAGATTACAAAACAAAAGTAATTCAGGTATTATAACATTTTTCTTTTCTCAAATGATCAAAAGTCAGGCTGTTTGGACTTATTACACAAAGTAGAATAATTATTGAGTATCTATATACTACTAAACATAAAATTGCAAAAGGAAGAGATCGATTTCATTGAGCCACAACTTCTCTGAAACCATGCATACAAAGTTGAAAATATTTCTGATATGACTGATAAATGTAGAAGTTTGTACTTTCTAATTTTGCTTTTGAAACAATCTTTTTTTCCAATTTTTAAGAAATTATCCAAATTCAGAAACGGTTATCAATCTGTGTCTTATAGGTGTAATACCACCAAATCATGGTACGTCACATCCGGTTGTATACGAAAATAGGTTGAAAAAAAATATTCCCTTGACTTTGACAGTTGTAGGTTATTTATAAATCCTACATTTTGTTGCAGTATTAAACATTTCTGTGTCATCTGGTCATAAACATATGTCTTGGGTATTTCAAACCACAATTATTTTTTATTTGGGGTTTCTATTGAAATTAAACTTGAGGTCATACATTGTTACTAAAACTTGTACACAGGTTAATAAGGGGAGAAATTCGATTGGTTAACTTCCAATGATGGACTGATGGTAATATTTTCTTATATGCAATGAAATGTTATGTGACAGGGTTTGAAATTAGCAGGGGCCCATTCGCCAATGGCCCCTAAAACTTTGTGTCGGCTACTTAAATTTCTGCTTTTTTTGTATAGGACTATATATGTGGGCTACAAAATTTAAGCTGTGGGCTACAATTGCCAAAGTCTTATGTTCAGTCCCTGTGTGAAATTTTTTCTATAGTACCGGACAGGATAAAACTTTAAATATAGATACTATAACTGCGACAAGTGTGTTACAATATAATTTCCACTTGAGACAGTAGAATTTTAATATTTAAAGCCCCAGGCTTGTAGAGCTTATGAAATAATTAAATTTAAGTGTTGAGAGTGGTGAAATATTTTAAATTATAACACAAGTTATAGTATTGGAATCTGCTTCTCATATGATTTTTCTCTTCCTTTTCAAAAATTTGCAGAATATTGTGTACATACTTTATATGTGACATCAGCAGGCATGGTCGCCTTTTTTTTATGACATCACAGTAGGAATTTCCGAAGAAATCAAGAAATTACATGTAAATGTCATAATTAAATTTCAACCAATCATTTGCTGGGATAAGATTTTTCACTAGTGAGGAGAAATATTTTTCTCACACCGGTCAGAAAATGTGAAAATAGCACCAACATTAGAGAAACTTAATTTTCACATTTGACTTGATCTTGAACACTGGGCAGACTGAAATATAAGCAGATTTACATGTACCACTTGAATTTTAATTATCTCCCCTATCCATATTGTTTTAATGATTCCTTTTATATTTTGTAAGTAAAAAATTACATAGTTTTTCAATTATTGAGTGAAAATATTCACTATTCAGGTTAGGTTAAAGAGAAAAAAGAGTTTTTCATAACTTTTATAGAATATTAAAATAACTAAAGAAAACAAGCCATAAAAAAAGACAAATTTAACAACTCTATTCTGTTAGGGAGCTACCATTTGATTTTTAGGGGGGGGGGGGGGGGCTAGGATGAAAAATTTTGTCCTGCATTTTTTTTTACTTGTAAACTCTGTTCTGCCTTTTTATTTATCACTCTAATTGGTCCTGCCTTCTTCTTTTTTTTAGTTTATCCTGACTTTTTTTTACTCAAAATTCCTATCCTGCCTATTTTTTTCAAATTTCATCCTAGCCCCCCCCCCCCCCCTCTCTAAAAATCAAATGGTAGCTCCCTTAGCCAACTCAAAATATGTAGTTCTCTCCATTTTGTAGGGCTTTAAGCAGCCTTAGTTTGGTTGGTATATTTCAAATACATGTACATCATTTTGACTGTACATTTCTTTTCTTTTTATATTGATAAGTTGCAAGCAGTTTGTACCAGAGGTTTTCAGAATCTTTTCACTAATGTTCAATAAGTTTAAATTAGTACAGTAAAATTGAAAGCAAAATTTATTCATAAGCCAAAAATCAATGCATTCATTGAATGTAATTTTAAATGAAATAGAATTTTATTTATTATCTAGTCAGGCAGAAAATAATAGTTGATTGTTATGAGGTGATAAAAAATTCATTTGACAAGTCAACATCCTTTTAAGATAGATCCTATTTCTTAATTCAAAGTGCTCGAGCGTGCTCTGAATAGCTTTAATGAATTATTTGTATCTGTACCTTTCTGTATACAGATAAAGACATCTCTTATTTATATAATAAAATCGAACGTTCATTTAAGTAAAACTATCTATTCATTGTTGTGAAACACAATTATTATATTTTTTTTCTGATTATTTGTTCCACAACAAGTAATAATTTTGCAGTCATTACTTTTGTTGAAAAATGGAATGTCGGAAGTGTCAAAAAACACTTTCATGTCTTGAAGTAGACCATTAAATTACATTTAATTTTGCAATCAATATTTGACTATTAGTATAATAACACACTGCATCAGGTTACAGAACTTTAAATTTTTACATATAAGTCGGACGTAAACAAGTTGATACAATTCACATATTTAGATATGTAGATAAGTTATTTGGACTTTAAAATAAATATATTTTTAATAACGTGAATTTTGTTTTTCAGATTTTTTTTATAGCAATCTGGTTGAGACATGCAAAAGTGATAAAATTATTGTGAAATAGGATACTCACAAGAACATCTCTTGATTCTGTCAACAATTGACTTTACAGGGTGTTTTATTTATAAAGCAGTATTAATTAGATAATGGCTCGTAGAAATTTGGAGAAACATTTACAAGCAGGGAAATGTATAGAAAAAGGTAAGTACATATGTTGCTATAATTTATATTTTATTAGTTTCATATATGAATTATAATAATCATAATAAGGCATATGAATTTTCCTTTATCATATAGAATATTAAGCTTTAAAAGTTTGATTTTATTTTGTCATACAAAATTTACTCTTTTCTCATGAAATTAGGTTGTTGTTATATAATGAGCTTGAAGGATGTAAAAAATCCACGTTATTTTTAAAATTTCTGTTTTTAGAAAAATTAAAAATATTCAGATTGCTTAATAGTCTTATGTTCTTGTTTTTGTTCTAATATTATATGTATCTTGCTTCAGTTTATTTGTGTTTATTGATATGAATTACATAACTATGTTCTTTTCCTACAACATTTTTCTAAGATCATCAATCTGACTTTAAATTTTTGATCTGGGGCAAGTTATTGCCCTTGAATTCTGAAATAGAGAACTTGCATTGTTTTGTAGAGCAAGGGTCAGAAATAAAGCCATTAAAGGATTTAATAATATAACCTCACAACTGATATGTTTATCCACATTTTTAGTAGATTTGAATACTAACATATAGTTATATATAAATTTGAATTAACCAAGGTAGTGATTTTATAATAAACAAATCATTTGCTCTTGATTATTTCATTAGTTCAATCAAAGATCATACCAGGTCCATAAATTCAACTTATTAATTATTTGGATTATATGCCAAATTCTGGTTTTAACCCAGATTTCATGGTTCACTGAACTTGAAATTTGTTTACCATGCATTAACTTCTGGTCTGTGACATCAACTTAAAACTAAAACAAACTTTAGTTCACAATGATGTGAAATATTAAAAATATATACATGTAAAATTGAGAATGGAAATGGGGAATGTGTCAAAGAGACAACAACCCGCCCAAATAAAAAACAACAGCAGAGGGTCACCAACAGGTCTTCAATGTAGCGAGAAATTCCCGCACCCGGAGGCGTCCTTCAGCTGGCCCCTAAACAAATATATACTAGTCCAGTGATAATGAACGCCATACTAATTTCCAAATTGTACACAAGAAACTAAAATTAAAATAATACAAGACTAACAAAGGCCAGAGGCTCCTGACTTGGGACAGGCGCAAAAATGCGGCGGGGTTAAACATGTTTGTGAGATCTCAACCCTCCCCCTATACCTCTAACCAATGTAGTAAAGTAAACGCATAACAATACGCACATTAAAATTCAGTTCAAGAGAAATCCGAGTCTGATGTCAGAAGATGTAACCAAAGAAAATAAACAAAATGACAATAATACATAAATAACAACAGACTACTAGCAGTTAACTGACATGCCAGCTCCAGACTTCAACTAAACTGACTGAAAGATTATGATTTCATCATATGAACATCAGGCACAATCCTTCCCGTTAGGGGTTTAGTATCATACCATCATAACATATATGAGAAGAACATAACCCGTGTCATGCCAACAACTGTTTTTAGAATAAATGTGTTTAGTTCCGATGCAAAGACCTTATCAATGACTCAATATTAACGCCAAAATATGCAATCTTTAATGACTTGACAACAGTATCGTAATTATATCCCTTCTTAATAAATCTATTCAAAGGTTTTGTAAGTTTCTGAGGTGAATACTGACACCTTTGTGCTTTATAAAGAATATTACCATAAAAAATTGGATGTGAAATACCTGAACGTATTAAAAGTCTGCATGTTGAGCTATATTTACGAATAATGTCTTTATACCGATGATAAAATTTAGTAAATGTTTTGACTAGTTTGTGATATCGAAAACCCTGGTGTAATAATTTTTCAGTAATACATAAATTTCTCTCGTTAAAATCTAAAACATTGTTACATACACGAGCGAATCGTACAAGTTGAGATATATAAACACCGTAAGATGGTGACAAGGAAACGTCACCATCTAAAAACGGATAATTAACGATAGGAAATGAAAAATCATCCCTTTTATCATAAATTTTAGTATTCAGCTTTCCATTAGTGATATAGATATCAAGATCGAGAAAAGGGCAGTGGTCATTGTTAGTATTAGCTTTATTTAAAGTAAGTTCAACAGGATAAATTTCATTAATATACATACTGAAGTCGTCATTATTGAGAGCCAAAATATCATCCAAATATCTAAAAGTATTATTAAATTTGTTTATCAGATGTTGTTTCGATGGGTCTTTGCTTATTTTTGTCATAAATTGTAACTCATAACAATACCAAAACAGGTCCGCAATAAGTGGTGCACAGTTAGTCCCCATTGGAATTCCGATAATCTGACGATATACGGAATCCCCAAAGCGAACAAAAATGTTATCTAGTAAAAATTCAAGGGCATATGTACCAGTTTAGGATTTGCTCCCAACTTCAAGGTTCTTATGGAAAACACAAGATAATGGAGAATGGTTTTAATCAGACTGAGGTTAAAGAAACATAAAACTATAGTGCAAACAGAGTATTGTGTTCTATCATGACTATCATGTCTATAAACCAGGGGCGGATCAAGCCATTTAAAAAAGGGGGGGTTCCAACTATATGCTCCCATTCAAATGCATTGATTGTCCAAAAAAAAAGAGGGGGGTCTTGTTGTTTAAGTTTTTCATACTGTATAGTATGATTAAAATGGGCATGAAGCTTAAGGTACAGACATGTAAAGTGGTTCATCAAATTTTTTTTGCCAAAATCAACCAATTAATCAAGACCAAACTGTCTAAATCATGTAAATAGAATTGAGTATAGAAACAGGGAATGTCAAAGAGACAACTTTACTAGACCAAAAAGCAGAAAACAGCTCAAGGCCACCAATAAGATTTCAATGCAAGGATAATATCCTGCACCAGAAGGCAGGCTTCAGCTGGCCCTCCAACAATAATGTATACTAGTTCAGTTCAATAGACACCACACTAATAACTCCAAAACATATAATTGAACCAAATTTAAAAAAGCACACAAGACTAACAAAGGCAGTAGAGGAACTGCTTGTTACCCTCCCGTTATAACCTATAGCTATATGCTCTAATATTTGATACAGTGGCCCAAAAAGTTTAGTCAATGGTTATTTGTATTAAACTTTTTTTAAAAGAGTTTAAATTGATATTTCTTGTACATTCTACATTTGTAGAAATTGCTAACTTTTACCAAGTAGGAATAAAAAGCTCTTTGCCAGTATTGACATTGAAATTGATTGTCCCTGCTGGTTTTGTTCATGGAATTGATTCCTAGTATTAATTGCATTAACAATCAAGGAAATGAATTTGATATATATGCAAAAAGCATGTTTTTACAGAACACAGTTTTGTAAATGAAATAGATTTATTGGTAATTAATAATTTTACTTGCAGGCTAAAAGACACTATTTAAACACACCATTTTCTCAATAAAATTAACAGCTGCAAAATTTATGCCTTTTCATTTAGAAATAAAACTGATAACAAATCTTTGAATTGGTTGTTTGCATTGATACATGCATATTTTGGTTGCAGAGTGCACAAACATTGTGCAATTGAATTTATAAACTATCAACTTTTCATCAATATAAAATTGGCCTTATAAATGCAGTCTGGGTCACAATAAGTGCATTGACAAATATATAGCTGGCTGATGTTTACTTTTAGATCATTAAGAAAGAATAGACTCAGACAATATTGTTTATTTTGATATAAGAGGTTAGAAGTTGTTGAGTTAGTTCAGTGCAGTAGTTTCACCAGATATCAATGGTAACTGATCAACACCTATTATATATGTACATGTATATGATATAAAATTCCCTTCAAACTTTCCCAAAGGCTCATACTAGTTATCCGCCCTAAAACAAATATGGGGCCAGCTGAAGGACGCCTCCGGGTGCAGGAATTTCTCGCTACATTGAAGACCTGTGGGCTGTTGTTTTTTTTTTCTATGGTTGGGTTGTTGTCTCTTTGGCACATTCCCCCTTTCCATTCTCAATTTTATAGCACAAAATGAATTTTCTTAGTTATTTGAGTAGAAAAGGCTTGTACAGAAGAATAAGGACAGGTAGCTTAAGATATAGTATTGAACATGTTGAACAGAGTTTGTCTTTTCAATCAAACACATCTTTGGAAACAAACATAGTAGTTTGCATGCTCAATTATTTATTCAGCAACAATATTTCATTATAACCTGTTTTTCAACTGATGTTCAATTTATCTCTGAAAAAGAAATCACTTTTCAATGGAGCAATTTTCCAAGTTTTAAGTTGGGATTTTTCCAGAAAGATCCTGTGTGTTAACCCTCTATATACACAGCATATGCCGCAATTATGTACACCACCCACCACTTCTGTTTGCAGCATATTTTGCAATGACAATAGATTTTTTCATCTAGACTCCACGCAGGTGTCTTCTTTATTATAAGTAAGTAAGTAAGTAATTTGTTTATTATAGTGACTTGTGAACATAAATATAATACAATTACAAAGTTTATAGTCAAAGTTACACCCGGCCCATTGGACCTATAAGTCACCTTTTTAAAATATCAGTAAGGTTAAACATAATCACGTTATACATGTATATATACACAATTTCTCAAATCATTTGAAATTAAAGTTCAAAAAGTTAGAATAAATATACACAAAAATTAAATGTTCATAGATTATATAGCACCTGACGTCGGATATGAAATGCACGAACGATATATTTTGCTAATTTTCTTGTGTGAAGAGACATTAAAATGTTCAGTTTTTGTTCATGATTCAGATCTAAGAAGAGTTCTGTAGTTAAAAGTTCACCAAAAATGTTATTTCGACAATTCAAATAAAGCGGACAATTAAAGATAAAGTGTAGTTCAGTTTCGGCTTCTTGAAGATTACAAAAAATACAAAGTCTTTCTTCAGGTTTTTCACTTGAATATCTGCCTGTTTCAACTCTTAATGGTAAAATTCCACATCTTAACTGTGCCAAGTACGACCGTTCAATTTTACTTAAATTTAATTCAATATAGTGTTCAGTTTCGAAAATAGTTTTGAATGTCTTATAGGTACGTAATTTTGAGACGCTTTCGATAGAATTACTCCAAATGTCTGAATAAAAACGAGAAATGTTAAGTTCCACCAATGACATATCAACCTGTAATTTCAGTTCGTAATAATGTCCTAATTCAAGCTTGTAGAAAATATCCTTTAAATCGCTACACCAATTATTTTCACATCGTTCATAATCAAAGTCGAATGCTATTCTTGTAATGCGGTTTCTGTCAAATCGAATTAGTCTATTCCAATATCTAACCATATTTTTCCAGTGTCTATATTGACTCGGGATCCAACCAATATCTCCGTGTATAGCAAGATTTGGTGCGTACCTATGAACTCCCAAATAGTACCGAATAGCTCGATTCTGAATGTTGTCTATTGATTGATATTTCCGATACCCCCATACACCAGACGAGTAATCAAGTATAGGAACAATGCAAGAATTAAACAATTTCTCATACGATTTATATCCAAAGTCTTTGAATCCGTGTATTTTACCAATTATGTGTCCAAGTCCTCGGCCAGCACTTTTAGCAAGTATTTCCGCATTTAATAAAAAACTGCCATTATAGCTAAATGTTACACCTAAGTACTTATACTGATTCACTATTTCTAAAGAATTTCTACCAACACTAAAATTATATTCTGTTTGTTTGGATTTCCCATTTCGAAAGTGGATACATTTCGATTTGTCAGTATTAATCAAGACTCGCCATTGTTTACACCACCGATGAAGTTTATCCAACATACACTGCAGGTCCAATTCTGATTTAGCTATCAGTGCAATATCATCAGCGTACAATAAAACTGACAAGTTCTTATCAGCTAAATCGATTCCTACACCTAGATCGTTCAGTTCATTAACCAAATCATTAATAAATATAGAGAAAAGTGTTGGTGATAAATTGTCCCCTTGTTTTACACCGGATTTACAGTCAAACCAACTTGTAAGCTTGCCATTTAATCGGACGCAGGATTCGGAATTCTGATAAATGCTTTTGATAGAGTTATACAGTTTGCCATCAATGTTGTTTTTAAGTAGCTTATATAGCATCATATCCCTGTCTATGAAGTCAAAACATTTTCTGAGGTCAATAAACGCCACAAAGAGTGATTTATTGTTGCGGACGATAGAATTGAGTGTGTAAATGTGATCCTCACAAGATCGATCTTTCCTAAAGCCGTTCTGTTCGTCTGCCAGTATGTCCTCGTTTTCTAAGTAGAATGTTATCCTTTTATTCATAAAAGCACTATATAATTTGCTTATGCAAGACAACAGGCTTACACCTCTGTAGTTCATAGGCATTCGTGCATCCGATGAAGGATCTTTAAGTATCGGACATATCACAGATTTTCTCCAAATTGACGGTATAAGGCTAGTGTCCAAAATGAGTTGAAATAGTTTTAATATAGTCTCTATCACAATCGGAAACTTCAGTACAATGTACGGGATTTCGTCGAAACCACTGGCCGACTTTGATTTTGAGTGCATAACGATATCGTGGATTTCATCTAATGTAATGTTTCGGTTCAAGTATTCATTCTGTATAAATAAAGGATCCTCCATGTTAGTCTCTAGTAGATATTTGTGTGACATGACAGTTCTATAGTGTTCATAATCAAATTCGTCACTATTGCTTCCGGTGTACAAATTTTCAAAGTCAATCCGCCATTTATCCAACACTAATTGCTCATCTGTTTCTATATTCCCACTTTCGTCGACAATTTCTATTGATATAGACTTGTGATTTCTCGGTCCGAGGTTGCGAATTTTTTCCCAAAAGTCGTTCGGTTTTTTCGTAGTCATAGCTTCAATATCTACCGCTTTCATTTTTCTATATGTTCTTTCGGTTCGTCGCAGTGTTTTATCGAAAATATCTCTGGCTTGTATATAACTGTTCCGTAATGACGCTCTTGTATTACGATTTCCTTTACAGTGGGTGAATTCCTTTTCCTTAATCGACATCTTGTTCCAAAGACTCATCAAATTGTCATTCCAATACGGTTTTCTGTCTTTGTAACGTTTCTTAGAGCTATTGTCCTCGAATTTTGGAATTTTATCGTTCATCTCTGAAAAAATTATTTCGCACAATTCATTGTAGATTTTATCAATATTATCCTGAGTTTCTCTACAACGCTCGATGTTTTCTATTAAAGTAAGTAAGGCAGACCGTTGAATATCACTAGTCATAAAATCTAACGGTATCTGATTAAGTTTATAACGAAGATTTGAGTTGCGTTTTTCTTTTGTTTGTGTTGCGATGCAGTGACGCATGATATTGAATTCCGCCACAATAGCTGAGTGATCAGGCAATTTAGACTTGGCACCTATAAGATCGTGTAATTGAAAGTCATCAACAATCGATTGAACCGTTAACACCTTGAAGTAACTTATATCTTGAAAAATATCCTGCGGGACACATATGAAATCAACTACCGCTTTTCCTTTCTTCGAAATTGAAGTAAAATTATCCCCGTCGGCAAATCTACCGTTCAGTACACAAAATTTTGATTCGTTTAGAAATTCCATAAATTCATGCCCGTGCTGGTTAATACACTTGTCTATTTGGATTCTTTTTGCAATTTCATCGGTCTCGAATAACAGTTCTGACAGGGATCCAATTCGTGAATTAAAGTCACCAAGAAGAAAAAAGTCATCGCTATCATTATTCATGTAAATTTGAGCAAGCAAATGTGCGAAAAATCCTTGGGCATCACGTCCTCTGTTTGAATTTTCAGGAGGCAAATAACATGCGAAAACTATAAAACTGAAATCTGTATTGCGGCTTTCGAATTTTAGTCCAAGTATTCCATCGACCGACTTGTCAATTACCGAAACATTGAAAATTTTAAATATCAGATCTTTCACAAAGATTCCAACTCCTCCCTATTATATGACAGATAAAACAACCAAATAAATGGAGATTAAAAATTGTTTTTATTCAAAATTCAACACAAATTCAATAATTTACACCTTTTACCTGTTAATTACAAAAAAAGTACCTGAAAATGCAGGTAGCTTAAATTTTACTTAAATAATTGCATATTATTCCATATTGGTATTATTTTAGTAGGTTTCTTTAAATGAATTGGATTTTGAATAAAAAAGCATATTCACCTGAGAAAGTGTTCACTGCGCTAAACGTCACATCTTTTACATGCAACGTTATGGTAAAATGTTTCATGTAAAATTTGTTTTGGTATATGTTTGTCATTAAATACGTTTTTCTTCTCTCAGAATATGGAATAAAACAATTACTGTCTTTTGTTTCGGTTAATATGGGGTTTAATTAACTTTTGAAAAACTGATATTCACTTCGGCCATCGGCCTCAGTGAATATCATTTTTCCAAACGTCAATAACACCACATATTAACCTTATCAAAAGACAGTAATTGTATAATATTCAGTTCATGCTCTCATCTCTTATTATAAAAAAGATACATCAGTCTGAAAAGAAAATATTGTTCTTAAATGAATGAATACAAAAAAAATGCAGCAGCGGAAGCCATTCTTAGATTTTTTTGTGTAGGGTTTAACAGGTTAAGCAATAGGAGAAACTTATTTCTCAAGTTAATCAAGGATGAAAAGGCTATAGTGTTAACAATGCTTGATTGCATTTTATACAAACCAAAAGATAGTAATTTTTTTCCCCTCTTATTTAAGTACTGTAAATTCAGATCATTTTATATATGATTTTTATGTTTCCTGATAATTCGACTTGGTAAGTGTGGCAATGATAATTATAAGAACTGGCATTCTGATATCTGATACATATAACTGTATGCAGATTTCATGAAATCGAAATAATACGTATTGATGATCACATTTGTCCATTCTAAAAAATAGTGATATTTAATTTTTCTGAACCTAGTACTACAGTAATACATTCAAATAAAATTAACGGTACCAATTTTCTTGCACCAGATGCCCATTTCGACAATACATGTCTCTTCAGTGATGCTTGTGGCCAAAATATTTGAAATCCAAAGCTTATATAAAAGATGAAGACTGACATAATATAACAAGAAGATGTGGTATGATTGCCAATGAGACAACTATCCATAAAAGACCAAAATGACACAGGCATTAACAACTATAGGTCACGGTACAGCCTTCAACAATGACCAATGCCCATACCGCATAGTCAGCTATAAAAGGCCCTGATAAGACAATATAAAACAATTCAAACAAGAAAACTAACGGCCTTATTTATATAAATACAAAAAGGAACGAAAAACAAATATGTAACACATAAACAAACGACAACCACTGAATTACAGGCTCCTGACTTGGGACAGGCACATACATAAATAATGTGGCGGGGTTAAACATAATAGCGGGATCCCAACCCTCCCCCTAACCTGGGACAGTGGTATAACAGTACAACATAAGAACGAAACATAAGACTACATTACCAGCAGGTGTACAACGTAACAGTTTATTTCACATCATAAATTTCATTTTAATGTACTGGAAAATTTAAACAGAATTAAATGATCAGACAGGGATTACATGTACTTGAAACGCTCATACAATTTGTCTGAGGAGATTATAAAATTGAAAAAAAATATCATTTCATTGTGTTTTGCGACAGATTAAAATTTGTTTTTGAAATAAAACCTTGAATTTCAATTCTGCTATTGATTTTGTTGCAATGAATTTAAATGTGATAGATTTGATGCATATAAAATTATTGACTTGATATTTACACAGAATTTTTCTCATTCAATATTTAACACATGTATGAGGGTCTGGATGGGGGAGGGTCTGTTATTCTGTAAACATTTAATTTTCACCCCTTTTTTCTCTAATCTTCAAAAATTAACCCCCTTTTTTCTCTAATCTTAAAAAATTAACCACTTTTTTCTCTAATCTTCAATTTTTTTGCCAATTATCTCTAATCTTCATTTTTTTTGCCAATTATTCTCTAATCTTCATTTTTTGAGGGCATTATTCTTTAATCATTTAACCCCATCCAAACCCTCATGTATGTGATATGCTAACTTCTATAGTGTTTATCATGATTATCGACAGTTGCATTGCATACTTTATTTATTCGTTCAATGTATGTTTACTTGTTTTTGATAATATGTCTTTTGAATGGATAGTGTTGATCATGATTATCGGCAGTTACATTGCATACTTAATTTATTCGTTCAATGTATGTTTACTTGTTTTTGATAATATGTCTTTTGAATGGATAGTGTTGATCATGATTATCGGCAGTTACATTGCATACTTAATTTATTCGTTCAATGTATGTTTACTTGTTTTTGATAATATGTCTTTTTGATTGAGTTTTAGCCATTTCAATTGATATATTTTTAGTGAGTCTTTGTTTCTTGTAATTTTTCAGGTCAGGGTGAAGGTTGGCGCCTGTTTAAACATTTAAACAGCTGTATTTGTTTGCACCTGTCAGAAACGTGTTGATGTGGTTAATAATTATTAATGTTTCTATTTTCTTGTTAATGTTTTTTATATAGATTAGACTGATGGTTTTCCTGTTCGAATTGTTTTACACTAGTAATTTTTGGGCCCTATATAGCTTGCTGTTTGGTGTGATTTACTGCTCCCTGTTGAAGGCCATACTTTGTCCTATAATGGTTATTTTTTACAGTGTGACTTGGATGGAGAGTTGTCTCATTGTCACTCATACCACACCTGCTTTTTTCTTAGTTATAACTTTATTATCAGGCCAAGAAAAGATTACAGTATGTTTCCTTCTTTAATGTACACGAAGTTCAGGTCTTACATACCATATCTCTTTTTAGTTGGGGCTTTGGTGGCCGAATTTTCAAAGAAGTCACACTTCTGTATTTTATATTGATGGTACATTTGACTCCAAATCTAATTGACTAGGAAAGTTCCAACTGAAGGTTAATGGTTCTCTCTTAAGGAACTCTGAAATCCTTCACCAATTTTGAATAAAAACTGATTGCCATGAAATAGTTGAAGTTTGCTTTTTAACACAAATCTTTGAGGTATATATATCACCCTGTTTTCTGTCTGTTCATGTGCCTTGAAAGAACTCCCCCCCCCCCCCTCCCCCCCTAAACAGCTAAACCAATATTGATGGCACTTTGCACAATGTAGAACACTTGCTGAGGATATGCAGTAAAGAATGAACTGTTATCCCAATTCTGTATGTGAAAGGGGAGATAATCACATAAATTTTAACTTCAATATTGCACTACTGTTAATTCTTTTAGTGATGATAGATATCATGATGTTAAACTAAGATGTGTTTTTTACATAACAAAATATCTGAGGATATTTGATTTGAAATCTATCTTCATTCTAGAATTTTTAATAAACTCTTTAATTTAAAAAATTTGCTGTTTAAATTATTGCTTAAACAATTGAGAGAAATTCCCCTGAATTTTTGTATGGTCTGTGGTCATGTTGGTGTCTCCAGAAACCCATATATCCAAGTTTGGATGTTTCATATACCTTTATGGAGACAATTACTGTAAATTGAACAATTATTATGTTCCCATCTTGGCTCACAATTTGCAAAGTTTCCTGCATCCTCTTCCATTTACTAGATTTCATTAATAAATTAATGACTTTAAAATTGTAGTAGTTGCATAACTTTTCTGTTTGAGTAAGAATTTGAGGAAAACGAAAAAGGTGTCAGAGATATGATTGTTAAGCTTATAATGTTTGTTTTAAAGATATGAATTTCTGCAATAGTAGCTGTTTCAGCTATCTATCAAATAATATAAGAATAAGAAGATGTGGTATTTGAATTTTAATGCACAGAAAGACCAAATGACGCAGATCTGACTTCAACCAGTAGAAGGCAATCATAACAAAAAGTTTCATTTTAAAAGTGATTTTGTTATTAAAAACTTTATTGAAAGTGATTTATTATAATAGGTTACAAACTACATTTGTAGAAAATGATTTGTAGTACATTTAACTCTAGATAGTAAAGATCTTTAAGGATAGTTAACACGTTTTATGACAACTTTATTACAAATTGGACCAACTATCTTTATTTATAGATGTTCATTACAGTTTTATTTGAACATTGTAATGTATAAGCACTCAGTTGCTTAAAACTTGTCACTAGAATTATTTATTATTATTTCACTAGTTGTGTATCAGTACAAACAGCTCATAATTTAGGTATTGAGATTACTGTTAATTCAAAAATTATTGCGTGGATTTATTATTGCGATTTTGTCATTTTAGACTAAAATGCGATTTTAATTTTTACAATTTTGAGGAAAATCCTGCTTTAATAATTCATGTAAAATATTTTAAAATGTGAGTTTAAATTATTGCGTGGACAACTTTGTTGCAATTTTGGCAATAATAAAAACCTCACAATAATTTCTGAATTTACAGTACTGTAGTGGAGACCCTGAGTGTACATGTCTTGCTCAGGAATTGCAGTCTTTCAAATTTTAAGCACAATTATCATACTCAAACTCAGAAATCAAGCAATCAAAATACTTAAGTTGGTGTTTTGAGCACACATTTTGTACTCAAGGGAATGTATAAAAACTTATGACTGGCAGCTAGGCCTGATCCTCGTTGATCTGACATTGGTTTCTGAAAACCTTCAATGCCTACCTAACCTTGATCAAAAACCTAGTTTGTATATTTCAATACTGATCTTGATTTTAAATCACAAATACAAAATATAATTCCAAATATAAATAAGTATCAAGAATTGGTATTTATTGAATTATTTTCACATATATATCTCAATCTATTTTTATTGATTATTTTCACATATATATCTCAATCTATTTTCACATATATATCTCAATCTATTTTTACCTGTGATTTTTTCTGTGACTGTTCCATCTTGTGTATTACATAAGAATATCAGGCCTTCAGATGTACCAGCTAACAGTATGTTTGCAGTTTGTGAATATAGCTGTGTTGCAGGCAAAGTCACAAATACTTCTAATTTTATGATTAGCAAATGTATCTTGTAAAAAGTCAAGTTGAAATCATCAATACTAATATTAACAGTACCTAGAATATTGACCTTTTTTTTTTAGTTGAGCTTTGTTTGTATACTTACAGGTAGACCATGGCCAGAAAAATTCTCCAAGGTAGATATTATTAAAGAAATTCCCTTTGACAGTGAATTAGGTGGTATCTGGAGTCTACAGTATTCATTTGATGGGGAAACATTAGCTGTTGGTTACGGCAATGGTGCCATAAGGGTAAGTTGTTTTGAACAATACTAGAACACACCCGAGAAATCGCGGGCATTCAGAGCGTAGTTTAAAGTATGTAAAGTGTTGTTGGAAGAATTTTGTGAAATATTGAATGACTGGAGAATTTCAGCAAAAGTATCATAAATCATAGGTTATTGGGGACAGGAAAATAGTTTTCTCGTTTGAATTGTTTTACATTGTCATTTCGGTGCCTTTTAAAGCTGAGTATGCGGTATGGTCTTTGCTCATTGTTGAAGGCCGTACGATGACCTATAGTTGTTAATTTCTGTGTCATTTTGGTCTCTTGTGGAGAGTTGTCAACGTGGCAATCATACCACATCTTCTTTTTTTTGTAATCAATGAATTTTGTAAAAGATTTAATGACTGGAGAATTTCAGAAAAGGTATCAAAAGTGCACATGAATAATTTTAGCGCTTATCTGTATATTATGAACATTCACTATATAAATAAAGTGTATTTACTTTCAATTCTAAGTTTTCTAATCGATCCATGGTGGTCATTGATATAGTATACAGACCCTCTCTATTTAATAAACTCTGTGACCAAAATGATAACAGATAGAATTCTGAAAATACGCTTTATTCATAGTATATGTATGTTCAAAGTATACAGAAAAACGCAAACCGGAAGTATAATCTGACTTAAAATTTGGTCCAATGATGGGACAATATCCGGATGCCCTTTTTCTCGTTTTTCTCTCAAAATAACTCAATCTGAATAATCATATGAATGGATGACAAATGCGACTATGCACTGTACCTATAGGACACAGAGGCGTGTTGATTAATTTATTTTGGAAAGAAGAGAAGCGTCACCCAAAATGAAGTCTTCTCGTTTAATAGTATAGATGATGAACATTTAGAATAACTTTGTTCATTCTGTTATATTTTGAGATCATATTCATTGAGGCCTATACTTTTAAAAACCAATTTACCAGCTTGACAGTCTTACCATAGTGTGTTAACCTCCTGTGCAGAAGGTTGTAGGTTTGATTCCCAGCTAAAGACTCTAAAATTAGGAGATAACTTGTATTTTAAGCTCCGACGTCATCAATTGGTGATTTGATGGTCGCAAATTAACATTTTCATAGCATCAATTGTGAATCGATGCCATGAAAATTGGTGACGTTATACAATCAAAATGAACATTACAAACAATGTTGCATTATAATTGGTATTTGCTGCTTACAGCAGTCTGAAATATAAGCAAAGACTGTTTAACTCAAAGTCAGAACAATATGTCCAGGGAGGGTGACATGTGTTCCTGCACACTGTATCTTGTGAACTTTAATAGCACATTAAAAAATCCCTTTTATCTTTTTTATTTTCAGTTATTTAACGCAACCACAGGAGAACTTCTTAAAGACTTAAGAAAGACTAGATATGGAGGTTTCCAGATAATGTGTTTGCGTTTCCATCCTAAGGAGCACCACATACTGTTAGCTGGTACATCTGAAGGCCTGATATTCTTATGTAATACACAAGATGGAACAGTCACAGAAAAAATCACAGGTAAAAATAGATTGAGATATATATGTGAAAATAATCACATATTGTAATCAAAATTCTTTTAATCTATATCAATTTTTAATTACCAGAAAATTCTTTTACTAAAGGCTGATTTTTAATGTCATTAAATGCTTTTGGGCTAACTGGATACCTGCATTTTTTAACGGAAAAAGTTGTTGCGCCAGCATGGCATTTTTCAAAAAATTATGTACACATTCCAATCCTGTGTAAAGAAATATTTTAATTTGTTCATTTAACACATTTATCTAATAAGTCGTAAGGAAATTAACCTCATTAGACTATTCATCTCTTTGATCAACATTCTGACATAGATTTTATGAACAACAAAAGCACAAATGACATCAATAACAGCACCTAAAATCCTAAATTCTGGCAGAAAGATAATGATTTGTAATATGAACCAAAACCAATACAGGAATTTGCTCTGTGACAAACAAACTAAACATTATGGAAGATTCACTTGAAAGATGTTTTAATTTGAATTAGAAGAATTGCTTATATTATTATATATAAAAAAAGATGTGGTATGATTGCCAATGAGACAACTCTCCACAAGAGACCAAAATGACACAGAAATCAACAACTATAGGTCACTGTACGGCCTAATAATCGATTATGCTTTAAAATGTTTCAGATAATAATTTAGTAGTTTTAACTTGTTAATTGTTTTATCTTAAAAGAACCATTACAATACAGCCTTCAATTATGTTCTTTTTTTCTTTACAGAGAAAAATAATGAAATCAACTGTTTAGATTTCGATTGTGAGGGTTTTAACTTTGCTACTGCAGGAAAAGATCTCAATGTTAGAATTTATGATACTAAGACATTTCAAGTAAGTTATAAAAAAAAAGAGGTGAGTCCTGTGTTACATCTTACTAATATTTTAATCATTCAAAACTAATTAATCTGTGTTTGCTTGACATTAATTGAAACTTTGTATGAGCCCATATAAACTTATTACCTCAACAATTTTGTTCCTGTTCCAAGTATGTCAATCTTGACCATGTTTTGTTTGTGGTTGTTTTTCTCTACATCTTTTTAATATTAATTATCTAGAGATTTTGTGTGTTTTTTCTTTTATTCACTAAGTTTAACTTTTATATTTAACTTATTCATTTATTAGAACCTTAAATTTTTCATTGAAAAAAGGAAGAATTTTAGATATTTAAAAAGCTGTCAAAATGTTTTGTTAAGAAGACTAAAATTCCAATTTATAATTTAAATTTTAAAATGTAGATGAATCTGTATAAACACTAAAGATCACAGAATAAAATTTTTAAGGGGACTATTTATGATTATATCCATTGATATCTTTTAACATCCAATTATTAATCTATTTGTTGTAAAAGATAAAGATTTAATGTGACAAAAATTTTAATTTAAAAAAAAACCAATTATATCTGCATTACTTAGAGGCATTGACATATATTATGAAGATGTTAGGTATTTAGAATATTTTATAGATAATGATATTTAATATCAAATGTAGTGAGAAAATAAGAATTGTAGACATCTGAAAACTTTTGTATTTACTTTCCATTTGGGACATGCCAGCCCAATGAGAATTTTTTATACATCAAGTATTTTAAGAACCACATACTTAAGCACTATAAATAAAAGCTAGGAAATGTACCTTGTATGCTTTATACGACAGCAACTCAACAATCTAAATAGCCAAAAAACTTCTAGAGATCAGTTCATTATAGTCTTACTTTACAATAAGTCTCAATTGCCTATAGGTTCTAAAAAAATTGTGAATAAATAACCAGAAACTACCAGAGATTAGACATAAAACCAATTTACAATTACTGAATCATGTGATGTTAGAATGTAAAGAGATTTGATAGACTTATGAAATATTTTATCTCTTTCTGTAAGATATAATATATGCATACATATTTTGTTTTGTTTACGTTCAGAATTTAATAATTACATTATATGTATGTTTCACTATAATACGTTATATTTAACTTTTTATACATGGGAACAGTCCCCAACCAAACAAACATTACACTAAAAATAATGAAAATTAAAATTCAGAAATTGTTTTATTTTTTATTTTTAATCTTAATGGTCTTGATAAAGTTGAATAACTATTATAATTTTTATTTTTTAGACATATAACTCCCTTCTCGTCAAAGTACATTTATACTAATTAGTTGTTGACTTATTTAGATATTCATGCTATATTTAGTATAATAAAGATATGATCTTGATGATTAACCAAATACCAATATAAATGACATGTATTGAAATAGATTTAAATGTTTATCTGATTTAGTTAAAGTTCTTAGACTGTTATAACACAATCTAACCTGCCTTTAAAAGGCATGTCAGTAGCAGTTACATGTATAAACTGTAAACAATCTCTCAAAATATCACATGCGTGTAAACAAAGTTTGCATTTTTAACGTGTCTTGGTCCACCTTGAGTGCCTAGTTACTTTATTTGTATAAAACACAGGATATTATATAAATATGAATTTCTCATCCAATAGGCTGTTAGACTAAAAGTTAAGATCAGTAATACAAAACATTTAAAATAAACACTAAAAATAAATTATCAATGCATTTGAGCTTTTTGTTGATAATTTGTTTATACTATTTTAGGGACTTTTGGTTGTTTGCTTTATTTCTTTATTTTTTATACACCTATTTACGGGACATATTATGGTATACTGTTGTCCTTCTGTCCGTCCATCCTTCGTCAACATGTCGGACATTAACTCAAAAATGCTTCAATCAATTTGCCTCAAACTTTGTTGGATTATTTATATCTATTGACATGAGCTGCCTTTCAGGTTTTTTTAATTTTAGATTTTACGTTTTTGAGTTCTTGGGTTTTATTCATTAAAAAGGGGGTATTTTCCAGTTTTTGTACAATAACTCAAAAATTCTTTTAGCAGTTCTCATGAAACTTTGGTGAATAGTTTATATCTTTTGATGTAAGCTCCCTTTTAATTTTCATGAATTTCTGATTTGACATTGAGAAGTTATTGAACTTTGTTCTTCAAATACTCGACAGGCATATTTTATTTTTTTGTGTGGTTATATATGTTGCTGTCTTACTCACATATATACAAAACATTTCATTTATTTACAAATATATTTTTAATAAGATGCATTATTATTTTCAGTAATAATTTTTTTCCTCAAGTGTTGATTTTTAGATTTAAAACTTTAAATTTAAAAGGTAGATTTGATTTATTTATAGTTAGACAAAACATATGGTGGTTATGACAGTACACAGAACCCAACAGAGATAGCTTCTTGTGCCATGAGAGTTTTCAGCCTGAAATATCACCCAGATAAACCTAATATATTTGTTACTGGTGGATGGGAAAACCACTTAAAGGTAAAATATCTACATAATCATTCCATATTGGAATATTATGGATTTATAAAATAGAGTGTAAAGATCTAGAACAAATATGAATTTTGCTGTTTTATGCCCAATTCAATTAAATAAAAAAAGCAACATATTTGTTCAATATAATTCCAAACCCCATGAGTTATATAAAAGAATTTTTGATTGATGAAATTTTGGTCGGATAAATGATTTCTTAATGGAAATATTTGTTTGTTTGCATAAGGTAAGAAAGAGATAAATGTGTTAAATTTTAAGTTGAGTCTGATTTGATTACTTTCATAAAAATCCATAAAATTGGGAACAGAAATGGGGAATGTATCATAGAGACAACAACCAATCAAAGAGCAAAAAAAAAGTGAAGGCAACCAATGAGTCTTCAATACAGAGAGAAATTCCTGCACCCAGAGGTGTGCTTCAGCTGGTTCCTAAACAAAAATGCGTACTAGTTCAGTGATAATGGACATCATACTAAACTCTGGAAATATATTAATAAACTAAGATTAAAAATCATACAAGACTAACAAAGGCCAGAGACTTCTGATTTAGGACAGGTGCAAACCATGGTGGGGTTAAACATGTTCTTTTGTGATATCAACCCTCCCGCTATACCTCTAGCCAATGTAGAAAAAAAAAACACACAGTTTAACTCAGTACATATCTAGTACTGCTATTTAACTTTTGGTAAAGGTGTAACACCACCATTGATTTTTCCCTATTAGTCTTTGTTAAATTGGCACTTTTAAAAAAATCGTTCAGTATTTACCTTTATTTCAACCAAAGAAATACTTTGCATGTGTAAAGTTCAATCCTTTCCAGTGATACAGTGAAAATTTCACACTACATTTCATTGCATATAAGAAAGTAACCACCGCCGAGGGTAGACAACCCAATTTTTACACTGTTATTTACTGGTTACCTGCTTTGGTAACTATGTAACTTTAACGTTCCAAAATATTTTATAAGACCATCAAATAAAAAAAGAATGATGCTTTCAGACACCCAACATACATATTTACGACTCAGAAAAATTTAAGTGCATTGAAATGCAGGGTTAATTTTCTACAACTGTCAAATTCAAGGAAATATTTTTTTAGGCCTACTTTCGTATGCAATCGGATGTGACGTACCATGATTTGGTGGTATTACACCTAAATTGAATTTATAGCAGTAAAACCTTTCTAAAAATGTAAAATTGGGGTTCACCATGCATTAAATCAGTGATAATAGAACCCCATGGATGATAATGAATCCACAGTCACTTTGAACATAAGTTTTTGTTAACTGATTAAGTAGTGTATGTAGTAACTATATGTGAATTTATTTTCAGATCTGGGATCACACTACAAATAATGGTGTACAAAGAACGATGCATGGTCCACATATATGTGGTGATAGTATAGATCTAAAGGTTTGTTACTAGAAAAAATAATTATTAACACATGATGAACACACATAATTCATTATGGCTGAAGTAAGTAGTCATCTCAGGTTACAAGTTATTGCCCTTGTATGGCAATTATTACTGTTTTTATGCCTCATTTATGTGCATTATGTTTTCTGGTCTGTGCGTCCATTCGTCCATCTGTTCGTTTGTTTGCATGGTGTTCGTTCGTCCATCTGTCCGTCCCGCTTCAGGTTAAAGTTTTTGGTCTATGTAGGTTTTGATGAAGTTGAAGTCCAATCAACTTGAAACTGAGTGCACATGTTCCTTATGATATGATCTTTCTAATTTTAATGCCAAATTAGATATTTCACCCCATTTTTACGGTCCACTGAACATAGAAAATGATAGTGCGGATGGGGCATCTCTGTACAATGGACACATTCTTGTTTCCACAGATATAAAAGTAGACAAAGATAAACAGTAGATTCAAAAAAGAGGTATGCAAAATAAGATCTTCAAAAAGGTCAACATGACAAATTATCATGCAGTAACTCACTTTTACTATGCTTTATACACAATTTATTTATTCTAATGTTTTATACAGGAATGGTCTGTTTTGACTGGTTCCTGGGTTGGACAGAGTGCCCTACAAGAATGGGACTGGACTTCAGGAAAGTCTAAAGATATACCATTTGATTTCAAAGGTCACAATGGTGCTTACTTATATTGTGCTCAGTATTGTGACAATGATGTTGTGATGGCAGGAGGCAGTGGTACTAACAGTGTTCAGGCAATAAACAAAGCCACAGGCGAGGTAAGATTTGTGGGCAGGAATATTTATATTCTCCGAGTAAATAGTTATAGATATCAGACAGTTTTTTCAATTAGTAATAAGCAATTAATAAAAATATGGATGTTACATTATATGAATCATAAGGTCTCATATGAATTTTCAGTAATAATAAAAAGTCAAAGTAAAGACTTGCTTCTCTGCTGAGTATATGGCATTAAGAAGTATGAGCAAAGACTAGCCAGCTCAGAGTCAGAATAAGTTGTCATGTCTTCCTGCAGACTGTAACTTTGTGAGCTAGCATTTTAGAAGTCAGACTTGCATGTCAGTCTAATACCAAGCAGGGTTCACATCACATATACATGTTCTTGTCCTGAATTTGCACATATATTTTTCCAATGGATGTGTAAAAAATAACATTCATCCTTGTTATCAGTAAGAATAGATAAATTCACTAGCATTGTAAAACTTTGACTTTGTACACAATATTTGAAAGGATTCTACAAGACAAACAATGTAAACATGATTTTTTTAACCATGACCATTGCAAACTTATTTTTCTAACTAGTCTGTGCAAAATGAAATGACCTCAGTTGAAAGTTTAAGAAAAATTTGAAATAGAATAAATTTATATATAAAAAAGAAGATGAGGTATGATTGCCAATGTCTCCACAAGAGACCAAATGACACAAAATGTAGTATATTTCAAATAAATTTAAAGACTAGAATTTTTTCTTGACGGATAGATTATCGATAAAATGAAAATTTCAAAAGAAACATTATCCTAATAAGAACATGAGTTCCTAAAAACTGGAAACCCTGCACACTATTGACCAAGAAATTAAATTTTAGAAAGAAAACCATACAAAATATTAAACCAACTTTAAATTTATGTTTCTACATTAATATATACATGTAACTTGTTATATTATGAATATATCTTACATTATCTAGTATATAAATTTCTAATATAGCCATTAATTTCATAATGGTTTGGAAATTTGTAATTTTACAGAAAATTGGTGAAGTTCAGATGAAGAGTGCTGTTCATGCTTTAGATACTACAATGGGAGGAAGATTATTTGCCGTTGGTGGAAAGGAAGACAATTTAGTGCTCGGTCGATTGTGTTAGAATCAATAATAACTAGGATATTTATCACATTTTTTTAACTTAGAAGTGACATTTTAACATGAAGATGGTGCATTGTGATCATCGAGGCCTGGCCATATCTATTTAGAGAATAAGACACAAATGTGTGTTTTTTGTGCTCAGCTTCACTCACCTTTGACAGGGTTGTCAATAGTGCTTGGCGCCAAGCTGTATATTTGTTAATGGTGTATGTTACTGCTCAGCTTTACTTGGTTTCATCAAGATTAGTCGTCCATAGCCTATTTCTACGTGTTTTTAGCAAGAAATTGTGGAGGACTACAAAAAATCATCTGTCTTAAAGTAAATTGACTTAAGATCTCCATGTTGGTTTTAAAAAATTTACAATCTCAAGCACAGAAGGATTTTTTAACTGTACTTGTCTATTGATGTTAGATGTATGGAAAAACAGCTTTAAAACTCTGTTCATGCTCATTGGTAAATTCCGTCCATTCTCTAGTGTCTGTGATATGCTATGCTCATAAAATTTATTTTTTCATGTTATATATATATAAAAGTTCAGTATTGTAATACTGTATAAATAAAGTTTGGATATGACACAATTTGATTTTGAGTTATCTCCCTTAGCAGTTATTTTGGAAATTTATAAAATTTTTGTATTTTTTAATTTACTAACCCAATTGAAAAAATGGATAAGAGATCCTTCCTTGATTGAAGTGATGAAATAAGAAGCTTAAATAAATTTAATTAATCAGAAACTAACTTTTTCTGATCCCAAGAAGTCCGATAGTGACAAATGGGAAGTAACTCTAAGTCAAACTGTGTCAATTTAAAATCTATCTTATTTTTTAACAGTTTGTTAAGATTCATTTCAAAGCTCAGTATGTAAGTATAATTTTTTTGCAAGAGCCAGACAGTGTTTTGAACTTGAACAACATATAGAAATTAAGAGACAACTGCTAGCTAATCATATTTAATATGAGTTAACACTGTCAGTTTTAATTCTTAGTTATATTTTAGTGTCTGAAATTTATTGAACTGCTTAAAAGATGTGAAACAATCATTATATTATTGTGTGGAGTTTCTTTTATACATATCATAGAATAAATATTTTTTTAGGTGTATCTTTTTAAAAGTACCAAAGACTTTACTGCTTATTAAACGAGATATTTGTCTATATCAATACAGGTGCCATATTAATGAAATTATTAGTTCTCTTTATATATTTACTCCCTGAACCCAATTTAGATTTAAATGTGTTGTGTAACGATTTTTCTTTGCATTGTCATTTTTCCTAAATTTTATTTTAATTCCATTCCAAATATTAAGTTATTCTACATTCCATTTTGTCCACTGTAATCTTTGGTCAACTATTTTTTTTATATAGAATTAGAAATGTAAAATGGCATAATTGTTGAATTTTTTCTCTGCATCTTCATTTACACTTTTACACCAGAAACCAGTAATGTGTTTATATTATTTTTCTTGGTTCTATTTAAATTTCTTCACAAGCTGTCAGAATAGTGTGTCTAGGGTAAGGTGCACTATCTTCCATATGAATCAGAGCATAATATTAGTACATTTGCACATGGAGAAGTTATGAAGTATAACTTCTTTTGGTGTGAATAAGGTACTTTCATATGGAAATCAAGATTATGACATCAAAGATTCAAAACATTAAAACAAATATTAATATTGTGTTTTTTACTAAAATCTTCAATTTATTTGATCTACCTCAATTAATTTAATTTAGATTAAGTGGTATGAAAGTTAATTAATTAGCATATAAGATATTTTGAACAAAAAAAGCTAATACCTACATAAAGTCAAATGCATGTGTTAAAATGATAAAAGTTAAATAGTAGTTTATACATAGTGCTTTCATGTTTCAGTGCTTTTTTTAATAGCAAAATAAATGTCAACGTTAGGTATAAAATTCAAAACCTAAAAAAATTGTTTAAATATCTACCTTAATAAATAAATATGTACATATATTTTCATAAAGAAGTTAAAGGAAGTACTAAAATTACTATAAATTAATTCTGTAAATAGAATATATTCACATTGTAAAAACTGACATATCATATTTTATCATTCCTTTTGTATAAGTGTTTTTAAAACAAAATGGTTGTGATTTTCTCTGTATTTGTTGTATATTTTTTATACATGTGTATTTATTCTGCATCCGTCCAATTTACCATTACATTAAAAAAAATCATAGCATCATGTGTATTTTTTAAAGATTATTAAATTTTTTAATATATCACTTTTTATGTAAGTCTATGAAGAGAAATATTTCTCATTTACCAGGTTTCAAAAAAGTCTTTTGGTCAGCATTAAAATATTTTTATTTTGCTTTACAGAGCTTCAGATGATTTAAAGTTAATATTCATTTTTTTTTTTTTTTAGAAATATGTGCCTTGACAAATGAAAGCATTACAGATTTTGTATTTGAAATACCCATAGTATGCATTCTATATTTGGCATTGATTTTAGCTTTTTCTGGTTAGAATATCATTTCACTATGTATAGACTTGCTAATGAATACATTAAATAAAACATTTAACACCTTATTATAAACTTGGATTTTGTTTACTCACCTGCATAGAAAGTTGCAGAATAACAAGACACAGGGTTGCTAATCTGGTAAGGGTAAAGTAAACTATTTGTGTACAGCTTTATATTTCTAAAAGTTAAATAACAAAAATACTGAACTCCAAGGGAAATTCAAAACGGAAACTCCCTAATCAAATGGCAAAACCAAAAGCTCAAACACATCAAACGAATGGATAACAACTGTCATATTTCTTACTTGGCACAGGCATTTCCTTATGTAGAAAATGGTGGATTAAACCTGGTTTTATAGCTAGCTAAATCTCACACTTGTATTACAGTCACATCTAATTCCATTATATTGACAATTTTATTTAAGACATGGCATTGGTCAGTTTATTTTCACTTTGGTAAGGTAGAAGACCTAAATGCTTCCTAACTTGTATATAGGTGCCTTTTATGTTTCAGCAACTGATAAAAAACTGTAATTTTGTCATATTTTCAAATTCTTCACTTATAATGAGTAATAGGAAAACAACATTTGGTATATTGCATCCTTGCAAGCTCGTCATGTCTGTCAGACCAGAGTTCAACTGCCCAAGACGTCATTTGATGAACTGTTGATCAACTTTAAAAATGTTTCTCAAATACTATCAGCAAAAGTCTGTTTGGTGTATGAAATGATTTAAATGTGTACATGGTTGTCTGACAGGTATCATCTGACCTGACATATTTTTGGTTATTTATATGTCAATCTTTAGTTTTCATAGTCTCTCTGTTACAATAAGCAATAGGTCAACTATATTTTGTGTATGGGACTTTGTCATGAGAACTTCCGCAATGTTCTATATTTGATCTCATTTTCATGGTTCATTGGTCAATTTTGAGTGTTTGTTGATAGATCTGTTTGGCAGTGTTCATATTACATAGACTCTATTGTTATATATCATTAATAAGGTTAAGTTAATGTGATACTTGCAGTAAAAAAATACCTGACATTCTTTCAACATCAAATCAATCATGATCTGTAAAGCATTTGAACCATTTCAGCATGTGTGGTCTTTCACCTTCCAGATTACCTAAGATCACCCCTGATTTTAGTGTGCTGCTTCGTCTGGTTTTCTATGTTGTGTTATGTGCCCTGTTGTTTGTTTTTACTTTTTGTTTTATCAATGACATTGGTTGGTTTATTTTCCCCTTTGCCTCTCTTTTGTAATAGAGGTGCATGATATGAAAGTGTTTTAATACACCACTGGGTCGATGCCACTGCTGGTGGACGAGATCCGTTTGCGCCAAAAATGCGTCCTTTTGCGCCACCTGTTCTAAAATTACATGGTATCATTTGCGCCAAAAATAAAACATGCGATTGCGCCAATTAGAAGAAAAATGACTTTGTCCCCGAGGGTATCACCAGCCGGTGTGGTCACGTTTCTCCAACATTTGGTAATTAGACTAAAACAACACTAGGGATTATGGGGTCCTCTTAAGGACTGGATCTTGACATCTATCTGTAATTAACCTGTTCTTGACCAAAATATTGTTAAAAAGGTATATATTTTTTAAAGAAATATATATTTTTTAATAGTCTCCCAAAATTGTAAAAGTCCACATAGTCTAACACAGTGATGTAATTTTTTTTTATTTTATATGTGCATGGTATGATAGACAATGAGACAACTCTCTACAAGAGACCAAATGAAACAGAAGTTAACAATTATACATAAAAAAGAAGATGTGGTCTGATTGCCAATGAGACAACTATTCACAAGAGACCAAATGACACAGAAATTAACAAATATAGATCACCGTACGGCCTTATACAATGAGCAAAGTCATACCGCATAGTCAGCTTTAAAAGGACCCGAGAAAACAAATGTTTAACAATTCAAACGAGAAATATAACGGCATATTTTATGTACAATATAATGAACGAAAAACGAATATATTACACAGCAACGACAACCACCGAATTACAGGCTCCAACACTCCCCCTTATCTTGAGACATTGGTGCAACAGAACAATAAAAGAACTGTACAAAAACATACATAAACAAGCAACAAATAATCTAAGACTAAATTATCAATCCCTACATATCCAGTATCCGTTACCGTACGGCCGGAAGCAATTTTTTGCTTTTTTTCATAATTTTGTTCTCTATTTTTCATAATAATGTATTATAGATTACAATGTTGCGATCTTGAATAAAAATTAACATTTTATATTTTGAGAGCTATTAAGAATTTATATATCTTGAGTCATTAATCTTATATAAAAGTACAAAACGCAGCTTATTATCACCAATACAGTTTATTCAAAATTCTTAGTCAACTTGCATTAATTGTCCAAAGCTTAAGTAACAAATCGAAAATACTGGTAGTGCACAATATTCACCAAGCCAGTTCCCACAGTTCAAGCACTATATAGATCATGACGCGACGTGATGTACCCAATTTGATCAGCTCCGTTTTCGAGGAAAAAGTTATCAGATATACGACTGACTATTTCATCTGCCAAGACAGCATACCACGAAAACTGGCTTCGGCTCTAGTGATATACAGACAGAACGACTAGGTAGATATATGGTTCTTCGCACTAGAAGACAATCGCTTTTGGTGACTTTTACATAAATAAAACTTGGCTGTTTTGCATCGGTTTAGATTTTAACATCTACATGTAACAGAAGTACAAAAATATATCAAGTAATGGAATAAATTACTAAAATGAGGTACAGTCAGTGAACATGTTACTTTCAATATAAAAAAAAATCTTTTAAAAAATATAATTTCGAGATTATTTCTTCATAATTTTTTATGAAATTTTCAGTTTGATTAGAATTTCCCTTGTTTATTTAAGGATTTTTTTGTTGAATAACCTTTTTAATTTTGTAAATCAAATACGGCGGATGAAAATAATTACGTAACCGTTTCTGGTTGTACTCGACCAAAAATATATGGTTTGTTAATGTTTTGATATAAATATTTTTTATCAATATCCCCCTTTTTACAATATTTGAGTTAAGACACTGATATAGGTGAATTACAAGCAATTATCACGATGCCAGTCCTTTTGAGGACCCCCTAATCCCTTATGTTGTTTCAGTCAAATTATCAAATGTTGGAGAAACGTGACTAAACCCACCAGCCCAGTAATCAACACTCCGGTGTTGACATGAATATGAACAAAAAAAGAGGGACGAAAGATACCAAAGGGACAGTCAAACTCATAAATCTAAAACAAACTGACAACGCCATGGCTAAAAATAAAAAAGACAAACAGAAAAACAATAGTACACACGACACAGCATAGAAAACTAAAGAATAAACAACACGAACCCCACCAAAAACTAGGGGTGATCTCAGGTGCTCCGGAAGGGTAAGCAGATCCTGCTCCACATGTGGCACCCGTCGTGTTGCTTAAGTGATTACAAATCCGGTAAATAGTCTAATTCGGTAGGTCATATTCATGAAAGGTGGTCATTTTTATAAATTTCCTGTTAACAAAACTTTGATTTTTTTGAAAAACTAAGGATTTTCTTATCTCACGCATAGATAAGATTACCTTAGTCGTATTTGGCACAACTTTTTGGAATTTGGGATCCTCAATGCTCTTCAACTTTGAACTTGTTTGGCTTTATAAATATTTTAATATGAGCGTCACTGATGAGTCTTGTGTAGACGAAACACGCGTCTGGCGTACTAAATTATAATCCTGGTACCTTTGATAACTTTTAATATGAAGTCACACATTTGTTCATGTAATAATATTACTGTAAATTCAGATATTATTGTGCGCATGACTAAAATGCAATTTGAATTTTTGCAATTAAAACTTGACGTTTAATTCATATAAAAAATTCATTTTTTTGCAATGATAAAAACATCGCAATAATTTCTGAATTTACAGTACTTGTATTGTTAGAATATTGTTCTTTTACGGTAGATGAAAATGACAGCATTATATTTTACCATTCTGCAGAAATAGGTACATTGTATCTGATAGATAGCTTTCTGTAGTTGCGAGCATATTTTTACCTTGCCTTTTTAAAATGTACTGTTTGAAAGTTTGGTTTTTCTTAAGTGGTCATCAGGTTTGGTGTTCTACCATGCATCGTTTTTGTTCAAACTTATTCTCGTCCTTTATGGTAGATCTTCCATTACCATAAACTAACGCTACAGTATTTACTGATGTTGAAATCTCATACGCCAATTATCGTAAATACCGCACACTTGACGTTTACTATGTAACGCGCTTTATGTAACGTAAAGTCACCTTGACGTGTTACTAGGCTTTTCTAATACATCTATCAAATAGTCAAGACGTATTTTATTTCTACCATCCACTTTATGATATTATGGTGCCGTAACCAAAATGGAAAATAGATACGAAGATGAAAGCCGTCCGAGCGGGACACAAAGGTGCAGTAACGAAACTCCTGAAGAAATTTGAAGAAATTCAACAAAGTTCCGAAGCGGATTATGAGGAAATTTCAACATTATTAGAAGTAGTCACTCAGAAGAAAAGAACTTTAGAGAACATCAATTAGAAGATCTTGGAGCAAACTTCGGATGAAGATGTAGCAGTGGAAATACAGGAATCAGATGAGTACATGTTCAATTTAGAATATAAATTACGGCAAATTACAAAATTGTCAAAGTCAGTTCAAAATCAGAGTTTAACCGCAAATGAACCAATTTCATTGAATTTGAACCCTCATACCGATAGTTTTATACAATCAGTTCTATCTACATTTATTAGTCAACCTTCAACATCAGCAAACCAACAATATTCGCATAGCTCAAATTCACGCTCATCGTCTAGCGCAAACAGCGAGTATCACAAGCTACCAAAGTTAAACTTACCTATATTTACCGGAGATATACTAGACTGGCAATCGTTTTGGGACTCCTATGAAACCGCGATCCACACTAATCCTACACTGAGTGATGCACACAAATTCAACTACCTAAAGTCCCTTCTACAAAGCGAAGCGTTACAAACTATAGCAGGTTTTTCCATGACGAACACAAATTACGACAAAGCAATTTCATTACTCCAGTAAAGATACGGGCAAACTCATAAAACCGTCCAAACATACAAGCAGGCCTTACTTGATTTACAGGCTCCAATTAATACAATTACTAGTCTCCGTAACTACTATGATAAGACAGAAACGTATGTAAGAGGTCTCGAGTCATTCGGACAGACAGACGATACGTATGGATCACTACTAGTCCCTGTAATTCTAAATAAATCACCCGCAGAAATACGTCAACATTTAGCACGAGAACACAGATCCACAAACTGGACACTTCACGATTTACGCAAAGCGCTTCTCGAAGAACTTAATATTATGGAAGCCGGCAACTGATTACCGGAAAAAGTAGAAAGCCCACTCGCTACCGCTACATTCTTGACCAACGCAAAATCACGTACAAAATCATCATTCAACAAGAACGAAAGGTCGTATTCGGATAAAAAGATAAATACAAAGCAATGCGCATTTTGTCACGCAATCGGACACACACCCGTCAACTGCACTAAAGTCACAACCGCTAACGCGCGGATGAATATAGTCAAGAGCGAACGACTGTGTTTCAACTGCCTATGTCACCACAAACTAGCTGATTGTAAATCAAAAGTAACTGCCGAAATTGTAACAAACGTCATCACACTAGAATATGTAGTAAAGATGAGAAATCTGAGGAATCGAGCAAACCGCCAGCCAATGAAACCGAACATACGGTATTACATTCGTCCCTAACACAAAGAACTACAAATATACTGTTAAAGACAGCCGTCGCTACTGTTAGTTCGAGAAATCAAAGTACAAAAGCCTATATTTTGTTAGATGAAGGTGCGCAGAGGTCCTTCATAACAGAGACACTTGCAGAGAAGTTGGATTAAGTTTCAAGCGGAAACGAAGTAGTGCACCTTTCCGGTTTCGGAGAACAAAATAGACAAGTAAGACACATGAAATCGGCAGCAGTTTATATTCAAACAGATGAAGGCAAAAATATACCACTAAACGTGCTAATTATTCCTGAAATTGCAATGCCACTACAAATTCACGTGAAATCAGTTACTAACATGAGACACTTACGAGGACTAAAATTAGCACATCCTGTATCGGACGATGACATGTTCGAAATTGAAATACTAATCGGAGCAGATTATTATTGGAGTATAGTTGGAGATGACATTATCAGAGGTGAAGGACCAACCACCGTTGAATCCAGGCTTGGATACCTCCTATCAGGACCCACAATGACAAGTACATGTACCACAAGTAGGAGCTCTATTCTTAATGTTATCGTATCACACAAGACGGAGGAATTAAACCTAGAGAAATTCTGGGAGATTGAATCGCTTGGAGTTGAAGATAAGACCGCAAATACTGAAAACGACGAATTTCAGAAAAAGTACGAAGAAACAGGAATATCTTACAATAACAACAGGTATACAGCCAAACTTCCGTGGAAAGCAGAACATCCACCGCTACCAACAAACCAAGCTGTTGCTTTCAGAAGGACTGAGAGTGTAATTAAACGTTTACAGAAGGAACCAAAATTACTTTTAAAATACGGAGAAATAATTGGTGAGCAGGAAAAGCGAGGGCTCATTGAGAGAGTTGATAACGAAGAAATCAAACCAAATATCAAGCTGCATTATATACCACATCACCCAGTAAAGAAGGATTCAGTCACGACGCCAATCAGGATCGTATATGATTGTAGTTGCAAACAGACACCAGATAGTGCTAGCTTGAATGACTGCTTACTGAATGTACCGCCTAAATTAAATGAAGTCACCGCCATATTACTCAGATTCCGCTTGAATAGGTATGTAGTATCTACACACACCGAAAAGGCGTTTCTAAATGTTGGACTGGACATTGAGGACCGGGACGTAACTAGGTTTTTTCTGGTTGAGCAAACCAACAGACCCAAACAGCGATTTAACAACATACAGATTCAAGTCCGTACTATTTGGTGCTACATGTTCGCCATTTATATTGAACGCCGTATTATCAAAGCACTTGAATAACCATCCATTTGATTTCACGGAAAAACTTACCAAAGATTTATATGTAGATAACATTGTATCAAGCTTTGAATCAGAAGAACTGTTGAAATACTTTAAACTCGTTCGTAGTTTATTTGCAGATGGAGGATTTAATTTGCGCTCATGGGCCTCGAACGGTCAACTATTACAAGTATTAGCAAGAACCGAAAACGTTATGGACAAAGATCAACTAATTAAAATCTTAGGATTACGATGGGATACAACCAGTGACACATTAGGATTCGTTACGCCTAATCTGGATACATCAGAACTAATAACAAAACGCGAAGTACTAAGACAATCATCAAGGATTTATGACCCGCTAGGAATATTAAGCCCTATAACCGTCCGCAGTAAAATGTTAATGCAAAACATATGGGAGACAAACTTCAACTGGGACGAATTACTACCTGACTCAACGATCACAGAATGGGTGAATATCAGAAAGGATATACAGGAAGCCACAAAGACAGTTGTACCCCGACATTATTTTGATGATGAAAGTTCAGGCACAAACAACGACAACGTTATACATGTATTCACGGACTCTAACTGTATGAAAGCCTACGGAGCATGCGCGTACATTGTCGCAAACGGAAAAAGTTCTTTAATAATGGCAAAGAACAGAGTAGCACCTCTGAAACAACTGACAATACCCAGATTAGAATTAATGGCTGCCGTAATTGGAAGCAGACTTTTAGCACACATTAGAGTAGTATGAAATGGGGTCAGTCCGCCACCAACCCGCCACCGGAAGTCACGTCACAGCTAATCCTCTTAACTATGACGTTAAATCCGGTCTATAATCTCTTAATCCTCTTAACTGGTACTTAACATCCTGGTTATAATCCTCTTAACTGAAGTAGATTAATCTCTTAATCCTCTTAACTGCTACTTAACATCCGGGTTATAATCCTCTTAACTGAAGTGGATTAATCTCCTAATCCTCTTAACTGCTTCTTAACATCCTGGTTATAATCCTCTTAACTGAAGTGGATTAATCTCTTAATCTTCTTAACTTGTACTTAACATCCTGGTTAAAATCCGGTGGGGAAAAAAATTAACGGACATGTTTTTTAATCCCCCCTACCCTCCTACGTATTATCTTGTAAACGTGGCATACACGTTGACCTATCCAAGTTTACATCCCTTAGTATATAATGCAATGTGAACTAGTTTCAATCATTCATTCAAGATGGAAAATTTTAACCAACATATGATTGACCAACTGGTAAAAGTTATTCCACATGATGTGTTACAGAAGTTACAACAGCTGTCAGCGCAGGACTTTAATGCAGTTCTACAATCAGTTAAACAGCAAAATCCAACTGAAAAACAACTTGATCAAACTCCTACGGGAAAAGATGACAATGTAAGAGATGAAGATAATGTATCAAATTTTCAGTGCCGAACATGCGGTATGAAGTATGCAAGAAAAGATAATTTAATTCGACATCAACAGAACCATTCGAATATAAACTATGAATGTGAACATTGTGGTTTCACCACGAAAAGAAAAGATGTTTTAACTAAACATATGAAGAGAAAACATGATGTAAAGAAAAACGTACAGAAGGAAGATGACGTACAACCCCCACGTAAACGCCAGAGGATAGAAGATGTTGACCAACTTCCCGAGGAACGAGTACGCAATGCAAGAGAGAAAAGATCGTTAACAACAACAGCTCTGAACGATGGTGTGGAAAATATTCAATTACAACCCAGCAACAACGAAGAAAGATATGACTTGATGTTATTTTTCAAAGAAAAACAAGTGGATATTGTGCAAATATTAGAGGACAGGCTTCTTAGAAATAATATAAAGTTTTATATAAGTGTACATGTAAGAATGATTAAATATTCACCAGATGGAAAATACGACGAAGCTGAACCGCATTTCAATAGTAAAGTGAGTACCATTTTACAATCTGGTGTTAGTGAAATACCTCATGAGTTGAATAAAGGATTTCAAAAAGTATTCATTTCTTTCGAAGAATTCATCAAGAATGGGAGTGGATGGCAACTTGAAGAGGTTTTACAACTCGATCTGTGCGTCACAAAGTACAAACCGTTAAAAGGAGGTAGTTATTTGGAACTACCAACATCACTCAAAAGATCGAACTGTATACTCAACATTCAGAACTTGGACAACAAATGTTTTTTATGGACTGTTCTTTCCAGTATGCATAACTTTCAACGAAATCCAGAAAACGTAGAGAATTATGTTCCATTTGTTAACTCGGTTAACATGACTGGTATCGAGTATCCAACTCCGTTATCTCAAATATCGCAATTCGAAAAACAGAATAACACTATCTCAGTTAACATTTTTGGATACGAAGAAGGAGAAATCTACCCGTTATACATCACAAAGAAAACCTTTTGTCATCATGTAAACATGTTATATTTTAAAGAAAACAACAAAAGTCACTATATGCTGATAAACAACTTTAACAGGTTTTTATCGAGAACAAAGAAACATCGCGAAGAACATTTTTTTTGTTATCTTTGTTTGCAAGGATTTACTGATAAATGCAAACTAGAGAGGCATAAAGCAGACTGTGGAAAATTTGATTTTCAGAAAATTACACTTCCCAAGGAGGGAGAAGTTCTGGAATTCAAAGAATATGCGAAAACCGCCCGAATTCCGTTTGTAATCTATGCTGATTTTGAGTGTTTAACAAGGAAAGTCGATACTTGTCATCCGAATCCAAACATGTCAAGTACAACTACATACCAACAAATGGAACCGTACAGTTTTGGATATCAAAGAGTGTCAATTGATAAGCGATACGACAAACCACCCGTCATATACCGTGGACCTGATGTTGTGGAGAACTTTATACGTCATCTTCTTGAAGAGGAGAAAGAAATTAGAAACATACTTAACCGCATCGAACCAATGATAATAACTGAGTATGATAAACTAGACTACAAATATGCCAAAAAATGTTATGTATGTAAAAAAGCTTTCAGCAGCAAAAATTACAAAGTCAAAGAACACGATCACGTGACTGGGTCCATTCGGGGCATTTCTTGTAATAACTGTAATTTACAGATCAAAATACCGAAATTTATACCTGTTGTTATTCATAATTTGAAAGGATTTGATGCAAATCTCATCATGAGTAAAATAGGGAAGTTTAAGGAACAAGACATCACTGTTATTCCACACAACAAAGAAAAATATTATGTCATTTTCTATAGGAAATCTTCGTTTTATCGATTCTTTGCAATTTTTAAACAGTTCACTAGCAACTTTAACAAAAAATCTAGCTGACGAAGGACAAAAACATTTCAATTACTTATCTAAAACTTTTCCGGATCCAGATGTTTTTTCTCTATTGCTACGAAAAGGAGTATTCCCCTATGATTATGTCGATACCGAGCAGAAATTGGAAAAACCTTGTTTACCATCCAAAGAAGATTTTTTTAACAAATTAGGAGACACTCACATATCTGATGAAGATTATCAATTTGCGCAAACAGTGTGGGACAAACTGAAAGTAAAAACATTAGGGGAATACTCCGATGTGTATCTTAAAATGGATGTAGCTCTATTGGCAGATGTTTTTGAAAAATTTAGAGACATTTCTTTACACGACTATGATTTGGATCCGTGTCATTATTTCACCACCCCCGGATTTAGTTGGAGTGCCATGTTGAAGAAAACTGGAATTGTACTCGATTTAATCACTGATATAGATATGATGTTGTTTGTAGAGAAGGGAATACGAGGCGGTGTATCTAGTATTTTTCATCGATATGCTAAAGCAAACAATCCATACTTATTCGATACGTATGAACCAACTGAACCTACTTCCTATTTATCTTATTTAGACGCAAACAATTTATACGGTTGGAGCATGTCTCAATGTCTCCCGTATGGTCACTTCAACTGGCTTACCGAGGAGGAGAAAATAAAATTAGATATCACAAAATTAAAAGCTGACGGTTCAGACGGATACATTTTCGAAGTTGACCTTGAATATCCTACGTCACTTCATTCTTCTCATTCGGATTTTCCCTTAGCTCCAGAAAGAAAGCATATTCAAGTAGAACATTTATCTCCGTATTCAAAGGAATTATTGCAAAATTTAACTGGAAAACAATGTTTAACAAAGATTGAAAAACTCGTTCCTAACCTATACGACAAGGAAAAGTACATAGTGCATTATAGAAACTTACAACTATACGTAGAGTTAGGATTGAAGATCAAAAAGATACACAGAGTACTCAAGTTTAAACAATGTCCCTGGTTGAAGAAGTATATAGACTTTAATACAGAAAAAAGGAAAAATGCAAAGAATGAATTTGAAAAATGTTTATATAAGCTGATGAATAATTCAATTTTTGGTCGAACTCTCCTCAATACACGCAAGCATAAAGATGTAAAACTTTGTCACACGGAAAAGAAACTTAACAAAGAAACAGCGAAACCATCCTACGCATCTTGCAAAATATTTAACGAAAATTTGGTGGCAGTAGAGAAAAAACGTGTGAATGTTTTAATGAAACAACCAATATATGTAGGTTTTTGCATTTTAGACTTATCCAAGTTTTTGATGTACGATTTTCATTATAACCATATGAAATCTCTGTATGGTGATAAAATTCGTGTGTGTTTTTCTGATACTGATAGCTTTTTATATCACGTTGAAACGGAAGATGTGTATGAAGATATGCATCAATATCACGATATGTACGATACGAGTGATTATCCACCAGAACATTTTTTACATGATATCGAAAATAAAAAAGTAATAGGTAAATTCAAGGATGAAACAAGTGGAACCCCAATAAGTGAATTTGTTGGACTGAGATCGAAGATGTATTCATTTTCTTTTGAAGGTGGAGAAAAGCATACTGCAAAAGGAGTAACAAAAACTGCATCCAGAAAACTTAAACATGAAATGTATAAAAATTGTCTTTTCGATAAAACTGTTACACGTTCTGAAATGAATATTATAAGAAGCGAAAGCCATGTTTTATATTCCAAATCTATTAATAAAAAATCATTAGTTCCTTTTGATGATAAAAGATGGATTTTAAATGATGGTGTGACAACGAGAGCCTTTGGACATAAAGATAACATATAAACATTCATCATGTAAAACGTTTAAAGACATTTCAAATCTTATTTGTTATTTTCTATTTGTTATAACTATTTCGTATTTGTGATATTATTTGGTTGAATTTTTTTTTTCTAAATCAAGATTTGTGGTGATTTAAATACTAATTTAACATATATTGAGGGATGTTATTATTTGTTCATTTGAGGGTTATTGTTTATATGTATTTAATTATAAATTTAAATATTCATTAATTTTTTTTTGGGGGGGGTTTTGTTTGTTTTGTTTTGTTTTGTTTTTTCTTTTTGTATTTATAACAAGAGAACGAAGTGGGGGATTTTTTTTGTATATCAAAATTTGTGGTGATTTAAATATGATTTTTACATATAGTGAGGGAGATTGTAGATGCATCATATTTTTTATTAAAACTTAGTGTATATAGTTTTCAATAGTATGTTTGAGGGTAATTGGGTTACTTTTTTCATGTATTGTATTTTTACATATATATTTTCTTTCTTCCTGTTTTTTTTTTTTTTTTTTTTTTTTTGCATCCTGTCTGATTGAAATAAAACATAATGTATCAATGAACGCAGTTGTTTGTTTTCGTTTATTTGAATATATTTATTAGTAAAACACACATTACAAAAAAGATAGATGTACACAATAAAAACAAACAGTTATAGTCATGATAAGTTCAATTTACATAGAAATGTTAGTGTTCAATCTTTATTTGTCGATTCTCAGTTATTTCAAAATATCCATAGTTTTCAGCTAAAATCAGTAAGGCAGCTGTTTCTGGTAATGGAGTACCGAACTGACATTCCAATCGTATTTTTCCCTGCTTCAGTAGTGAAAGATATTTGGTATCCGAAAAGAATGGTTCTAAGTTGAAGCATAGAAGTGTATATCCATTGTTGAATTCAGCCCGTGTTATTTCATTCCCCGTATCCAACATCCACTTTCCTCGTGTTTCGAACATTTTTACATAAGGAGAAACGTTCGTTGCACCACTATTCTCGTTGAAATCAAGTTTGAGTGGTATGCCATCAACTGGTATTCCGTCACAAAACAAAGTCACCTGTTTTAAATCATAATTCATAAAGTTGAATGGGTTTTTTGTATATGCTCCAGACATAGCAGTTGAAGAAACCATTCCGAGCACAATACTTTTCGGTTTCACATCTTGGAAAACATTTTCTACGATTAACGAGGTGCTTCCTTGCATGATTGTAAAATTTTTCATCATAGTTTTTGTGAAAGGATACTTAGCATTTGTTGTCTTTAAAGCTTCTGAATGAGCGACAATTATAGCTGGGTTAGGTCTGATCTTGCAAAGCTTGATCACGACATCTTCCAAAGAAATATGGTAGTTGGTGTGAATTTCTCCAGACATCAAACAAAAACTTGGATCGTTGCGGTATAGTTTTAGTTTAAGGGATAACATATTTAACAGGTATCTATCCATCTCAAAGATATCGGAAAAAATTGGTCCCTCCATTTCTAATGTTTTTGAATTAGAAATAAATTTTCTGCGTTCATACAGTCCAGTGTTTGTCGATATTTCATCCATGTGACCATATCTATCTTTTAAGTATAAACTAGAAGATAATTGTGTACTCTTTGCGTCCTGGCCATACTGCAGTAACGTTTTCATCATACATTTATACGGGTAATACGTATTACTAGACGTTACCATTTGTCCCTGTATATAAACATCCAATTGCGACCAAAGCGACTGTAAAAATAAGTTCACAGGTCCTACCGTATCGCCATCTTGTAAATCCTCACCATTTGCTTTTTTCACTTTTAATTTCACGTATAGTTTTGATCTTTTAAGATCAATATAGTCCATACCATTGTTTGCACATAGATCGAATTCTATAGGATTGTAAGCGGTTATTTGACTAACAGGTCTGCATTCCTCGTATGTTATACTTTCAACACCTACTTGGTATGGGGGTATCTCAAAAATCTGTAACTCTGACGGTTGTGCTTCAATAAAATTCTCTTTTGTTAACAAGGACATTATGTTGAAAATATATCCCCTTTATGTTTTTTAACAGTTTTATCTTTTTTCGATTTCTTCGGCTTCTTTTCACCTCCTCTGCTTTGTGGCGAATGATGATATTTTCTCTTTCTGTCCGTTTTATTTATACTCTCATCGTCAATTTTTATCTCTTCTTTTGCTTGATTTACAATTTGTTCACTAGGTGACACTAAACGCACAACAAAATTGTTTTCTTTTTCTGCACGAATTGGATAAGATTTATTCGAAATTGGTATCATAAATGATCCCGATTGCGATCCTTTGTTATATCCAGATTTCATATGATTTACGTAAGCATTTGATTGACCACTAACTACATTCTGATAATATCTTGTCCATTGATTAACATTAGGAATGTACATTTTATCAGTATTTGTCATATCTGCGCTAAAATAAGCTTGGTATAAATTGTAGTGTAAACGACAAATTATTCTTCAAAAATGAAGCGTTTTCTCCGTGTTCGTCTTTTATAAGAAATTCTAAGACTTGAATTTCGTTTTTCTTTACTGGTAAATATATTGGAAAAGAAAAAATATAATTCCATGTACTCATATCCGTGGGAAATATTCTTCTCAAAAGTGAATATTGTATATTAGGGAAAACATTTACTCCACTGCATACATCACAAAACAAGTATAATTGATGATTGTTCTTTTTTGTAACTTTTTGATCAATGTAAAAATCTAATATTCCCAGTTTCCATTCACCTTGTAAGTGTAAAACTTCATTTAAACACACTTTGAACTTGAACGGTGAATTATTAGGGTAATATGCATCTGATTGATCACTTCGAATGAAAATTATATGTTCCATTATGATAAAGATTGAATTTGTTCTGCTGGTATGTATTCGTCATACGAAGGAGGCCACCCTTGAAAACGAACCAAGTACTCAGTTTTTCCTCGTCTTTTTCTTTTCTTTATAATTTTTTCAATTATCCAAAGACTATTTTCATGTTTCTCTACTCTTTGGAGCTCACTATCATAAAAGGTCCCCCTTATAAATTCATCTCCTTTTATATTTGAAAGCCTGTAAAGATCAATATTTTGTTGTCTGAATCTTTGCACCACTTTGAATATCTCTTCCGTCCATCTTTGGCTATAGGATCGATCAAAAATATGAGCAATATTTGACAGTCGAACTAAAGACCCGATTTTGTATTTGAATTGTTTTTTCCTCCGTTTCTTTTTGTTTGTTTGTACTTTTATTTCTTTTGGTTTCTTCTCTGTTTTACTTAAATACATTTTCCCCCAGATATCACTTTCGTTGACAGAATTAACATCTTTAGGTGCAATGTTTTGTAAACTTCTATGTGGAGTACCATTATAGCTTTTTGCAAAATTTTGCAAGTTGTTAATATATCTGTGAGTTCTATTCTTTGTGAAAAAGCGAAAAATTTTATTCTTTATAGTTTGTAGGACCCTTTCAGCATAATTTGCATGAAGTTCATTTTGAGCCGAAAAATGTCGGACACCGTTACTTTTAAATAACGATTGTGTCTTTTTTGCTAGAAATTCTTGTCCCTTATCTGTTCGAATTTTTTCTGGTTTTACCTCAGTGAAAATCTTTTTAAATGCAGAGGTGACTTCCTCTCCCGTTTTATTTTTCAATGGTTGTAACCAAAGATAGCGTGAAAAACAATCAACAACAACTAATACGTATTTGAAATTTTCATTTTCTTTTGAAAATTGTTTTAGGTCCATTAAATCAGCATCCCACAAATTATTCATCCCCGTAGTGTAAACTCTTATTCTTTTAAAAGAACGACGAGGTGTTTTTTGTAAACTGTAATTATCTTGTGAATTTAACCACCGTCTTATTTTATATCTTCCAACTTTTTTGCCCTCTGCATTTACAATGTGATATAGTTTTTCGGCAGAAGCATATGAAGCTGGTCCTCCAACGTCATAATAGTATTTACTCAGGAGAGAATCTAGTTCCTCATTCATACTCAGGTTATTTTGATAAGATGTTACTTCTAACAACTACAAGAGTCTTATTAAAAGTAATCATAAGAATAGTTTTTATAGTTTGTTTTTTTATCAAATCAAAGTGTATAATATTGGGGTTGTACCTGAAAATGAAAAAAAAATATATATTATGTTTTTTTTTTGTACATTGAAAGTATTTTTGTTGTTGTTTTTTTTTATTGTTTTTTTCTGCTGTTTTTTTTAATGATTTATTTTTTACATTAAAGTATATGGAACAACTCAAGTTAGTTTTTAGATTGTAACATGGAAATAAAATTAAAAGAAAAACCAAAAAACACTTTTTTATCCATCTTTATTTTGACATAGAAAATAACATATTTTATCAATTGTTCATTAGTAATGATGCTATAGTTTGAATCTTTTCCATTTTAGTTTAGGTTTTTCTTCAAACAGTCTCGAGAGTTCCCTCCTAACAAAAAGTTTATTAATCTTCCTCTTCTTATTTTTCTCTGGTTCACTTTCAGCTAATTGTTCATTTTCCTCTGTTGTTTGTATATCAGATTGAACCAGTTGTTTTCTCATTCTATTTGAAATTAGTCCCATAGGTATGTGAATATTTTTAAGAAAATCATAAAATATTTCATTTCCACTTGGTAGTTGTTTGCATCCATAAGGAATGACAACATCCCGCAATAAGTCAACAATATGAGAGTTTGGTACAGTTTCGTTGTTGATCTTAACTTTTCCATGTTTGTTCCAACTTATTGTAGACTGACTCTGAAGAAATTGCAATAGTGTTTTTGCCTTTTCTCTGTATTTCACTGGTATGGTTAACTCGATCAAAGTGTTCAAATCATCTGAACTATCTTTTTCTGTTTTAATATCCTCCTGGGGTGAAATTTCTTCCTTAGCACTAGTTTGTTTATCGCTTTCAGTGTTTTCTGTTCGTATTATACTTTCATATCTATGTTTTGGCAGAAGAATCATTTCTTTCGTCATTTTGAAATTGTATCAAGTATTGGTTTAACAATGATAGAAATAATGTTACGATATTTAAGTAACAATTTTTTTCTTTGAATACGTGTTGTCTCTCTATCTGTTATTTTCCGAATAATGTTTTTATATCTCATGAGTTTCTTTTTATCTGATTGACTAAGCGGAAATACCCCACATAACACATTTAAAAAACATTCAACTAAAAGTTGAAATTGTTTATCGTTCATGGTCTTCAACAATGCAATTTTCTGTTCTTCCTCACATGAAATTAAAAGTGATAAAAAATGTACATGGGCTAAAACTTGTTTACTCATTTCGGAACGAAAATTACTGGATCTTCTCCTTTGAAAATTTTTGTTCTCAATAAATATTTTTTATCTGTGTGTGTTGACAAATCAATAATAATATATCCATATATTAAAGAAACTGCTTTTTCATAAGCTGACATGAAATAGTCTAATTGACCTGGGAGAATCTGCCTTCCTAATACTGATAACTGGTGTTTGTCACGTTGGTTTTTAAGACAGATTATGTATGTCGCATTTAACGAAATAGTACGAATGCATTTTCCAGGAGGGAAAAGATTTTGCATCAAAAACAAAACTGATATGTTACAATGATGAGATTTAACGGTAAAAAGATTTAAAACATCACTAGAGTTTGCAGCTTGACACAATAAATCATCAAGACAAAGAATCATATGTTCTTTATTTTCTGACCATTTATCAATTTCCTCACTAGTTGGTAAACCTTCGTGAAAAGTTATGTTTTCAATTTTCCTCTCCATCTCTGAAAACAAATCCTGATATGCAGAGTAGCAATAAATGGTTTTCTTTGGTGTTTTTGTAAATAGGTATTCAGATTGAGCTAGTATTTTATATGTAAGCATGGTTTTTCCTGACTGAGTAGGTCCAACTATTTGTATACAACACGGTGACTGAAATGGTAAAAGCACTTTCTCCTGGTCTTCACACATTGTTTTTTTGTTTGTTTGTTTGTTGTCTACACCTTAATTGTCTTATGTCGTTGTGTTTATTTTTCGAGATATGTGTTTGTTTTATACACTGATGTTTCTAATTATTTTGGTTTATTTTATGTGACAAATAAATATACCACCAGAGAGTGAAACAAGAAACAAAATACATAACCAGAAAAAAGAAATGAAGTACACAATAAAATGCAACCAATGAAGTAAAATACGGAATCAACACAATAATTCCGGAATGAAAAAGCAGATATCAACGAACGATTCCGGAAATGATGGGAAATTACTTTACATTCGGAAATAAACGAATGTTTCCGAATACTACCGGAAATATATATACATACGGAAATATACGAATGAATACGAAAACTAATGAAATGATATAACATTTTGTATCTTTACCAGAAAATAAATACACAACGAAAAATTCCACATAAATATAAATTTATTCAATGAAATATACATATATTTACACAAAATACAATATTACTGTGTGAAACGTCCTTCAAGTTTTAATTTCCTTTCCATTAAATTATAAACACTCACTTTCATTTTTTCTGATCGAAGCGTGTCCATGAACAAAACATGAAGAATGAAAAAGTTTAAAACGACACTATTTTCCAAGGTCAATGTTCTCACATTCTCTCTGTATTTTCCTAGTATGTGACTGTATTTAAACTCACAGAACGCCTGATCAAAATGTTTTTCGAGTTTATCTAGTTCACTATCCATCAAACATTCGTGTCTATGTTGTGATCCATGTTCCACTTTGCATCCCTGACAAAACTTCTTTGATAATTGTTGCACCATTTCATCCAATAATTCAGCAAAAGAAAACAGTAATATAGTTGAAAGCAGTCTTTTTTTCATACCAACTTTAATTGCCACCATTGTACTATCAGTGTTCGTCTATAAATGAATGAAGAAATAAGATGCTGTCCTTTAGATAACACAGTTTCGTCCAATTTTCTTTAGTGATCAGAATCTTTTCCCCTTTAACAACAAGCTGTATTCGAGTATGTTTTCCTCTTTTCTTCACCACCACTTTTGTTGTTTCATCAATTAAACACTCGATCTGTTTCTTGAATAAATCAGTATGCAAGTGATCAAAGTCACAACCGTACACCTCCTTGGATAAATCAACCTGTGCCTGTGCCATTGATATAACTGTGTGCTTTTATAGTTGTGGTAGCGGCTTAAATTGTTCATGATGATTCATTAAGAGATAAAAGAAACGTATGGTGAACGTTTCGGTCACGTGGTTAAAAGGAGGGTTACTCGAATACTTTTTTTCCTCCCTTCTTTTTATGTGAATCTCATTTATATTTTATTTATAGAAGGGTTTGGTAAAATGTAACCAGTACAACCACTTAATAAACTAACCCATAGTTCTATACTCCCATTTTGTGTTGATAAATTAACAACTGCCGCAATAACAATTATGAAAACTATTATCATCTGACAAAAATACACGATCTCTGCTTTTGGTACATTCTGTCCGAAAAAACACCACTTTGTTTGAAGGTTTTCTGTGCTCATCCTCTCTGACATCTTAACTCGAAATATATTTTTTTTAAATACACAAAATATATATATATGTCTATATTTTATAGTAGAATTTCATTAAGAAGATGTAATTTCCAATGTTCAATATGAAAACTTTTGTTATCATATTGTTGTTTTAGTTGAAATAATGTATGTTTATCAATTGAAAGTAATAAAATATACAATCTAGTTTTCTTTTCTTCGAAAATAAACAAGTTGTGAACCTTTTGTAGATATTTCATATTCGTTGGAGAAGAAAAACGAACTGATCATGTACAACAATAATAGACTCTTTTTGAATGATTTGTTGGTCCTTAAAAGGACCGTTGTACACATGTAAATGATATACATGGATTTTTTTCTTATTGGTAGTTGACAGGATCCATAAACTTGTAGTCTGCTAACACTGCATCAAAGTAACATCCACAAAAATATAGATCTTCAATAAACTCTGGGTGGTGTTCAAAGTTGTATAGAATACAAACAATGTAACCGTTTTTCAGAAGCCATGTTTCTACTGGACACCGAGATAGTTCTTCATGGTGAAGTTTATCAACCCTGTTCCTTATCAAATTTGCAGTCTTTTTGGGACCTCTTCGTGATCGTCTGATCTTCCCTGTTAGTTCTCTTTCTCTTAAAAGTGTATACATATTAAAATTTTGGAGATTCATACTGTTTGTTCTTATAAAATTACTAATGATGTATGCTATATAGTAAACGTTTTTCTTAGTTTATAAACTTTTTACATTTAGATTATACGTTTACAAGATTAAACTTTAGGATGTTAACGTGCATGTCTCAACGTGTATGCCACGTTTACAAGATAATACGTAGGAGGGTAGGGGGGGTTAAAAAAACATGTCCGTTAATTTTTTTCCCCACCGGATTTTAACCAGGATGTTAAGTACAAGTTAAGAAGATTAACAAATTAATCCACTTCAGTTAAGAGGATTATAACCAGGATGTTAAGTAGCAGTTAAGAGGATTAGGAGATTAATCCACTTCAGTTAAGAGGATTATAACCCGGATGTTAAGTAGCAGTTAAGAGGATTAAGAGATTAACCCACTTCAGTTAAGAGGATTATAACCCGGATGTTAAGTAGCAGTTAAGAGGATTAAGAGATTATAGACCGGATTTAACGTCATAGTTAAGAGGATTAGCTGTGACGTGACTTCCGGTGGCGGGTTGGTGGCGGACTGACCCCATTTCATACTACTCATTAGGAACACTTTGCAGATAACCCGTGCAGTTTTATGGAGTGATAGCCAGATAGTTTTGACCTGATTAAGTTCAAAGAAAACTTTAAAACCATTTATTTCAAACCGCGTTAAAGAAATTACAGAGCTAACAGAAGAGTTGACTTGGCGATACTGTCCATTACCTAAAGACCGATTAATAGAAGCACCCCCGTTTACAGTAACCGGGGTAGATTTTACTGGTGCCTTGAATGTTAAAACCACAGATGGACTTACCAGTAAAGTATACATTAATTTGTCTATTTACTTGCGCAAACACTCGTGCTGTACATTTGGAAGTAGTGATGAATTTATCTGAAGACACATTCATATTAGCGTTTCGAAGATTTGCTAGTAGAAAATCATTACCAACAATTATGATTTCAGACAACGGTACAACATTCATTGCAGCTGCAAAGCAATTAACAAGATCATCATCCGTTATAGAAAAACTAAATAACTTAGGCACTACATGGAAGTTTATACCAAAAAGAGCACCGTGGTATGGTGGCTTTTGGGAGAGGCTTATAGGATTAACGAAGGACTGTATCAAAAAGGTATTAGGATGTTCATTGATTCAGATTGAACTATTAAGAACCATTGTTACGGAAGTTGAAGCTATACTCAACGACAGACCTTTAACATACGTATCATCTGTCCCGTTAGATGAACCGCTCACCCCGTCCCACTTACTTTACGGACGTAGAATAACGTCCCTACCTTAAGCTTACCCTACGAATCAGGAATTGGAACATTCACAAAATGATATGACACATAAATCTACGAATAAACTGTTTCGGATGAAATCACAGATTATTCAAAGTTTTTGGTATAAATGGAAACATGAGTATTTAACAGCTCTACGAGAATATCATCGCAATACAGGGAACAATAAACAGCTGGTCAGCATAGGAGACATGGTACAAATCTATGAAGATTCACCGAGGATCAAATGGACAATGACATTTTTTTTTCAATTTTGTTAATATCGAAGTATTTAAAATAGGACAGAAACACACAACACATTTTAAAATAGACAAATTAATATCTTAAAAGCATAGTCAGCAGTAACTGTATTATACTTTTAATCTTATGGTTCAGAAATGTAGTAAATAATTCAGTAGATTCAGCTATAATATTTTATGTATAGTATTTACGGCAATCAGTTCAAAACATATTGGTAAGTTGAACAGATTTCGATCATTTGTAATGCACGATCAATACACCCATGTTTGTAAATTGCATATAGTAGGAACATAGATGTATAAATACAGCTATGGTAGGAACATGGAAGTATTACAGTCCAAGACGACCAACGATGAGAAATATAATTTCAATTTAGAAAAACCAAATAGAATAACACCTCGTTTAAATATATATTTATGCCGCGAAAGAAATACTGGCCTTTTTTTTCGATTTTGAAATTTATTTTGAATCCCAATTAACAGAGGCAGTGGTGACTACCTTATCTTGAAAAAGCTGATGTAGAAAATTAATCCAGACCGTTCGATATTAACAAAATTGAAAAAAGTGTCATCCAAAAATAGGGAAAACGTGAATGCATGGAAATAGAACAACCAGAAATATCACTTCAATGTTTTTGAAAAACTTTAGTTTCGCCACATTATTCAATTGAAATCGGGAGTATTTGAAAGAAACCATGGCCAGTTATTAATCAACCCATCAGATGAGAGAATCATTTTAACCGATCTGATCGAAATTCATATCTTTCTTAACTCGCGTGCTCATATATATAATATGATTATATCTGTGGCTGCGTCCTGCATTAATTTGTAAGATCCTGTACGATAGATAATTCAGCTCATCTGTAAAAGTCCCATCGTCATGCCTTAGATATCATGTACTGTGTTACGACGTTAGATAAAAACTGACGAGGATTTGTAGCACCCGGCCACCGAAAGCTGTATTAATGTAGAGCCTAGGTGGTCGTGTGGCCTAGCGTGTCTGGCAGTGGTGCAAGGCGATTTGGCGCCGCGATATCACAGTAGCATGAGTTCGAACCCCGGGCAGGTAAGAACAAAAAGTCTAGAGTGCCGTTGTGTAGTGGTTAGTGCATCGGACTCCAAACACCAAGGTTCGGGGATCGATGTGTTTGGTTCTTCCTTGACAACATATGCGAGTATGGTCTTGATGAAACGATGATAGTCCGTCGGAAGGGGACGATAAATGACTGACCCGTATTCAGAGAGAGTCTCATCTTTTTCACGTAAAAGGCACCCTTGTATATTTCGAAAAAGAGCAGGCTAATGCCGCTACAAGACAGTACTCGCAACCGCAAAGTGGAAAGGGATTAATATAAGTTGAAATAACTTGTTTCCCAATCCACTATAAATAAATATGTTGAAACTAACAAACTATATAGACTATATACATGATATATGTACGTCTGAACTATTAACGAATCTATAACAGATTTTATCCATCGGATCACCAATCCTAGCTAAAAATTCCGGTGGACCTCCAACGGCACCCATTAGAAGATACAGATTTAATTTCATTCAACAAATTAATTTATGACCTTAATGTACGTCTCGCTGAGAACACGACCATATACCAAATGGTCAATATTAATCATCCATGTAATTTGCTCTATGGGATATTTGCAGAATTTCAACGGAGGCAATTTCTTGGCATAGTTGAGTTTTATATTTAGTTAGGAAAGTTTTATTTTATTTCAGGTCCCGCGCACGACTTTGTCTCGTGCTAGGTTGTGGCGTCACGTGACGAGGCTTTATAATAGCGAAAACTTAGTATATTTCTTTCTTTTTAGGTGGAGACGTTAGACAGACATGTATATAACGAGGGAATACACACGATGTATGCTTCTTTTGTCATTGTAGGAAATTGACGTTTCACAGTTCACGAGCAGTGCATGCTTTGGGTTTAATTTATCCTGTGTAACTTTAAAACACGATCATTGATTATTTTCTTACAATGTACATTTCTCAATAGCAGCTTGTAACACAAATTTTAATATAATATAGGAGCAGACATTTTATTGTAGGATTTCATTGAGATTAACGGTCAGAGAGCGTTTTTTACGGCATTGCAATTTCTTTTCTCTACGGAAATTCTTGGGAGGTAGTTGCACCACGTTGTTTTGTGAAGTTTTAATACATGTATGCCCTGCTGACTGCAAATTTGTAGGTCGATTGGACTTGTAGTTTCAGAGTATATCAGATAACTTGCAAGGATGTGGATTTTTTTTCCAGAGGAGATCTATGTAAGATCATGTAAATACAATATTAAAGAGAGAAAAATACGGAGTTGTCGTTCTTCTCCGTTAAAAGGATAGATAGCACACAGCTTCATTCAACAGTTGTAAGACAGTGGAGGATAAAAAGAAATAGGGGGGCAAAAGGAGGTCCCAGGGGGACATTTTTTCAAATAAAAACGGTACAAACAAATGGTTAAAAACGCCGTTTTACAATATGAATCAATTGCTTAAAAAAAAGCAAACAGTCTCCCCCCCCCCTAAGAAACATGATTGATTGCTTATTGTGTAGGTGTTTGTTTGTTTGTTTCTTTCTTTCTTTCTGCCAGGGGTTCATATTATTGTGTTACCCATGCCAAGAAATCCTAGCTAAAAATTCCGGTGTACTTCCTACGGCACCCATTAGTAGATACAGATTTAATTTTATTCAACAAATTAATTTATGACCTTCATGTACGTCTCGCTAAGAACACGACCATATACCAAATGGTCAATATTAATCATCCATGTAATTTGTTCTATGGGATATTTGCAGAATTTCAACGGAGGCAATTTCTTGGCATGAAGCTGAAAAACACATTCTTATGGTGACTTGAGAAACACCGATATCACTCAGATTACAATTCTACCTTGACAGGTAAGTTTGTATCTAGCCTATAAAATACTTATTTAGCCTTGAGAATTGAAAGGTCAGTTTATCCCATTCATACAAAAGAAGTTGGTAAAATTGGCTTCATGCCATTTACCTTGTCCAAAATTAAGGTCACTTTATTGTTATTGTGATATTGTTAAAGTACAAAAGAACCCTATATTCTGACCAATGCTTAAACTTTGTGCATCTTGATTCAATTGTTCAAAATATGTTAATGTTGAAATTTAGGGGTTACTTTCGGCCTTTTTTTTACGTGTTAGTTTTCTTTTCAGATATAAAAAAACTATCGGCTTTATAGAAATAGACTCTGCTTGCAGGTTCTCTTGTTTTTTGTTTACACCAAATTCTAAAGGATTATAATTTAGTTGCAAAATATTCTAAACGAGAGCTGATTTTTTTTTATCTTTTAATGTGAATTGAAGGTTAAATAATTATAATGTGAATTAGAATGAAGAAAACATCTTGGTCCCAAAAAAAATCATCAATCAGGATATGAAATTCCAAATATTAATTTATTATACTAAAATCAGTTCATATAAAATAAACTTTTAAGATTTTATTGATTCCTTTTAAATTGAAATCTCAAGCCACTGTTTTGCAGGTTTAGATCATGCCCCAACAGAAAACCAATAAATATGACAGTACAATGTACTCTAAGCACAAACATATAAGGTCAGTGTGAAATAGACATCTAGGGCAGGAGCAAACTGTCAGTTATACCAAACCAGTTTGACTAGATCTCTAGTTTAAAACCAGTTTGACTAGATGTGTAGATTATTCTTGGAATAACAATGGTGTGGCCTATATTTTGACAAGGTAAATAACATGAGGACCTGGATGGGTTTTTTAATATCTGTATTCTTTAAAGTTTTAGGGCATTTTCTTTTAATAGCCTTGAAATAACTCTCATTCTGTAAAATTCTCATGAAAATGATTTTACTATTTAGTCTTTCTGTTACAAGATTATTTATCAATTATGTTCATTGATCATGATTATATTATCAGTATGCCTTACAGTTACCTAAGTTACCTTTTTATTATGCACAGTTATTCCTTATACTTTTGCACTGCAGTAAATTATTCTCTTCTTTATTTTGATGTTCATTTTCTCTATTCTCTATTATTTTTTGTTGCTATTACATGTATTCTCTATTCTGTAAACCCCTTTCTGACCCTCATAGGTAAACTTCTTTTGTATGCATGGGATAAACTGACCTTTCAATTCTCAAGGCTAAATAAGTATTTTATAGGCTAGATACAAACTTACCTGTCAAGGTAGAATTGTAATCTGAGTGGTATTGGTGTTTCTCAAGTCACCATAATACTTTAAAAGTTTTTGTGCATTGATGTTATATATTTACCATAGAAGTATTATATTGACCATGTACTACTTTCGTGGTTTACATGGAAGACACCCAGGTAAAAATGACTCGAGTGTGACAATCGGCCTGTGATCATATATGAAACAAAAATAGAAATTCGGTTCAACTAGGAAAACGTTTTCAGATTTTGAAGGTAATTTAAGTTAGTTCTTTTATACATGTTATATACATTTAGTCCTTTTTGGAATTTCAGACAGTTATTTGAGTATCATATTATCTAAAAAAAAACATGTCTATGTGATATATCTTATGACAGTTATGAGAAAAATAGCGTAGGCTCTTATTGTAGATTTGGGAGAATAGGTGGATCCCGGGCACCCTGTGGCCTAAAATAGTGGTTTGTGCATTTTTCATATTTTTTATGTTCCCCCTTTTTTAAATTCTGAAACTGCAAGTTGCCAACTGACGAATTGCGTCACATGCTATAAGTATAATGTCCTCCCACTTACATGTAAAGGGGCTCATCCGAAAATTTAAAAAAAAAATGCAAATGTACATGGCATTTGTCGTAATTAAGTATACTTTGTGTGCACCTTTCTTTTCAAAAATTAACCATGTGAACATTACTACGTCATCTGGTCGTTAAGGCGTACTTCCAAGTCTCAATCTAATAGAATTGATAATAAAAGTATCTGAATACTAAACAGACTAATTTGCAAATAACAGATGTCCGAGTCATTACTTAGCTATTTAATCAAATAGTCAATAAAATAGAAAAGTTGAAATTTATTACATTAGATATTTGTGACTTGATATCAAAGTTATTTTTAAAAAAAATCACTTAATTTTATAAACAAGTCTGACTGATTTAACCATCTTCTTTGTTACATTGTGATAATAACTTATAAAATATTTAAAGTTCTCCAAATGAAGATTAAACTAACATGACTAACAACACTGTTCATTGTTACGATTTTATGAGGATCAAGTTGCTATATGTTGTGAGGGTGTGGATGGGTGTATACTTAGTTAATTTTATTTATGTATTCTTTAATAAAATATAAAAGTTAAGGACTGAATACGTTATATATGGACCCGGGTCGTTAGATTATTATATATTGACAATCGAACGTCGTCCTCGAAAGTCCTCGGACAATATAATCTGAACAGGTCCATATATAAGATAAATAAAAAATTATGATATTTAATTCTAATGGCAAGACATTGTTAAACCATTTTACTTATGATAATGCATATCTTGAAACGGTAACAAATTATTGTTACTTGGGTATTGTTTTAAAGTATAATGGCAATTTTTGCCTTGCTGTGAATACTCTAATGGAAAAAGCCAGGAAGGCATATTATAAGATAAAGAAAACTATAGGTCTCAACAACCCATGTAGACTTCTTGAAAAATTGTTTGATTGTTTAGTTACTCCCATTCTTACATATTGTAGTGAAATTTGGGGGGGGGGGGGATTCACATTTCAAAGACTCTGATCCATTTGAAAAACTTCAGGTTAAATTTATCAAAGACATATTAGGGGTTCATTGTAAGGCATCTAATGATGGATGTCGAGCCGAACTTAATAGAATTCCCTTGAAAAATAAAATATTATATTCAATATTCAACTACCTGAACCATATAGTTTCTTCGGAAAATTCTTTGGTATATGATATATTAACTAAATCTGTAGATTCAAACCCTTGGGTCATAAAGGTCAAGAGTCTTTTGAATGAACTTGGAATGTCTTATATCATCAATAACTTTAATTATGTTAAAGGTAATTTAAATTCTATTAAACAAAGAATTAATGACCAATGTTTGCAAGTTCAAAATGCAAATATATTTGAATCCAAAAAATTAGACTTTTTCAAGAGTGTCTACATAATGGGCAGAAGACCACCCTATGTTGATATATTGAATAAAGGGCTGCGCTTTAGCGCATGATACGCCCGTTGCTCTTTTAACTTGTCTTTTATGCTTTAAATGAATTTATATGATCAACTAGAAATATATATATACAAATCAAAAGGGATGTTACATTAATATATTCACCAAAGTTTCATAAAATCCCCCTTTTTTAAGTATAAAAATCCATTACTTAAGAAAACGTAAAATCTAAAATTTATAAAAATGGAAAGGGAGCTTATGTCAATAGATATAAACAATTTATCAGAGTTGCATAAAATTTTGTGAAAGTGTTAGTTATTGTCCCAAAATTGGAAAATCCCCCCCTTTTAAGCATAAAAATTCATAACACGGAAATGTAAAATCTGAAATTTATAAAAATTAAAAGGGAGCTTACATCAATAGATATAAACAATTCACCAAAGTTTCATGGACATTGGTGAAAGCCTTTTTGAGTTATTGTCCGAAGTGTTGAAAATCACCCCTTTTTTTTATGAATAAAGCCCCATAAATCCAAAACTTAAAATCTGAAATTTATAAAAATTGAAAGGGAGCTTACATCAATAGATATAAACAATTCACCAAAGTTTCATGGACATTGGTGAAAGCCTTTTTGAGTTATTGTCCGAAGTGTTGAAAATCCCCCTTTTTTTTATGAATAAAGCCCCATAAATCCAAAACTTAAAATCTGAAATTTATAAAAATTGAAAGGGAGCTTACATCAATAGATATAAACAATTCACCAAAGTTTCATGGACATTGGTGAAAGCCTTTTTGAGTTATTGTCCGAAGTGTTGAAAATCCCCCCTTTTTTATGAATAAAGCCCCATAAATCCAAAACTTAAAATCTGAAATTGAAAAAAAACGAAAGGGAGCTTACGTCAATAGATATAAACAATTCACTTAAGTTTCATGGAAATTGGTGAAAGTGTTTTTGAGTTATTGTCCGATGTGTGGACGACGGACGGACGGACGGACAACGGTATACCATAATACGTCCCGTCTAAAAGACGACGGGCGTATAAAAACAGAAGTGACAGAGCTGCAATATGTAAGATCCGTATAAGCGCTCATATACTGATGATTGAAAGAGGGATCGAGACATCTAAATATTCCCAGAAATGAGAGATACTGCTCTGTATGTAATTCTTGTCAAATTGAAAATGAAAAAACATTTTCTTTTACATTGTAAAAAATACTCACCTAAAAGGGACATATTTTACCATAAAGTTTCAAATATAATTGTTGATCCTACAAAATTTCAAAAACATGAAAATAATATAATCTTTTTATTAAATAATAATTCATACACAATCCTAAAATTGACTTCCTCTTTCATCTCGGACAGTTTGAACCTGCGTAAAGCAGAACAAACTATAAAATTGTCAATATGTCTAATTCATAATCATTGTTTATAATATTACATATTAATATAGTCATTATTTTCAATACGTATTATGTTTGACCAACTATGTAATTGATATACCATGAGCCTTAACCATTTATTGTTGATTAGTTTGTGCTAATAAATATTTGTATTTGTATTTTATTTATAACATATTGACCTCGTCAAAAGTCCATTATTGATAAATAATACATTTTAAATAAGGGCAGCATAACATAACTTTTCTTTTCCATCTTACAGACGAAACGGTACATGCATCTTAGTTGGCTTTTTGTAGCAGCGATTTATTTCACCCACCTTTCCAAATCCTGTGCCGTTTAAATGTGACTTTTTAGCTCACCTGGCCCAAAGGGCCAAGTGAGCTTTTCTCATCACTTTGCGTCCGTCGTCCGTAAACTTTTACAAATATCTTCTCCTCTGAAACTACTGGGCCAAATTTAACCAAACTTGGCCACAATCATCATTGGGGTATCTAGTTTAAAAATTGTGTCCGGTGACCCGCCAAAATAATAGAACATAGGGGTAAAATGTATATTTTGGCTTATAACTCTGAAACCAAAGCATTTAGAGCAAATCTGACAGGGGTAAAATTGTTTATTAGGTCAAGATCTATCTGCCCTGAACATTTCAGATGAATCAGACAATGGGTTGTTGGGTTGCTGCCCCTGAATTGGTAATTTTAAGGAAATTTTGTCTGTTTTCGGTTATTATCTAAAAAAATATTATAGATACAGATAAACTGTAAGCAGCAATTATGTTCAGCAAAGTAAGATCTACAAATAAGTCAACATGATCAAAATGGTCAGGTGACCCCTTAAGGAGTTATTGCCCTTAACAGTCATTTTTTACCAATTTTTCATAATTTATTTTATCTTTTACAAAAATCTTCTCCTCTGAAACTACTAGACCAAATTTAACGAAACTTAGCCAAAAGATGGCCGCCATGGCTAATAATAGAACATAGGGGTAAAATGTAGATTTTGGCTTATAACTCTGAAACCAAGGCATTTAGAACAAATCTGTCTGAGTTAAATTGTTTATTAGGTCAAAATCTATCTGCCCTGAAATTTTCAGATGAATCAGACAATGGGTTGTTGGGTTGCTGCCCCTAAATTGGTAATTTTAAGGAAATTTTGTCCGTTTTCGGTTATTATCTTGAAAATTATTATAGATAGAGATAAACTTTAAACAGCAATTATGTTCAGCAAAGTAAGATCTACAAATAAGTCAACATGATCAAAATGATCAGTTGACCCCTTAAGGAGTTATTGCCCTTAATAGTCATTTTTTACCAATTTTTCATAAATTTTTGTTATCTTTTACAAAAATCTTCTCCTCTGAAACTACTGGACCAAATTTAACGAAACTTAGCCAAAATCATAATTAGGGTATCTAGTTTAACAACTGTGTTCGGTGACACTGCCAACCAAGAAAGATGGCCGCCATGGCTAAAAATAGAACATAGGGGTAAAATGTAGATTTTGGCTTATAACTCTGAAACCAAAGCATTTAAAGCAAATCTTACAAGGGGTTAACTTGTTTATCTAGTAGATATCTATCTGCCCTGAAATTGTCAGATGAATTGGACAACTGGTTGTTGGTTGCTGCCCCCCAATTGGTAATTTTTAAATGTTTTTGGTTATTATCTTGAATACTATTATAGATAGAGATAAATTGTAAACAGCAATAATGTTCAGCAAATTAAGATCTACAAATAAGTCAAACATTACCAAAATGGTCAGTTGACCCCTTAAGGAGTGTTTGCCCTTTATAGTAATTTTTTAACATTTTTCATTAATTTGAAGTTTTTACAAAGTTTTTTCCTCTGTAACTAAAGGGCCAAGTTCATTACAGATAGAGAAAATTGTAAGTAACAAAAATGATCAGTAAAGTATGATCTACAAACACATCACCATCACCAAAACACAATTTTGTGATGAATCCATATGCTTCCTTTGTTTAATATGCACATAAACCAAGGTGAGCGACACAGGCTCTTAAGAGCCTCTAGTTTGTTGTTGTCAGAGTAAGAGGTCATCATGTTAGTGTCTCTAATGTTCAGTTGTTTTGCTGTTTGTTTCAGTACATTTTACATAATTTTTATGTTCCCCCTTTTTTAAGTTCCGAATCTGCAACTGACAAATGGTGTCAAATGCTACAGGTATAATGTCCTCCCACTTACATGTCTAGAGAGGGGCTCATCCGAAAATTTAAAAACAAAATGCAAATGTACATTGCATTTGTCGTAATTAAGTAATACTATACTTTTTATGCATCTTTCTTTACAACAAATGATCATTACTACGTTATCTGGTCATTAAGGCGTACTTCCTAGTCTACGTTCCCCAAACATTATGAAAGTATACCCTTATTATAATAAAATTGATAATAAAATTATCTGAGTACAGTATAGTACTAAACAGGCTAATTTGCAAATAACAGATGTCCAAGTCATTACTTAGCTATTTAATAAAAAAGTAAATAAAATAGAAAAGTTGAAATTCAATGCATTATATATTTGAGAAATGATATCATAGTTATTTTTTTTTTTTAAATCACCTAATTTTAGAAACAAGTCTGACTGGTTTAACCATAGTCTTTGTTCATGCATCCTGTTCTTTGATTACATTGTGAAAATAACCTGTATTTCTTTTCAATATACATGTATATGTAACAAAGGAGGGAAAAACCTATATTTAAAAATTCTCCAAATAAGGAACTTAACTAACTACATGTACACTGTTCATTGTTACGATTTTCTTTGGATCATTGCTGTTTGTTATGAGGGTCTGTGTAGGGGTACTTCGTTGCATTTATGTAATCTTTAATTTATTTAGTACCTTTTGAATAAATCACAAGGGCAGCATAACTTTGTTTTCTATATTGCTTTCTTTAGTAGCGAGCATTTTTTCATCCGACTTTCCTAACCCTGTGCCGTTTGAATGTGACTTTTTTGTTGTTGTCAGAGTAAGAGTCATCATGTTAGTGTCTGTAATGTGCAGTTGTTTTGCCATGTGATCTATGAGTTTGACTGTTCATTTGGCATCTTTCGCACCTCCTTTAGTTTAACAGTAATCGGTCTATATTTGCTAAGGAATATCGATGCACCGTGACTTACAAGTCAGAAGTCAATCTTCCTTAACCATGTGTTGTTTGTAGTTGTCTTTGTTTGTGAATCTGTGTTTATTTAAGGAGCAGTTGGGTGTTGGTGGTTGTCATATGTGGTTTATTTTGCTGTGCAGTATTTATGACATTCAAAGGTGTTCCTATATATGTATTGTAACATACATGATATGTAAGAATATGCTTTGAACCAATGCTTGTCCATAGGTTAGATAAACCATAAACCTGATTTAACGCGACAATATTTACCAAAGAGAAAAAAAAAACAATGTAACATACACAACAACTAAGCTCCAAAAGTATTAAACTGGGGTCACACATTCACGATTTTTACTGCAGTCCTTGACAGGACCATTCCCGATTAAAATTTATTAAAAGTCTAATCAAGATCCTATGAATCGTGGAGGGAAATTCAAACTTTAATTAAAATTTGTAAAAACAAAATGTAATCCCGACAACAACCAGATATTGTTCAGGAAGCGTCGATATTCAACCGTTTCCAAGCGAATTTATCCCGATAATCCCGTTCTAATTCCGCTTCCAATCCGATTTGTATCTTTCGCCAGGTAAAATTCGACCGAGTCTGTCACGACTGCGTTCCGATTCTACCGAATGTAATCCGACACAGATCAGATAGTGACAAAACAGTGAACCGACGCTGACGGAAGTTATCCGTTCAAAAACTGTCGGCATACTCGGGATGATCAGGTACTGTCGGAACGTAATCCTATCATGGTCCGCTCTATCGCATTGCAAACGGCTTTGTCTGGTCTCAGTCGTATTGTATTCTGTAATTGTCGGGACTCTGACGTGGGTATCATTGACGAATTTAGAATTAATAACGGGACTGCTTCGGAACGGTTTCGGCAAAAACGGTTCGCAATCGACAAGATCTGGATGCAATCTGGACTCAATCGGCAGAAAACAGCAATGAAAAATTTCTCCAGATCATTCCCGTTCCACAGGACACCGTCCCGAATACACAGAACATTGTTAGGAATTCGAATTTCTCCCGAATGTTACGGGACGCACCTAACTGTAGGGGTGCTTTGTCGAAATATTCGGACCCTTTCCGACCAGTAGGAATCTGTTACGAACTAAAACGACTGCGTTCAGACAATAATAGGACATTCCAGATAATTGAGGATACTAATCCGACTTTTTCACTTTTTCACTTTTCGTGTCGTATCGCTGTCTGATCTCAAACGGGAGCAATAATCGGCAATGTGTCAACCCCGCATTAAGGACAACATTACAATTCTCTTACTATCTTTAATTTACTGTAGCATCAGTGTGTTGATCGTGCTTTAAACCTTATTCTCATATGGCGTGCTTCTTTCGCTTTGTGAATAAACCAATGCTCTAAATCCAATATGCGTATATTGACTACTGCAGAATAACGAATTTTATCAAATTGGCATGCATTTAATATATTTAATTAACTTAAAACCCTTCCAAACTTTTAAATGATGCACATGTTGTTACTAATTCATTTATTATGGCTGTCATATGTTGCAATTCCAAATTGACATATTTGATCCAGATACGACAACTGTTCATACTGGCTATTCAAAACTCCTCCCTCTGAAAAATCCCAATTGCCAGTCATTTGCTTGTTTACAAAACAAAAAAGGGAGGTTTATGGAAGAGCTAACGCGCTACACTTATACACATCGGACATAGACTTTACCTTAATTGTCCTAATCAGAATCGAAATAATTGATGAAAGCTATAATTTATTTTAGTTTTGACATTGATAGGGATAATATTCGTGTTATTTTAAGCCTCATTATCGCTCGGGCAAAAATAATCACGAATATAATACCTACCTATGTTAAAACTAAAATAAAGTATCACGGCTGGTAATCTACACACGCAGAACATTTGGTTCTGCAATGAAAACCGTGAGAGGATTTTCCGGTTGTGCTTGAGTGGAGTAATTGTCACCGCTTCAAAAGGTATGTACATTTCTAAATCGCAATTTTCTTATTCAACTGATCAAAATATTGAAAATCGGAGAATGCTATGCTGTGGTGAATACATTAACGAAGAGATACATGTATCATTTACTGATGTACATGGTGTTGAACTTCTACAAAATCAGTTGTCCCACGATAAATTGCCTAAAAAAGTGACATTTGAATTTTGAAATGGTTCTATTAACAGACCTACAAGTTCAAGTTCACTTGTTTTTCGGTCAATTGGTATGGATGTCGTTTTGGGCGGCGTGTACGCCGTCCGGTGTTGATAGACTTCTTCATAAATCTAAAATCCTCATATTTTCATCATTTCATGCGTGAGGGGATCGGTTCTGATTGAGGACATCTTGAATGCGTGAGGGGACGTGAAATCATATCTGTATACATCCAAGCTATGAGTCGTTGAAAGTTGGCTAAATTTGGTTAAATTGTTCATGAAAAAAACACATGTGTGTGCATGAAATTGTGTGATAGAATTTATGAAATATCAATAAATCACCAAGTTTTTGTAACATGAACAAACAATATAACCAATAAGTTCCAAATATGTCTCCAAATTTGCGGATTTAAGCAAATAGTCAGTCTACTTTGGAGACTCATTTGCAATTTATTGGTTAGACTGTTTATTTATATACAGACAACTTGGTGATTTTTTGTATAAATCAAATTGTTCCGTATCAATTAAATTTTAGTTGGTTTTTCTTTATGAATGGGATTTTGAATAAATAAGCATATTCACTTGCGGAAATGGTATATTCACCGCGCAAAACGTCGCGTACTTTTACGTGCATAATTTAGATAAACATGTTTTATGTAAAATTTGTTTTCATAAATAATTACATACATTTCTCTCGGAATATGGAATAAAAGAATTATTGTCTTTTGTAAATATGTGGTTTAATTGATTTTTGAAAATATTCACTTCGGCCGTTGGCTTCAATGAAAATCAGTTTTTCAAAAGTCAATAAAACTATTTACCTCATCCAAAGACAGTAATTGTACAATATTTTAAAAACAAATATCAAAATTTGAGTTTTAACAATCAATTTTTTTGTCAAATAAGCAATTCAAGGGGAGATTATTTTTTCGTAAAAAATAAATACTGATATGGTTTTAACTTTAAAATTTATTTGTAGCAAGAAACAAAAACGTTCACACAATTTTTCTTTTAATTCTTCGTAAAACATATTATAAAACCTATCTTCCCTCAATTTATTTCAAAATTCTATTTCATAAATTTTTTTATGCACACACATGTGTTTTTTCATGATCAATTAAACCAAATTTGGCCAACTTTCAATGACTCATAGCTTGGATATAAATATATGATTTCACGTCCCCTCACGCATTCACGATGTCCTCAATCAGAACCGATTCCCTCACGCATGAAATGATGAAAATATGAGGTTTTTAGATTTATGAAGACGTCTATCGAGACGAATTTGAACTTGTAGGTCTGTTAATAGAACCATTTCAAAATTCAAATGTCACTTTTTTAGGCAATTTCTCGTGAGACAACTGATTTTGTAGAAGTTCAACACCATGTACATCAGTAAATGATACATGTATCTCTTCGTTAATGTATTCACCACAGCATAGCATTCTCCGATTTTCAATATTTTGATCAGTTGAATAAGAAAATTGCGATTTAGAAATGTACATACCTTTTGAAGCGGTGACAATTACTCCACTCAAGCACAACCGGAAAATCCTCTCACGGTTTTCATTGCAGAACCAAATGTTCTGCGTGTGTAGATTACCAGCCGTGAGTATATAGCTTGCATCAATTAGTACTTACTTTAAATTTTCTCGACATGACAGACACTATGTTTTAATTTGATAACCATACAATTTTAATACGGAAAGTGTCTCAGAAAAAGTAAGTAATACCTACATTAAATTTAGGCAGTGGCTATTCGTCCGGCTAGCCGGACGAATAGTCAAAAATGTCTATTCATCCGGCAAGACGGACAAATAGCATTTTTACGGTTTTTCGCTATTTGTCCGGCCAAATTTATAATGATGAAGATATAACATCGTGTTTTGAAGGTTTTGAATGAAACGGGTTGTTTTATAATATATTGTCTAACCTCGGATTATGAAAAAAAAAACCGCATTCTTTAAAAAAAAACAAAAAAACTATACATTTGATTCAGATTTTTTTTATTCTAATATTCTAAAGGAACTTGGGTATTGGGTGAGGGGAGGGGGGCAAAAATGATTCCCTCTTTTGTTGTTCTGCCTATGAATTTCCTGTAAGGTAAATAGTCGGGTCAATCATTATTGGCTTCATCTATAATTTCAAAAGATCCTAAATTTATAGTTTCTGTGAAGTTTGGTTAAAGTAAGGTCCCCATATGATTATGCACGATTCTTCATTTAAATTGTTCGGCGATTTTAAATTCATATGAAATTTGAGAAGGGCAGGCACGTGTAACCTGTACCCAAAAGAAGGATTGTGTTTTCGATAAGATTTTTTTAGAAAAAAATGTATATTAGATACAACAGAAAAAAGGGGGATACTAAAACCCTGGTGTCTTATTCCCAGTCCAGGCATATCAGTATGTTTATAGATCTGCGTTGTAGTATAACTAAAAAATAATGCATCCAAGCAAGTTTGATATAGTATTTTTTCCGAATGCGTTTTGCCTCCATAAGGTAAATGGGGGTAAATCATCAATTTCACTTTAATTTCAGGCTTATTCCTCACAGTTAACATATATCACTTCTATAGACATTTGTTTAAAGCAATCACATTCTCTCTGGTTTTCTCTGTGACATCTTTAAATATGAATCACGATCTCCAATTCTCAACACGTCCATTGCATACGCGCTTGTGTTATCCGACACCGCGTGTGTTATCCGACACCTCATCCGGGACACTTTCCACGTCACATGACACTTTTATTGATATTGAATATTTGCGCATCCGCAGACGGATGGCCGGACGAATAGAGATTTTTAACTATTCGTCCGGCTAGCCGGACGAATAGACACTCCGTTAAATTTATAGATTCTTTAATTCACTCAAAAACAAATAAAACTCCCAAGGACTTTTATAATACGTTTGTGAGTGACTTGGTCCAGTTTATACACCAATTAGTTCCTCTAAAAAGGCGTTGAATTCTCATAATTCTTTAAAATTGGAGATACATAATTTCTTTGTCCTCACTCGTAACCTCTATCACACGTAAATTTAATATTTTTGTCTTTGAATTGGCCTGGTGCATGAATATATATGTTTGTTTACGCAAAAGTATTAATCTTTGAAATTTGCAATCTGATAAACACAAAAACTCAATATTATCATTCAAATAAATGTTTTGGGTTTATTATTTGATTTAACGACAAACGTCAGTAGCCCAGTCAATCGAGCATAAATTTGACCTTAACCTAAAAGTAATTGCAACAGAAGATTTTTAAGTTTTAATCTTTAGCATTATACCCCAAATACAGAAACACAGAAAAAAGTCCCATCAAATCTTACTTCAGGAAGACTTAAAAATCACCATTTAAAATTCCTATGGAGATTTGCATTGAAAAGGGAGATAACTCTTGCAAAAAAAGGCAGAAATATCAATAAAAAATTAAAAATTATAACTTTACCGCTTCTATTCATCAGAATGTATTGATTCTTGATTTTTTAGGCGGTCTTTAGAGTAAAATAAACAACTCTAAAGGTGTTTCAATATCTTTTATCAAGCTAAAATATAGATTTCGTAATTCATTAGTTGATATTTTATTGAATTTTGCAACATGACAAGGTAAAGAATCTCAAATTTGATAAAAATAATTAAGCATGTATTCTTCTTTTTGTTGTTTAAAGTTTCTTTAGATAAGTAAGATGCTGCAAAAATAAGATATAAACAATACCAGATTTTCACATTATTTTTTTCAAAATGGTCACAAAGCTTCAACTTTGCAATTTCTTCAATGAAAACTGCAAAAAAAAATTAAAACTACCCATAACACTTCGGTTTTGTACATTTCATGAGCAGAAGAGTATAAAGTTCAGTAAAATACAAAATTATAACCCCATCAAAGTATCATACTTTACGTCAATTTCAAGAACATCAACCAAAAACTGACCAAAAACAGACTATTTTTACGGAGTTATCTCCCCTTCCAATGTTAATTTCCATAGGAAGTTAAAAATGCTGATTTTGAGGTTTCCTGAAGTTATTTAATTTTTTTGGACTTTTTTCTGTTTACATTTAAGGCATAATGCTATAGATTAGAACTAAAACATTTTCTGTTGCAATTAGTTTGAGGTTAAATCTTAGTTTGACTGGACTACAGGTGAAAATAAAGATTTTAACGTCGAGCCAAACTGTGTTATTATCGCCGCCATACTGTAAACATTGGTTACAAAAAGAATTTCGGTCGACGTCATCTATCGAAAAATAAACAACGTCAAGAACAACGACACGTGAAGTCTTCTCGACATATCATATCAACGTATTATCTCTGAGTCAGTATTATGCAAATCATAAATGATTTTGTCTATAATAGCCAGTGGCATTTTGTTTTAATATCATGATTATAATACAATGAAATCTTACACTTGTGGTCATTCATGTACATTTACTAAATACACTGGAAATTAGAAGACAAATTCATGCAATTTGATTGGACGTATAAGAGCAGCTTTTCTCCAACTTAGTTAAGTTTGGCACCTTCTGTAGAAAGAAAAAAAAATAATTGCACAGTGATTTTTTTAATATTCTGAAACTTGAAACGCATTATTTTCTTTAGTTATGTGCAGTCATGCTCCAAAACTGTTCATGTGTTTCCGCAAAGCATATCTTTTGGAACATGTACGCTGCTTATGTTTATTTAAGATCTTGTCCCGAGCTCATGGGCAATCATACCTTTAAGAGATAGAACATGCTTTTTTTCAATTAGTTGTTATTGGGTTTGGATAAGCTGGCAGATCACTCAGATTTGTACTTATATTCTTTTTGTTGTTGGGATGTAGAAGTATCCGTCCATGTCAACTCTGTTTTTGTGTTAAATGCATTTCTATTGGAATACATCTGACATGTCTGATGAGTAAGCCTTGTTAAACTGATTTTAATAGTTTGTTCTTATGTTGTACTGTTAAACCACTGGTTGTTTTTTGTTTTGTTATTTATTTATTGTTTTTTGTTTTTGTTTTTTTTAGCCTTCACAATTCTTTCAGTGCCTGTTCCAAGTCTGGCTCCTGTAATTGAGTGGTCGTCTTTGTTGCTGTTTCTCATATTTGTTTTTCATTTATTGTTTTGTATACTTTGTTCTTATGTTTTACCGTTACTTTACTGTTCAGGGTTAGTTGGAGGGTTTTATGTCAAAAACAAGTTCAACATCGCCACATTCTGTATGTGCCTATCCCAAGTCAGAAGCCTGAAATTCAGTGGTTGTCGTTTGTTGATGTGCTACATATTTGTTTTTCGTACATTGTTTTGTACACAGATAAGGACAATGGTATTCTCGTTTGAATCATTTTGGGCCTTTTATAGTTAAATATGCGGTATGGGTTTTGGTCATTGTTGAAGGCCGTACGATGACATATAGATTTTAACTTCTGTCTCACTTTGTCTCGTGTGGAGAGTCGTCTCATTGGCAATAAAACGACATCTTTTTTTATATGTGTGCTAATTATGTTTACTTAAATATTGCGCCAGCTAACAGACAATATGTCTTTGTGATAATTTATTTTATGTTTCCCAGGTCAGCAATAGCAAAATCATGACTGGAAATTGATCTATCAATTTATAGTCGCCGTCAGCTGAAATTCGTAGCGGTTATCAGTAAAAATAATCTAAACTATCAATCGCGTTCACTCGAGATATTGTTTTTCACATTCCATTCATAAATCGCATAAAGAAAAACCACTACTGACCTACCTTTTAAGTGATCGCACTGTAATAATCCTGACCTTCACATTTTCCAGAATATTTTCCATTGTAATTCCGCCATCTTCGTTTCTATGAGGATCATTTGTTTACATATGACATTCGTCACTGTACGCAGTTTCCTGAAATGTTCCTTTCATTGATGTGATAAGGTTTCCCGCGCTTTATGCAAATTTTATGAAATTGAACTCCACGGAAACACTTCCGGTAAAAACAATGGCTGATTCCACCATTCAAAATCGTCTATGAAAAAGTGAAGGTCAGGATTATTACAGTGCGATCACTTAAAAGGTAGGTCAGTAGTGGTTTTTCTTTATGCGATTTATGAATGGAATGTGAAAAACAATATCTCGAGTGAACGCGATTGATAGTTTAGATTATTTTTACTGATAACCGCTACGAATTTCAGCTGACGGCGACTATAATTACTACGATGAACATTTTAGAATTGAAAAAAATATATGTTATGCTTTAATACAAATTTATGTCTAATCTATCAAAATTGAAAAAGGTCTGGTTAACTAGTTAGCATTTGTCTTATTCGACATGCAGTCCATCCTACGAGTAATCGAGTAACCGTTGACAACACTACACATGTAATTAAAACGTTTATACAATGACAAAATAAACATTTATCAATGCATTGGGTAGCAATACACAGTTAGGAGTTTAGTTTCGCATTTTGGCACCTGTGGATTTTTCAAATAGGAAAGTTATTGAGTAATAAAATTCATTTTTAGACAGCTGAGTGCTAATTTAGCCTTCAAAGGTGGTTTATAAGTGCATCAAGATTATTTTTTACATGTTTTATGGGCTGTTTTCTGTTTGACAATCCGTATTTTCATAGCTAGACCAGCCATCGGTCCAGAAATTAATGTAATGTTTACAAACACTTTTTTTCTACACGAAGTTTTTGAAGCAATTTTACAAAAAAATGAGATGAAAGACATATGATTTTCCTTGGATTTGCTGAATGATATATGTACACAGTTTCAGAAAAGGTATTACTTCAAGCGATTGAAATTCTACTTTTAGCCAAATTTTGGGGAAATATGTGACATCTTTTCCCCCCTTTTTGCAATATTTTATAACAAATAAATGCAGATTGTTGCCATGGATACACCCAAAAGAAATTATATTTTACCATTTTATATACTGGATATAAAATCTATGGAAGATTCTGATTACATACATATGCCCATATATGACACAAACAGTAAGCTTGATATTGCAAGAAAGCAATGAAAAGGGGATGGTAAAATTTATAAGGGCAAATTTTAATATTTTTTCCTAACTGTTTATTGCTACCTTATGGCATACTTACCAAGCTCAGAAATGTATAATTTAAGACTTTTCATGACTCAGATCTATTGATATTTACATTCTAAATCAACTCCTGAGGCAATTACATGTTTAAGAATGACAATACATGTTAATTTTATTGTTTATAGTCCTTAGCAACCAAAATTAGACATTTTGACACAAGGCTTATATTTGTACTCTATCGGCTTAACTCTTGCTTCTGATGAATTGGGCTGCATGCAGTAGCCTAAGTATAGAACGCGTTGGTTTTTTTCTTGCGAATATATCAAATTATTGTTTTAATCAAGATTTCACGTTACATTTTGGCATATTTTAAATGTATAGTTAAATCAGAAGTAAGAAATTGATTCCCTATCACCAAGTTTTTTAATCAAGTCTTTGATATGCAATAAGCATAAAGATTAACATTTTTATGCTTGAAATTGCTGAATTTTGTACTATTTTGCATCATCAGAGATCTTTTTAAGATTTTCAACATTAAAAAACTGACAAAAGAGGTATAGTTTTTAAGATTTTGCTAAAAATTGAGGTAGAGACAAGATTTTACACTTTGACTTGGCACCTTTCTTTAAAATCAGTTTTTGTCGCGTTTCAGTGTCAACTGCTAATCTTCATAAAATATTCATTACTCAACCAATTTTCAAAAATAAAAGACCATTTTGCTCGATTTAGCTAGCAGAAAACAGAAAATAAGTTAAAAGGGAGAATTTGAAAAAAATATTTACTATTAAGGTAGCAATACACAGTTAGGAGTTTAGTTTCGCATTTTGGTCCCTGTGGATTTTTCAAATAGGAAAGTTATTGTGTAATAAAATTCATTTTCAGCCAGCTGAGTGCTAATTTAGCCTTCAAAGGTGGTTTATAAGTGCATCAAGATTATTTTTTACATGTTTTATGGGCTGTTTTCTGTTTGACAATCCGTATTTTCATAGCTAGACCGGCCATAAGTCCAGAAATTAATGTAATGTTTACAAACACTTTTTAGCTCACCTGGCCCGAAGGGCCAAGTGAGCTTTTCTCATCACTTGGCGTCCGGCGTCCGTCGTCGTCCGGCGTCGTCCGTCGTCGTCCGTCGTCCGTCGTCGTTAACTTTTACAAAAATCTTCTCCTCTGAAACTACTGGGCCAAATTTAACCAAACTTCGCCACAATCATCATTGGAGTATCTAGTTTAAAAAATGTGTTCGGTTACCCGGCCAACCAACCAAGATGGCCGCAATGGCTAAAAATAGAACATAGGGGTCAAATGCAGTTTTTGGCTTATAACTCTGAAACCGAAGCATTTAGAGCAAATCTGACATGGGGTTAAATTGTTTATCAAGTCAAAATCTATCTGCCTTGAAATTTTCAGACGAATCGGACAACCGGTTGTTGGGTTGCTGCCCCTGAATTGGCAATTTTAAGGAAATTTTGCCGTTATATGGTTATTATCTTGAATATTATTATAGATAGAGATAAACTGTAAGCAGCAATAATGTTCAGCAAAGTAAAATTTACAAATAAGTTAACATGACCGAAATGGTCAGTTGACCCCTTTAGGAGTTATTGCCCTTTATAGTCAATTTTTATCCATTTTTCGTAAATCTTAGTAATCTTTTACAAAAATTTTCTCTCCTGAAACTACTGGGCCAAATTAATCCAAACTTGGCCACAATCATCTTTGGGGTATTTAGTTTAAAAAATGTGTCCGTTGACCCGGCCATCCAACCAAGATGGCTGCCATGGCTAAAAATAGAACATAGGGGTAAAATGCAGTTTTTGGCTTATAACTCAAACACCAAAGCATTAAGAGCAAATCTGACATGGGTAAAATTGTTTATCAGGTCAAGATCTATCTGCCCTGAAATTTTCAGATGAATCGGACAACCTATTGTTAGGTTGCTGCCCCTAAATTGGTAATTTTAAGGGAATTTTACTATTTTGGGTTATTATCTTGAATATTATTATAGATAGACATAAACTTTAAACAGCAATAATGTTCAGCAAAGTAAAATTTACAAATAAGTTAACATGACCGAAATGGTCAGTTGACCCCTTTAGGAGTTATTGCCCTTTATAGTCAATTTTTAACCATTTTTCGTAAATCTTAGTAATCTTTTACAAAAATCTTCTCTCCTGAAACTACTGGGCCAAATTAATTCAAACTTGGCCACAATCATCTTTGGGGTATTTAGTTTAAAAAATGTGTCCGTTGACCCGGCCATCTAACCAAGATGACTGCCATGCCTATAAATAGAACATAGGGGTAAAATGCAGTTTTTGGCTTATAACTCAAACACCAAAGCATTAAGAGCAAATCTGACATGGGTAAAATTGTTTATCAGGTCAAGATCTATCTGCCCTGAAATTTTCAGATGAATCGGACAACCTGTTGTTAGGTTGCTGCCCCTAAATTGGTAATTTTAAGGGAATTTTACTGTTTTGGGTTATTATCTTGAATATTATTATAGATAGACATAAACTTTAAACAGCAATAATGTACAGCAAAGTAAGATTTACAAATAAGTCAACATGACTGAAATGGTCAATTGACCCCCTAAGGAGTTATTGTCCTTTATAGTCAATTTTTAACAATTTTTATAAAATTTGTAAATTTTTACTAACATTTTCCACTGAAACTACTGGGCAAAGTTCATTATAGATAGAGATAACTGTAAGCAGCAAGAATGTTCAGTAAAGAAAGACGTACAAACACATCACCATCACCAAATCACAATTTTGTCATGAATCCATCTGCTTCCTTTGTTTAATATTCACATAGACCAAGGTGAGCGACACAGGCTCTTTATAGCCTCTAGTTTTCTACACGACGTTTTTGAAGCAATTTTACAAAAAGATGAGATGAAAGACATATGATTTTCCTTGGATTTGCTGAATGATATATGTACACAGTTTCAGAAAAGGTATTACTTCAAGCGATTGAAATTCTACTTTTAGCCAAATTTTGGGGAAATATGTGACATCTTTTCCCCCCTTTTTGCAATATTTTATAACAAATAAATGCAGATTGTTGCCATGGATACACCCAAAAGAAATTATATTTTACCATATTATATACTGGATATAAAATCTATGGAAGATTCTGATTACATACATATGCCCATATATGACACAAACAGTAAGCTTGATATTGCATGAAAGCAATGAAAAGGGGATGGTAAAATTTATAAGGGCAAATTTTAATATTTTTTCCTAACTGTTTATTCCTACCTAGACTCGATAATATGTATACAAATTTCGTGTGTATTATTTTTGTCTGGACGTCATCTAAAAACCATCGAGAAGATACTGAATACTGCCGACGGTCATATTACCCGATATTAACATAAATATAGATATAAATTAGATTACAACTGCGAACAATTGAATTTTTCTAGTTCTGTATGATTTCATATTCTACATGTTCTAGTTAAAAATTTACGTTTATCATCGTTTTACCTGTATAAAAATGATTCATTTTGTGGATCGAATCAGTCAATGTAGTAAAATTATTCATCAGCTATGTTTTTTTCAGCTTATTTTGACAAATTTAAACAAATGCTAAATGAATTATTATTTTATTGTTTCAATTTCAATATTTTTTTAAAAATCATTTTATTTATACTTGTTATATGTGGTAGCTACATGTCGTTTTAAAAAACTGAACACGCCTTTGACATATTTTTGTTTAAATATCTTTTTGGTCTAGCTAAGCCATTTCAATTGATATTCTATAATGTGTCATTTTATGTTGTAATGTTGCACTACTGTCTCAGGTAAGTGTGGAGGTTTAAAACGTTTAATCCAGGTGCATTTGTATATATGTCCTAAATCAGGAGCATGCTTTTCAGTAGCTGTTTGGCGTTGATATGCATATCGTTTCATCTTTTTTTTCTATAGATTAGAATGTTGATTTTCAAGTTGATCATCACCGAGCGCTAATTAAATTACAGGAGCTGCCAAAGGGCTATACGATTACTGAATAATCCCTTCCTGTGACATGTTGTTGATTTGATCTTTGATTTCTTTCTGTTTGTGCATTGGTACACGTCTTAATTAGCCCTTGTTGCAGGATTGATTGGTAATGATTTAACCCCACTTTTAAGCTTCACTTTTGGGCTATTTCCTGGCTGCCAGTTTTTATTTGGTGACAGAAGCCAGAGAACTCGGAGAAAACCACCGACTTTCGATAGGAAAATGACAACCCTATTCAATTAAGAATGGAGTCAAGTGCACCAACACTAGCGGGGATTTTACCCACAACCTCAGCGTTGAATGACTAGTGATTACAGTAGTATCTGCAAGAGAGGGACGAAAGATAACAGAGGGACAGACAAACTTGTAGATCGAAAATAAACTGACAACGCTATGGCTAAAACCTACTTAGAGCATTCGGTCACTGGGACCCATTTTCGCAGAGGACAACTACTCCCTGTTTCAATGTGATGTTTCACCAATGAGGTGATGCTGTATTCATCTAGAAGGGAATCAAGTCTTTCTTTTTGTTTAAGATCTAATGAACATTCATCATGAATATTATCAACTTTGTTGTTACTGCAAGTCGAAATTTTTACCGCACCACAAACACCAATGTCCTTATCAAAGTCCTCATCAATCGTGGAGAAAATCCAATGATTGTTACATAATCAATTAAAACATTTGCTACCCCAAACGGTACAGTCAAGTTTTGGTACGTAACAAGGCTTCGATATAAAAGTATAGGTTCCTCATTTGGTTTTTAATTTTTGATTCGATTCTACCGACATAATTTTTCGTTATATATAATATCTCATCTGGCCTTGGTAACATGTTTCTCATTAATAATCTGTTCATGTCCAGCAGGAATCACTTCTGTTTTTCAGATTTTATGTTACACGCAAGATTTGCGACTCCTTTTTGTATGCAGGTTTGTGTTATTTTTGTTTTCAAAGCCATGGTTTACGAATCAATTATCAATTTATTAGCCCTAATAAAATCACCACTAAGGTTGCATTATTGTGCCGGGTTACTAGCTACTAAAACCGATCTTCCTACTGCAAACCGCAATTGAAAGTCTCGTGCTAAAACACTCAGTTTCTCTCCTGTCTACAACTAAAAGATAATATCTATCATGATCAAATACTTTAGCTGATATGTGGCCCTTTACACCAGGCTTTAGCTGCCCGAGTTCTGACCGTTTGGGAAATCCTACTCAGGTGCCCTGGTCTCCCACATGTTCAGCACCATCACGTTTCCCGTGTTTTTCTGTCTGCCTATTTTTTATCTACTAATATGGCTAAAATTTAAACCAGTCATATATCACTATTTCTTCCGGTTGCATACTTGCTGTCCGTGACTACACCATTCTCTTCCATGTGGTTGATATCAAGAAGAAACTGCTGTTCTTTCTTAGTCGTCTTTAACCAGTTTCATCAATTCTGTCAACAGACGATTTAGCTTGTCTTTGTTGACGAGTTGATACTTGCACATGCACTTGTTTCTTCCGTCAATGTGGCCAAACTGTCCTGACGATGTATGTGTATCCTTAACATCTTTCTCCTATGCTTCCCACACTAACGTCATTCTTATAGCTTCATCAAGCGTTTTTGAAAATTAGCATGTCTTACTTTCAAAGCTAATTTTGTCTTATCTAGGCCCCTTAAAAACTGATCTTTGGCTAATTCGTCTCGGTCTTTCTTTAGTTTAAACATAATGTTTTGCTCAAAAATGACAAATGGAGTAGAGAATTTGTTTTTCAACTTTGTAACGTCTTCTCCAAAATTATTTGACAAGGATGAATATGCCTTATGTGCCAGAGTTTCCATTGAATTTTTCATTTCCAAATATGTTTCTGAAGGTTTTTCTTTTCCCATAACAGATCTGGCCTTGAACTTATATTAAACATTGCACTGATTTCTGCCTTTAATCCAATCATATCACTTAAAACCTTACCTGCAGTTCCTTTCAATCTATCTACGATGAATCTTCATTGTAAGTCATAATTCCAGTCGTTCAATGATTAACAGCTTTCAAACTGGAAAAGCGATATGTCTATTCTTCTTCATTTGTAAAGAAATCTGACATTACAACTGGTCCCTTAGTTTTTGCGCCCTGTTGACCTGCGTCTTTGTTCAAAGGAAAAGAAAATATTGAATTCGGGTCCAAATATATGAAGTTTGAAAAACGTTTACATATATGTACAAGCTACCGTTCAAGCAAATCTTGAATAAATTACACGAGCTACACTCTGTGCTCAACATGTGCCAGGAGCCGTATGCATAAAACATCTTAACTTAAGTATTCCTTAAACTTAGATTTCACTAAGAATTTCCTTAGTTAAGTCAAATTCTTAAATGGTATGCATAAACTTACTTAAGTATTCACTTAACTTAAGAATACTTAAAGCGGAACCTTTCTCTAGTTACCGTATGATAAATATTAGCTCATCACATGTACTCATCCGTGTAAAAGTTTGTTATGATTATTTTAATTTATTGATCAATGCATGCTTTTATTTTAAAGAGCTGGGGTTAAATTGATATAGGCATGTAAAACAGTTCAATAGAACGTAACATAGTTTAATGATGAACAATTGTGCATATAAGACAACGCTTTTTATGGTTGATGCTTTGACGGATGAGCATTGGTAATCCAAAACTTTCCTCTACTTAATCTTTAATTATCTTTCATGGGTGTAATATTTTCTGGAGACAACAATATGTTTTAAACTCTAACAAAACATGATCAAGGTTAAATCAGTGGCGTAGCACAAGACTGAGTACAGCATTGTAAGCATGCATGTGCTAACAAATAATTTTACAAAACACTTTTTTTCAATAAAATGTTCACTTATCGTTGAGCTTATTATGCGCTGCCATCTCCCTGTCCAGAACCCTTGCCTACATTTGCTTATAGTTTAAAAAAATCTATTTTGATGTGAAATTAGCATTTTTATCACTTCCCTTTTACAACAAAAAAAGGGGGAGGCTAGATTGTTTTCCAGAAATCCATATACAAACTAGGGTATATTTCAAAAGTCCTACAATCTTTACTAAAACAAATTATTACAGTAAGTATATTCTCATCATCTTAACGAACTTAGAAATATTTTCGAACCGCAATTTATCTCTTTGAATATATATAAGGTAATATGAAAAAATAATTTAAAACGAGTAAGGTATCACAAATACCTTATATAACCGACGAATTCCATGGGGACTTCTGACTGCCGTAACAGTGATTCCAAACAATCAACCTAATTGTTTCATACCCCCCCCCCCTTTTTTTATGAAAGAAATCCACCTCTGGGTAGGTCTTAAAACTTTTCGATTTTGTCCTAAAAAATTAGGGTATGCCGTACATCTCTAGAATAAAACTGAATTGAAAGTTCAAATGACGCACCACTCCCCACCCAACCCCATCCACCCGGAAAAACAGAAACCACCCCCACACATATATAAAGTGTGGTTTTTCATGCTCTCTTCATTCCTTGATTCGGTTTTTAACTAACGGTTAAAATTGATACCGCGCGTTGATTTTAATAATTAAAAAAAAAACGATCTCGTACAACGTAAACAAAAGAAAAAAAGTACCATGAATTACATGTGTGTAACACTCAGTACTTTTCGGTATACATAACATCGAGATTAGGAAATAGTATATATAACAACCCACTGTTATCAGATTTTCCTTAGTAAACGCTTAAGTTAAGGAAACTCCGCCCTTTTTATCTAAGTCGTATGCATAAACAATCTTAAACTAAGTATTTCCTTAGTAAAATCTTAGTTGGTTTAAGCCCCTCCCCCAAAACTTAAGTGGTATGCATAAAATACTTTATACTAAGGAAACAACTAAGATAACACTTAAGTCTAAGGTACCTTATAATAGAGCTACCTTAAATTTTCAAAAATAGTTAAAAATCAGTCGGAAGTTTGCGTTTTTGGTAGAACATTATTATGTTACCTACAATTTGATTGATTAATATATATATATCAGTAATAAAGTACTAATTATTCGTTTATTTGTTGCTGAATAATTAGTAAATATGAAAGATCATCGTTATTTTCTTCAAATCATGTAAAAACAACAAATCAAGAGACAACAGTGGGTTTATAAATATTATATTTCCCAATCTCGATGTTATGTATACCGAAAAGTACTCAGTTTTTACACACATGTAAATCATGGTTCTATTTTCTTTTGTTTACTCTGTACGTGCACGTTTTTTTTTTAATGTTAAAATACACCGCGCGGTATCAATTGTAACCGTTAGTTAAAACCGAATCAAGGAACGAAGAGAGCTTGCAAAACCACATTTTATATATGTGTGTGTGTGTGAGGGGGGAGGGTCTTTTTTTTGGGGGGGGGGGGGGGGTGTGCGTCATTTTAATTTTCAATTTAGTTTTATTCTAAAGATGTAGGGCATACCCTAAAAAATTCACTTACAGGGACAAATCGAAAAGTTTTAAGACCTACCCAGAGATGGATTTCTTTCATAAGGGGATGGGGAGCATGGACTTCCATTTTGTTGATTGTTTAAAATCACTGTTCCGTCAGTCAGAAGTCCCCATGGAATTCTTCGGTTATATAAGGTATTTATGATACCTTACTCGTATTAAATTATTTGTTATATTACCTTATATATTCAGTGAGATATATTGCGGTTTCGATAATATTGCTAAGTACTTTAAAATGTGGAGAATATACTTACTGTAATAATTTGTTTTAGTAAAGATTGTAGGACTTTTGAAAAAAACCTAGTTTGTATATGGATTTCTGAAAAAAATTCTACCCTCCCCTTTATTTGTTGTTAAGGTAGATCATAAGTAAAAGTTTTTTGAGACAGAATTTTCTTATAATTTGCCAAAATGAAGATTTTACTATGCTTTTTTCAAAAATATAATAAAAAGTATGGGTCACCGTGCTATTTTTCAAGCTATGAGTCGTTGAAAATTGCCTAAATTTGGTTAGTTTGTTCATGGAAAAACACATAAGAGTGCATAAAAAAAGTTCTATGAGACAAAATTTTGAAATAAATTGTGAGAAGATAGGTTTCGTAATATGCTTTAAGAAAATAAAAAGAAAACATGGTGTCACCGAACTTGTTTTCTTGCCACAAGTAAAAATAAAAAATTTCCCTATTAGCCTAGTATAAATTTTGTTCTAAAAGAGTTATCTCCCCTTAAATGGCTCATTCGCAAAAAATGATTTTAAAAACCAAAAAGGTTGATATTTGTTAAAATATTTTGAATAAATACAATAAATTAACAAGTTTTCTTTATATAAATAAACAGTCTAACCATAAAATTGAAAATCTGTTTCCAAATTTGCTGATTTGGGCAAATAACTAGACCGATTTTGTACTGTGATTGTACAATCCAAGATGGCGGTATAACATCAATCTACCTTAAAGGGAAGCAAAGATTTGTATAGTAAGACTTATATTACTATACAAATCCTTGAGGGAAGTGATAATTTTTTTTATTTCACATCAAAATAGATTTTTTTAAACCATAAGCAAATGTAAGCAAGGGATCTGGAAAGGGAGATGGCAGCGCATAATAAGCTCAACGATAAGTGAACATTTTATTGACAAAAAGTAATTTGTAAAATTTTAAATTGTTAGCATGCACATGCTTACAATGCTGTACTCAGTCTTGTGCTACGCCACTGAAACCTTCATAATGTTTTGTTAGAGTTTAAAACATATTGTTGTCTCCAGAAAATATTACACCCATGAAAGATAATTGAAGATTAAGTAGAGGAAAGTTTTGGATTACCGAAATATTTTTCTTCCAATGCTCATCCGTCAAAACATCAACCATAAAAAGCGTTGTCATATATGCGCCAATTGTTCATAATTAAACTATGTTACGTTCTATTGAATCTTTTTACATACCTATAAAAATTTAACCCCAGCTCTTTAAAATAAAAGCATGCATTGATCAATAAATTTAAATAATCGAAACAAACTTTTACACGTATGATTACATGTGATGAGCTAATATCATACGGTAACTAGACAAAGGTTCCGATTTAAGTATTCCTTAGTTAAGTGAAGTCTTAAGTAAGCTAATGCATACCATTTAAGAATTTGACTTAACTAAGGAAATTCTTATTGAAATCTAAGTTTAAGGAATACTTAAGGAGGTAGACCTAGGTTAAGGGAAATAACTCTTAAAATCATCAGTACGTTTGTGTCAGCCATTTTCATAAATATGTTCTAAGCTTCTTGGATACTTTGATTATTTCCAATCTGTTTCAGGTAAATGCTTAAAATTCATTGACGAAACCCTACTTTTACAAACGCATAACTGATTTAAAGAGTTATCTCCCTGAACCAAGGTCTACCCCCTTAAGTTAAGATGTTTTATGCATACGGCCCCTGACGATTATGGACCTCCAAATTTATATATACAATTTCAGCTCTGATAGCTATAATTAATTGTGAAACCCTTTTTTGTTCAATATCCAACGTATATCTGGTTATATCAAACAACAAGAGGCTGTCAGAGCGATAGCAAACCGGATTTATTAACATTTGTTTGTGTCCTGGCATTTTCAATATCACAAGGAACATAACTGGTGAACGGTGAAAGTGAAAATCGTCAATATCAAATTTGAACTCCATTTTGTCATCAGTAACAACATATTAAAATTTGAAAATCTTTGGTTGAATGATTCATGAGTAAACAACGCAACAACCTGACAGGAAACACAATTTTTTCTTCTTTCAAGAACCATAACTCCTGAACGGTAAAAGTCAAAATCGTCATAATTGAACTTGACCTCCATTTTGTTGTCAGTAACAACATATTAGGATTTTAAAAGCTTAAGTCGGGCAACATTTGGCTGCCGCCCGCCCGACCGACCGACCGCCGTTCATCCCAAAATCATTAACCGAAATTTTTGTCACAAAAATCCGGTTTAAAACGACTAAACGACAATACCTAACAACATTGCAAAGAACTGGTATGGTAAACAAGAAATATGAGTGAAAATTCATTGTGTAACTACAAATTTGCCTAATAAGGGCTTATAATTAGAAACAAGAACTGTGTCGGTTCATGTGTGACAAATATCCGGAATTGAAATTTTGATAAAAGTGCACATGTTTTACTACTTATATTGCTAATTCTTAGTTGTCGTCAAAAAGTTAATCGGGTCGATTGAAGTATTTTACGACGGCTTTAAGGTTGTACCTTTGAAATACACATGTATTGCATTTGAAAATAAAGCTAGGTGAACAAGAGTGATTTTCGTGTGTTTACCTCCAACAATTTGAGATGCTCTATGCTTTAAAATAGCTCCTATAAAAAAGCCCGTCTAATGTATGAAGTCGAAGAGTAATCCAATTAACCAATTTGATTCTCAAAGCATGCTGCAAAAAGGAATAACTTGTGGGATTAGTCAATCAAAAAATTAAATAGCAGTGACGTCTTCAATGACAGTTGGAAAACATCAGTTAATTTACGGTCATTGTCACCACATTTGACATTTACGACAAATATTTTTTTGAAATTGAATAATCGATAGATATTTTAAGATCATATTTATATTTCATTAGGTATTCAGGTAATCTAAACTCGTTAACTAAGTGTCTTTTTCAACATTCGTCGCTCTACTGTAGTTGTTACATAACAGTTTTGAATGTCTTTCAGATGGCAGCAGGAGGGCTACCGATTATTGACAGCTTAAGTCAATGCATTCACTGTAATGAGTTGTTCGAAATAGACATTGAAGATTGTAGATCATCTGTAGAATATAATCTTGATTTTATGAGCGATACAGTTGAAGGATATGAAATTTATAATGAATACTACTTTGACACGGCAAATGTTCCATGCGACATAAATTGTCCACATTGTGAAAAAAAATTTGAATCCGTTGCACAGGTTACTGCAAGTCCAGTATGGAATGATGAGGAAATTTTAGAAGGAAGAGAGCCTAGAATCTGTTATTTTGAGGATGTAGAAATATTGAATATATCAAGTTCGTTTGAGAAAACTACTTCAATTCAAGAGGGCTTCAAATTACATATTGAAAACCATGAAGATTTTGAGTTTAACACTCAACATGCCCTTGATAGTGACTTAGTGCCTAGTTCAATTACATTGAAAATTATTGCAAAGACAAAAATGAGTAGAGGATTTTGCTACCTTGGATTAGACGAAAGTACTGATCGTATCTTTAGGCCTATCTTTAACACCGAGAAATGTTGCTGGCCTAAGAATGAACAATTACAGTTCGGTATGATGTACACATTTAGCGTAATATCTCATCCTGACCAATGCAATTCTCTTCGTGACTTATTGCCTTCTCCACATCGCAATGAAGACATGATTGTCAACAGATTCTCTATTTTGGAAACACCAGCTACTGGTGGAAATTCTTTATATCCATCCTTTTTAAAAATGGCCAAGTCTGATGTAGTCGAAGTTTTTAATGCTATAAGAGAGAGAACATACGTCGACGAAAAAACAGAATGCAGTTCAGCGGGTATAATAAGGTCCGAAGCGAGGATTATATTCGATGATTACATGAAAAAAGACTATTGTAATATTAGATGTCCATCTGGTCTATACTCCTTTCCAATCACTGCATCACAGTTTGATGATATCGGTGCAGAGTATAGAGATGCAGTAGTTATTCTAGGTTTAGGTCGTCCATATAAAGGCAGGAGGGGCCAACATGATCCAGCGAGGTGTTTTGTTCTTGCTGTTGGAATATTTTTACCAAATGTATAAATGGCTCTTGTGTTGTAATAAACGAATAAAACTCTATACTTTGCGGTGTGTTACTTTTATCATTAAATTTTTATCGGAGGCCCATACAAAGTAACGTCATAAAAGTAAGACGTAAAATACGGGAAACATAACGTTAACATTTGCATTATATTCTCAACAGCTCTACCTTCAAATCGGTGAATAGTATATCTTTTGGGATAAATAGACAGACTTCCTTGCAGTGGCGTAGCTGGGTCATTTTTACGTGTACGCCCGAACCTTGGCGAGGAATATGAGGGGTGTCAACCTCTCAATGTTAAAGCACCTGCTGGTAGTGGGTTCGAAAGGGACGAAGCCCCAGATAGCTATATCGATAATGCGATACCATACTGATTCATGTCAGTAAAAAATCATTGATAGCAACATACTTTTGAATCTAAATTGGTTAAATTTTGTAATATGTTACATGTAACTTATTCATCGTGTTAAACTGGAAGCTAGCCTAATGGTCATTGGTTTTAGAGAAAACATCCAAACCAATATTACTTTTAAATAAGTTTAAAGGGTGTCGTGAGTGAGCATACAATCGACAAAAGCACCTTTTTTAACACGAAAATAAAATAGTTCTTATAAGAGGTGCAATATAAAAAAATTCTGGAACACCTAGGATTTCTTCCCACAAAAAGTGAATCAATTTATCATTATTTCCTTTAAAGGAATTTAAAAAAAATCTAAAATTTTCTTTTGATATTTTTTTCTTGATCTGGAATATTTCACGACAATCTATGAATGTTTATAAATTGAGCATGTAAAACAATTAATTGCGTAAAGAAGAGTTCGGCTATCTGACTATCAGAAAAGAACAGAAAAATGAACGAAAACAAATGCTTTCAAAATTTTAGCTTTAGATATTAGTCATAGAAAAAGTGTCTACGGCATTTTCATAAAATTCGATGAAGGTTCGACAAGTAGTTAATGTAATTGAGAAGTAACAAAATGTAAGCCCAAACTGCGACCACTTATTAATTGCAGAAAGAAATACATTTTGTCCTTAAAATTCGGGAAAATTAAAGATATAATTACATTATTATATTGCTCTGAATACTCTTTTGATCATAAACAGTTTCTGTCCAACTTTCGTAAAATTTCTAAGAAAAGTACGTAGAATTCATGGTAGATTCAGACTTTTACAAAAGATTCGAATAAATATATTAAATGATCTATTTGAGTAAATTTAGTCCCTTTTTATTCAAAATTACAATCCATTGAAAAAAGAAGCACAAGGCTGATGTGCTTTTGACCAGTTTTTCTTATTCTATGTCGATTATTTGTTGTATTTTCAAAATTCAAGTGTACGCCCGGGCGTTTTGACGTAAACGTAGCTACGCGCATGCCTTGTGTAAGAAAAGGATTGATAAAAATATAAATACTATACAGAACTAATCGGTATGACTTACTGATGTACTGAGGTGAGGTCAGCTTTTCCCCGCCATTTAAAAATTATGATGAAATATCTCGAAAAGGAGTCCCATAACCTATGTAAAATAACTATATAATCCGTAAACATTTCCCAACGGCAAAGGCCCGGATGGGGTAGGGTGACCCTATAAGCTACAAACCCCCTTCTTTCCTTCATAAAATGTTCCTAAGTGCAAAGCTTTTGTGCCCACTAGGTACAAATGATAGGCACTTGCCTAAGGTTGCCTGCGCCCAAATACCCAGGTGGGTAAAGTTACGGAACTTTTTTTTTAGGTCCGAAGTTGGGGTAGGGTGACCCTACCATACCCCTTCTTTCGTTCATAAAATTTTCCCTACGGCAAAGCTTTTGTGCCCATTAGGTACAAATGATAGGCACTTGCCTAAGGTTGCCTGCGCCCAAATACCCAGGTGGTAAAGTTACGGAACTTTTTTTTTTTAGGTCCGAAGTTGGGGTAGGGTGACCCTACCATCCCCCTTCTTTTGTTCATAAAATTTTCCCTACGGCAAAGCTTTTGTGCCCATTAGGTACAAATGATAGCGTTTGCCTAAGGTTGCCTGCGCCCAAATACCCAGGTGGGTAAAGTTACGGAACTTTTTATTTTAGGTCCGAAGTTGGGGTAGGGTGACAGCACAATACCCCTTCTTTCGTTCATGAAATTTTCCCTACGGCAAAGCTTTTGTGCCCACTAGGTACAAATGATAGGCACTTGCCTAAGGTTGCCTGCACCCAAATACCCAGGTGGGTAAAGTTACGAAACTTTTTTTTTTAGGTCCGAAGTTGGGGTAGGGTGACCCTACCATCCCCCTTCTTTCGTTCATGAAATTTTCCCTACGGCAAAGCTTTTGTGCCCACTAGGTACAAATGATAGGCACTTGCCTAAGGTTGCCTGCGCCCAAATACCCAGGTGGGTAAAGTTATGGAACTTTTTTTTTTTAGATCCGAAGTTGGGGTAGGGTGACCCTTCCATCCCCCTTCTTTCGTTCATTAAATTTTCCCTACGGCAAAGCTTTTGTGCCCACTAGGTACAAATGATAGGCACTTGCCTAAGGTTGCCTGCGCCCAAATACCCAGGTGGGTAAAGTTACGGAACTTTTTTTTTTTAGGTCCGAAGTTGGGGTAGGGTGACCCTACCATCCCCCTTCTTTCGTTCATAAAATTTTCCCTACGGCAAAGCTTTTGTGCCCACTAGCTATAGGTACAAATGATAGGAACTTTTTTTTTAGGTCATAAAAATGTGGACAAAAGCTTTGCCGTAGGGACTTTGCTATGAATTAAATAAGGGTGATGGTAGGGTCAACCGACCCCAACTTTGGATCTAAAAAAAAAACTTCCGTAACTTTACCCACCTGGATATTTGAGTCCAGGCAAGCTTAGGCAATTACCTATCGAATGTACCTAGTGTGGACAAAAGCTTTGACGTAGGGAATTTGCTATGAATTTAATAAGGGGGATGGTAGGGTCACCCGACCCCAACTTTGGACCTAAAAAAAAAGTTCTGTAACTTTACCCACCTGGATCTTAGGGTCAAGGCAAGCTTAGGCAATTGCCTATCGAGTGTACCTAGTGTGGACAAAAGCTTTGCCGTAGGGACTTTGCTATGAATTAATATAAGGGGAATGGTAGTGTCACCCGATCCCAACTTTGGACCTAAAAAAAAAGTTCCGTAACTTTTCCCACCTGGATCTTTGGGTCCAGGCAAGCTTAGGCAATTGCCTATCGAGTGATTCTAGTGTAGACAAAAGCTTTCGCAGGGACTTTGCTATAAATTAAATAAGGGGTATGGTAGGGTCAACCAACTCCAACTTTGGACCTAAAAAAAGAGTCCCGTATATTTACCCACCTGGGTCTTTGGGTCCAGCCAAGCTTAGGCAATTGCCTATCTAGTGTACCTAGTGTGGACAAAAGCTTTGCCGTAGGGTTTTCGCTATGAATTAAATAAGGGGGGTGGTAGGGTCACCCGACCCCAACTTTGGACCTAAAAAAAAAAGTTCCTAACTTTATCCACCTGAGTTTTTGGGCCCAGGCAACCATGGGCAAGTGCCTTTCATTTGTAACTTGTGAGCAAATAAACTTTGCCGTAGGGAAAATTTTATGAAGGAAAGAAGGGGGATAGTAGGGTCACCCTACCCCATCCGGGACTTTGCCGTAGGGAAATGTTTACGGATTATAGGTATTTTACATAGGCTCAAATCTAAATAGTTTTTTGTTTACATTAACGAAAATATTTATGTCAAATCGTTTTCGTTCTATTTGACGTGTGTAGTTCTTACACTTATCGCTTTTCTTATAAAAATGTAATAAATAAATTACTAGAGTGACTATTTACTTTTGAATAATTACCTGAACTAGGTTGTTCTTAGGCGACAAAAAGTGAATATAATGGTTAGCAGCTTTTCTTTTCAATCGAATAATTTCTATAAGCTTGAAGATCTAATTGTATCGCTACACTAGGTTGTAACCTGTTGTTATCAAGTGTTATTATTATTATTATACAGATAATAACCCATCCCTTATCAGAGAGAAAGGAGAAAGGGTCAATAGCTAAAACGTTTTTTAGATTCACGGCTTTAAAAAAAGTTGTATTTAATACACGAATAAATAATTAAATTTGTTATGTGTTAAAATGGAATTACATTTCATCTTCCTACTGGAAATAATTTGTCATCATATTCATTTATTTGTCATTTTATTTATAAGTACGTTTGGTGTTATTGCAAGTCTTCGGTTTTTAGGCATGCTCATGTTAGCGCGTTTTCTTATTGTTAGCTAGCTTGATTCATCTTAATGATCCTTAATGTTCGCTGGCTTATTGTTCGCTAGCTTGAGTCTGGTTTATGAACAATTTTACGACAGAGAGCACCCATAAAGTTCTTCTGACGTAAAGTATCAAATTTAAATTCTAGATTTTTAATTCCACCCAAGTACATCCTTAAGAGAATCAAAGCTATTATTCATTGTAATGAAAAAACTATAAGTTTATATTTATTAATGAAATGCACATTTATACCCCTGGGGGTTGAAGGCATATACAAACAATACAATACATTATACACAATATAAAAATTAACATATCAAACATCATATATAAAGTGGTAAAACAGTAATATTTATGCAGGCGTATATAGTATACGTATTAAAATTTTCATCGATTTTTTGTATTGTTTTTCGCGACAAACGTTCTCTTAAAACCAGACAATTGGTCCAAAATACACAACACTATAAATGCTGAATAACCTTTCACACGGATTTTCTAATACGAGATAACAGGTTCATATATATACCAATAAAAAAAATCAAATAGTTTTTGGTATGTTAATACAACAAATTACATGGTGATACTTAAGATGCTGATGCTTTGATTGTAGATACATTGCTTAAGTGCCAGTCTGCCTAAGAATCAGGCAGTGGTGAAAACATGACCGAAAAAACCGCACCCAATTCGACATTGATTTCAGTTCATAAAATGTAGTTATGCACAAAAATAACATTCATTTCTGTTTTCCGTTCTGTTAATAAAAGATACAATTTGGTTGAAATGCACTAGAAAATAACGGATAAGGGGAGATAACTCTAATTTGCTATCATGAAACCAATTTTCTAACCAAGTTATTTGATATTACCAGACACACACAAACGAAAGACCAATTATTTTTAACTCAGGATGATGATTAGTATTAAAAGCATGATCAGCTCAGTGGTTTTTTTCTGATCATGTTTTGATTTTTACCTAAATTGCCTGATACTTACAAACTAAGACTGGCACTTAAATTGTCAATTATGCGTCATACTAGAAAACTAGCCAAATATTTCGTACAGGCATATTCCAAAAGATGCAATTCTGTTAACAAATAGTTTGATATAGATAAACGGGCGCATTTCATTTGCGCCAATTTTTAAAAAATCAAACCTTTCATTTTCGCCACAAGGTTGTATATCATTTGCGCCAAAAAAAAACCTTCATTTGCGCCATTTTACAGGTATGACAGGTAATATAACGGAAAAGTTAAATATTATTTACGATTTATTTTGTTTTTTGTTTGTACATAACTCCCCCCTGGATATATGTGTGAGTTCATACTCATTTCTAATACAAAACTGAGAGTCACTAAGGTTATAATTATATATATATAGTGTTCACATGACCAGTCCAGTGTGAGGTGTCAAGATGGACATAGTCAAATCTGAGACAAACAGAGGAAAGAATTCTGTGATATTTGATGACCACATATATAGGTTATCAAATGTTTTAAAAAATGGAGACAAATCCTTCAGGTGTACCAAAAAAACCTGTAAAGCCAGGATTACGACTGATGCGTACAGCAAAACAATTATAAAAACTTTAAACGAGCACAACCATGGAGTAAACCAGCAGAAAGTAGAATCTCAACAACTCAGAGTCCGAGTTCGGAAAGCATCTGGTGATATAACTGCAAGACCTTCAAAGATAATACGCACAGAACTACAAGGTAATTTTGTTTGTCACCTATAGTTATCTCATTGACATTACTACCACATCTTCTTTTTGTTAAATTCATTTTAATTGAAAAAAGAAAATAAGAGCAGAAAAGTTAAATGATTCCATTTTTCCTGTACTGCTAATCTTGAGTGTCTTTGTAATGATGTACCAGATGTACTTGTGGATGGTACCTTTAAATGCTGTCCAAGATATTTTTTTCAAATGTACACACTGCATGGATGTAAAGATGGTAACTATGTGCCGCTTGTATATGCATTGCTTCCTGGAAAAAGTGAAGAATGCTACACAAACATGTGGAACTTTATATTTCAACTTTGTGAACAGAGAAATCTTGTACTTAAACCACAGTCTATTCATATAGACTTTGAACAAGCCATGCATAATGTTATTTTGCGAATGTTGCCAGGATCGAAAATCGATTGCTGTAGATTTCACCTTGGCCAAAATTGGTGGCGGAAAATTCAAGATCTTGGATTAAGTACCGAGTATAAGGAAAAGACCTGCGAAATTGGTAAATGGTTATCATCATTTTTTGGGTTACCATATCTATCGCCTGATCAAATTGAAGACTGCTTCGTAGATGATATTATGACTGAATCTCCAACTGATAGCAGATGCATAAAATTTGCTGATTATGTTTTGGAAACTTATATAAGCCCGGAATCTAGATATCCACCGTCATTTTGGGCTGCTACACCCACTGCTAATTTTAAACGAACCAACAATGGACCGGAGTCATTCCATGCACATTTTAATGAACAATTTTATTCAAAACATCCAAACATGTTTATTTATGTTGACGTTGTAAAGAAGATTCAGGCTACAACATACATCAAAATCCGATCTATGGACACACCGGCTGCAGTTCGACGATGGGAGAAAGAGAAAACTGACTATCTTATGGAGAAACATGGCATGTACCTAAGAGGGGAAATTTCAAGGCATTACTACATCAAGACCGTTGCATATAAATTTTGTGCCAGAACAGACTTGTAACTTTACTATAGTGCTAACAAATGTCTCAGTAATGTTCTCCAGTGTATAGTGCTTTCTTTTCTGTTTTTATCAAGGTTTTAACATTACTTTAATGATTTTACCAAGGTTTTATTCAGGTTTTAACATTACTTGTATGATTTTATCGAGGTTTTAGCATGACTTGTATGATTTTATCGAGGTTTTAGCATAACTTGTATGATGTTTTATACTGTTATCGAGGTTTTAGCATAACTTGTATGATGTTTTATACTCTTATTACATGTATTTCTGAGGAGTATGTTTCTTCATTATTAAAAGACTTTTTGAAAAAATGTATGTTTTATACTATTATTACCTGTATTTACCTGTATTTACCTGTACTCACCTGTAATATTGGCGCAAATGAAAGATTTAGTTTTTGGCGCAAATGAAATATGGTTTGTGGCGCAAATGAAAGATTTTTTTGGCGCAAATGAAATGCCAATTGGCGCAAATGAAAATCACCGAGATAAACTTTTAAAATTAAATTTCTTCAACAAAAAGATAATTTCATAAATATTTTGTTATTTTCAAGAACGTGATTTTTAAAGGTTTTATCAAAAGCTAGTATCTAGAAGGAAATTTTGTAAAAAATAAATCATGTCCTGTTTTTACAGTCTGCAGTTAAAGTTTTTAAAACATTTATTAGATTCATAAACCATCTCGGATTTTAAACATGGACAGAAGCTTATAGTTGCATCTTCTATTTACATTTTTATCGATGAATGAAGGGATAAATCATCAAGCAATGTACAAATTTTCTTCTTTATCATTTTGTTTCAAAACATCATGTATGTTTCAACTCTTTTATAAATCTATAGATTTAGTTGCATACTGTATTCCTTTTTTAAAAGCAGAACTTTTTTCATACATTTCAAACATTTTATTTCATTAACTGTGGATCTATTATGTGTATTCCCCTATCTCACTGAAAACATAGACAACAAGAAAAGTAGGAGAGACACTGGGTTCCGCGCTTACGAATTTTTCACCTTATTCATTTATTCATAAGCCTTAGGATGTTTTAACATTGCCCCTTTGTTTCTTATGGAAGGGAATATCCTCCATCATAAGACCTTTCTTAATGTGTCTATTCAATTTTCTGATTTGTAACATGCAATTTCTAAATTTCTAAATTTGTACAATTCGATTTCCTTATTTGAACATGTATTTTTTGTAACTTTAATGTATAAATACAATTTCTCAATTTTCACATGGTGTTATAGTAGTCTCAGTTGTAATGCAAGTTTCATTGAAGATGAATTTCAATTTTATTGGAATGTAATAAATATGTTGATACAGAGACATATATACACATATTATGTACATGTACATTTCTATATCTCTCTCTGGTGTGATATTATGGGGGAAATATATTAAACAATATAATGGAAGACACTACTCTACTTATAAATTGATACACTTATTATCTGTACAAAATAGTTAAGGACCTAACAATCTTTGTTTTTGCCGTTTGCATTAAGATTTTTTTTTAAATCCAGACCTTTTATTGACTTTTTCAGTCCTTCATAGAATTTTTGGTAAGCTGAACAAATTTTGCTTTATGATCAAAGTTATATTAAAAAAAATCCGTATTTTGCCATTATTATGACTTCTTTCTGTTGCTTCAGTCAGGTATTAAAGTTTAAATTATTTAGACATAATTACTTTGTCAAACCTACATTTGATTTATATGAAATTTTGACAGATCTAGAGGCTTTTTAAAGATTTTTAATGGCTGAGATCCAATTTAAAAAAATTGACATGTTTTATTTTCTTCTAACATTTTTAGTGTGAAATTCCGTTACCAAAGCATAGAAATTGCCATTTTATTTAGACTTTTTCACAAACTGGCTAACCAAAACAATGGTATTGCGCATCTCCTGTTTTTGGTATTTAACCTAAGTCCTTTGTTTCCTGTACAAACACATTGACATTGTCATGCTTTGTTTAGAGGACACACATTTCGTATTCGGAACACTCCCTAAATCCATTATCGCATTGAAACATTCTCAACATTAAAACAATGTACAAGTAATCTTTTGCACATCTTCAAGTTAACATCCCGGTCTCCTCCCAAGCACAATATTAGAATTTGATGAAATTTCAACATAACTTTCACAATATAACACTTAAGTGCGTCATCTACACTATTTTTTCTCATTTGTCAATGTGTTATTGGGGTTTCCTTAGGTCAAATAACCAACCATGACGTCTGGCCAAGTCTATTTTTTTTTCTTTCTGGGACGCCTCGTCGCAGAAAGAAAAAAAATGGCCTTGCCAGACGTCATAATTATTTAGACTAGGGTTTCCTTTACCAAACACGTTGACCTGAAAAGGGTGGGGTACATTTTGTGAGATTTGCTCATGGTACCTTTAGGTACCAGTCTTGTATTACAACTCCAGTTTCCGGTGCATGTCAAAACATGGAGGGAAACAAAATAGTCCATTTTTTTCTGATTTTTTTTCTGGACTCAATTTTTTCTGTTTGATTATAGATTTATGCTGAATTGAAACATATATATAGATTTAAAAAAAATCTTGCATCTTTTTGGGGATATCAATCCAGGAAAGTGGAAGGATTTCATGTTTACTGGAAGTGCTGCGGCCTTAGTGAAAACAGCAAACAGAAAGTGGAAAAATTTTTTGACTTCAGGGTTACGTAACTTTTTATTCTTCGTGGCATGCCCCACTTTTTTTTCTCGATTAAATCACAATTTCACATTAGTACATACATGATATGAACATGAAATTTTTTTTCTATGTAGCATTTTTTATTTTTTTATTTTCAAAGATCAGCTGTTTAGCATGTAAGCCTATGGAGCAGTCAATTACAAGACTGCAACATTTAGCTACATTTACTGAGGCATTTGTATGATTTTAACGCACGTCTGCGCATGCATTCTGATAAATTCTGACAGGATAACATTGGGTTACCTTTCTTTATATGTTGATGTTTCTTTTCTTCTAGCCTTTTCAGCTGGAATAAACTGCGTAAATTAAAAATTATATCATATTAACGCATGGTTACATGATTTTTATTATCATCCTGTAGGAAAGATAGTATTTTTTATAAGGTTGTTTGTACAATAGAGCATTTCATAACTCTACATGCTCATCTATTTTGGGAAAATTATTTCTAAGAATGTACGGACGAGTTTAATGAAAATGCTTTCAATCTTGAACAGAATGTCAAAGTTATAATCAAAGTTGATGGACTTATGTGACTATTAGGTGGTGAACATGAATTAAAGCGCTATCCCTTTCATTAAGATTCTGACAGGTGCAGGCACATATTTTTTATGAAATATTTGCTATTTGGAATTATATTTATATGTATTTATTTTTTGTGTATTTAATACTAAGGCTTCGGTCTGTTTTGTCATGATCGTACATTTTTGTAATCTATATTTCGTATATATTGATTATACATGTACATACATTTACATGTTGTAAAACATTTGGTTAATAAAGAAGAATGATATATCGTATCCCCCTTCATTATATTAATTAATTTTGATATAATTTGATATTTTTTCAAACTTGAACTCTACGAACTTTAAATGAGTTCAACGTAGTTTTCCCAATTAGACATGTTAGAGGCAAAATCAAAGAAGAGTGCTTAGAAATGCCCAGACTAATATAACGGTATTTTAAGGGGAGAAAAAGCATTATCTGATGAACGCTTTAATCAAACCTACCTTACAAAATATAAAATTACAATTTTAATTTTCGGAAGAAAAAGAAAAGCATCTGTGACCATCATTAATATGGGTAATTTTTATTTGTGATTGCTAATAGTTATAATTATTTAAATTAAGCACGAAAGCATCCTTTTACTTGTTATTTTGGAAGTTATTAATCTCGGATAGCTGTATAGTTCACGGCCGACACTCGGCTAACCGAGAGACAGTCGGTTAATCTATATTGAGTATGCGGCTATATCGGCGGTTGGTCTGTTAATCGGGTTGGTTATACGTCTGTTAAGAGTAAAACGCACAATTTTAATATTAAAATCTATTTAATATACAGACTTTAGGTACATTATAAGAATCAAATCAAAAAAAGAAAAGTGTCTGACAAAATGATATATATCATAGAACATTTTCCAACTGTAAAAACATTTCATAGTCTGCGCAGTTTTCAGTAAAACTAAAAGGCGTCGCGCAAGTATGTAGTATTTATGCTTATACGCATAGCAATTTTTGTAATGAAAGGCGAAAAAAACAATTTTCGATATCATTTAAAGGACACAAAATCGTACTTTGGTTCTAAAATATAAATTGAAATTAGTAAATATTTCATAATTGTAATATAACGTCAGTAATACCACGTTTTAGTGAACATTATGGGAATAAAGTCTGTTAATGGGTTGGACAATTGAAATTGTGTCAGTTAAGAGTTATTTAGCCACCACAATAGTTGTGCTACCTTAATATTTTCCCTTTGAAAAAGTTAAGAATGAGATGCTCTTGAGTAAAAAAAAAAATGACAATACGCTGCAACAGTATCCTTCTAGTAAGAACATTTTTATTTTGACTTCCTTTGCATTTTATTAAGGGGTGTGTCACTTCAATATGTGGATATGGATTGCCTGCTGGAATATGCATGAATCTATTATTAACGTTTTCTTCAGCCTTAATTTTTGTGTCTGTTCAAAGTAGCACGTTCTCAAATCCGTCCGAAAGTGTCTTTCTAATACAACACAGGGTACATATAACGTGTTGTCGTTCTCATATGCACATGATATTTGTCGCTGGACGTTAAACTCTAAATCGTCAACATCATTCGATTAGTTCTTTTCTTCTATTACTGAATCATCTATTGTTTACAAATCAGTCTAAAGAAGTAAATGGAAAGGAGCGAATGCAGCTACATTTGGTTATCTTAAGTTTTAATTCATTTTATTCCGTTTAGTTCCTTTCTACATAAGTGCAGAGGAGAACTGCAGTTGTCCGCATGTAAACTTTTAGCATTTATTACCAATATGAGAACATAGCAATCCGTTACTGTTTCATGTCTTTATTCTCAAACAGTTATTATTTTTTTCTATCTTTTTTCATTAATGCATTTACTGTCCTAATCTATTATTCTATATATTCTGTGTTTCCATCCAGATTCTCGTGTATACAATGAGGGTCCGGATTGGGGGTGTTGTTTATTTCTATATTCTTTAAATTGTCTGTTACTTTTCTCTACATTTTATTTTATCTTACTCATTATTATTTCTTTATTCTTTATATATTCTGGCATCCCAATATATTTTACTTACTGATGTTTAGTTACATTACGACGTTTATCTCTGATTTATATACTGGTTAATACCAATTTAGATACAAATTAGTGTCATTCATGACAAGCCTCAGGGCCGATATGGATCGAGGGATGATACCAGGGCAAATATGGAAAAACATGTTATAATCTTTAAGCTATTTATCACATATTTAAGTGTTGCAGAAAAGAGGGAAAAAAGTTCAATTATAACAATTTAATGAAACATAACAGGTAAATCTTAAAAATGTATTCGTACCCATAACGAATATGTGATAAGATATAAATAACACATAGCTGAGAGGGTGATAGAGCAGATTGGGTCCCGAGAAAACATTGTTAACCGCGGCGAAGCCAAGGTTGACAATGTTTTTTTCGAGGGATACCGATCTGCTCTATCACCCTCTCAGCTATGTGATATTTATTTATTATAATGAATGCCCTATCATCATTTTCTTTAACAGATGAGTTTTATTATAAAGTATTTTCTATGTAGTCACGTACTTGACAGCGTAACGGGTATTTGAAAAATCATCAGAAGTGAAGTAAATAGACAATAGTAGTGCATTGACTTGACATATAAACGATACAAGGATTAGGCCCGAAACGGGAAAAAAGCTCTGCTATCAAGAAAAAAAATATTTTCAATTGTTGTTATTTTGTTATTGTTATTTATTTTATTTAACTTTTGATTTTGGGTAAATACCCCTTTCAAAAGGCCTCATATCTGGCTGAGAAATATACATCACAATGAACATGATGAAATGTACATCACCAGTTGAAACCCATCGATGGTGAACGAATGCGTTTAATATCAACAATAAGCATAACACACAATGATTTATAGGTTTTAAAGTAAAAATATTAACAAATGAAATACGTTTTTCCAACAATTGTAAAAGAAATAAGTTTGAGTCGTTCCACGCTTCGTTGTATAGTTAATTAGAACTTTAAGCATTGTCTATAAAATAACTTGATGTAGATTCAATTCATTGTCGTTTAAATGCCGATTTTTGATCGGTCTAGCCGAGAGGGTGACATTCCAAAAAAATTGTCACCCGCTCAGCCATGTGATAGAGTAAATTAAAACCTTCGTATTAGGCAATCAAAATATGGCATTTTAACATGATGTATAATAATACTTTAATATTACACTTTTTTATATCAGTTTTCAATATTCATGGCCTAAATTCATTGTTCATGTCAGTGTTTCCGTATATATTATGTTTCATTGCTCATGTGTTGTTTCCGTATATTTGAGCCACTCGTCTTGAGCCTACCCATTTTATCCGATAACACCCCATACAGCAATAAAATTATACTTTTATTGCCATTCGTAACTCTTAACAGACCAATTAACAGACCGGGTTTTATACATCCGACCCATTAACAGACCAGGTTTTAAATAAAGATTGATTTATGTCACCAAAATACAGATTTTTGTGTAGATTTTTCACACAATGATATCAATTTGGTTGACAAACATAATGCCTGTCTTTGTTCGATGTTCAAAATATCGCATGCAAGTAAATTCAACCAACGTGTCTTTTTGTGTACATTTTGTGTGTGTAAAATGTGTATAAATTTATTGATGAGTAACACGCCTTTTCATTTTATAGATCGTACATCGAAGCTAGAAAAATAATGATTACACCACTGGATTCGGTACATTGAATTGTTTTGTTAGACATGAATAATTTATATGATAAACATATATTTAAAAAGTTATACAATGAAACATGCAGAATTTCCAATGATTTCCTCGATAACACCTGATTAACAGACTTTAGCCAACCCGATTAACAGACCCACCGCCGATATAGCCACATACTCAATATAGATTAACCGACCAATCTCTCGGTTAGCCGAGTGTCGGCCGTGTAGTTGATTTTTGGAGATGAACTTTCTTTAGGAATGCAGATGCGTGAGTGTTAACGACGATTTTTTCATTTTATTACGAACTTTTCTTTTTGAATTTTCCTAGGAGATAATAATTTTTTTACTTTACTTTTTGCACTAAAGTTATTAAAATTGTATTATATGACATCTCTTAATTGACAATACAAGCTGTTTCATTGTGTTCATTTTCAAAAATATTACACGCGTACGTTTACTATATTTTTTTACGTTGATAATTTCTATAAGGACCGTTTTGTTAGTGTGTGAATGTCAAAATACGAAATTTGATAAAAAAAAAAAAAAAAAAAAAAAACACGCAAAAAAACTATAGAAACAAAGAATGAATAATAGTATTTGGAATATCAGTTAATGATTACATGGAACTACTGTTAATTCAAAAAATTGTGTGCGTGCGTTTATGATGTATACAATATAAAAGAAGAAGATGTGGTATGATTGCCAATGAGACAACTCTCCACAATAGTCAAAATGACACAGAAATTAACAGCTACAGGTCACCGTACACTACGGCCTTCAACAATGTGAAAAGCCCATACCGCATAGTCAGCTATAAAAGGCCCCGAAATGACAATGTAAATCAATCCAAACGAGAAAACTAACGGCCTTATTTATGTACAAAAAATGAACGAAAAACAAATATGTAACACATTAACAAACGACAACCCCTGAATTGCAGGCTCTTGACTTTGGATAGGCATATACATAAATAATGTGGCGAGGTTAAACATAAAACTATCAACAGACGAGCTCTCATTTTATGGAACCTATCACGTAGCCTTTTGAAGAAAAAAAAACGAAAATATCGCAAACATTTTGAATATACAGTTTATGGAAGCATGGTAACTGTTAAAAGTGAGATGAAGTAATGTTTAAAAATTATGAAATGCAGTTAAGGATGTACTTAGGTAATCTAAGGTAAAATTAAATAAATCAAGAATTCAAAATTGATACTTTAAGCTGAAAGAGTGTTCAAATAAGCTAAAAAAAATTGATAGGTCATGGAGCTCCTTTTCGAGATATTTGATTTATAAAATATGGCAGGAAAAGACAGACTCTGACCCTTACCTTATATTTGCATTGGTATTATTTGGGACTCAAATCAAAAGAATGAAAATCTGACAAGAATCTGTTTAAATTTGTCAAATGACTTTTTATGAGCTATTAAGTCTTATGCTAAAAAATAAATAGGTGTTATGGGGCAAAATACCTTGTATCATATGGAAAAACACCAAGGAGTCCGAACATTTGACACTTATGTTATGCGGGAAAGAGGGGGAAAGCACAGACTAAGGCAGTTGCCTCCCCTTTCCCGTTGAAGGGTTAGTAGTGTTGTTGCACTGCTTTACATGTCTGTTCTCATTATTTTAAATACGACATTTTGGGGGACTGTCGTTCGCGTTATTTCGAGGCTCCTGGTGAATAAAACAAAAATGTCTATATATGTTTATTTCGAGTCCAACCATACGAGTAAATTAATTAAATACATAAATATGAAATAAAGGTTACGTTATGTTTTTCATTAAACAAAATTTGTAAGTTTACGAACCTGGTGAATAAAACAAAGATGTCTATATATGTTTATTTCGAGTCCAACCATACGAGTAAATTAATGTTTGATTCCTTAGGGTTTCCTATTTTTAAACCCCTAGAACACGTGCTGGTTGGACTTGTTTTATTCACCAATCAAAATGACTTTTAGAATACATATTTTTATAAGAACAGTTTCTATTGGTTAGATCTCTTTTTATCTAATTTACATTTTTACATAATTTGGGGTTACTATTTTTAATTACTTAATACTTTGTTTTTACGACTATTAGGGAAATCCGAGTATTTGGTTAGATAGAATTATAAGTGAACAATAGAAAAAAATTAGATATATTTGCGAAAGGAAATACTTCAAAGAGTTTAAGCTGTCAAACCTTATTTATGTCGCTAAGTGTCAAATAAGAAGAATTTCACATAGATCTAACACTTATATATTAAAAGTTACATAACATTAAAGACTTTCTAATTATATCTTTTTATACAAAAAGCTTTATACAAGAATTAGTTATTTTCTACAATCACATAGAAGATTCACTTTATTTCTTTAAATATTTTCCTCGTTTTACCTTCATTATACTTATTCCAAAACCTCACCTAAATACATCCTTAATATAATGTATTTAAATGTTTAAGCCCCTCATTTTCATATTTTACTAGGGCCGAAATACAATTAATTATGCGAGAATGATACCGTCTGTACAAATAACTAGCAGCGACATCAACCATGAAGCTGATTTTTGTGGGATATATTTAAAAAAAAAAACAACAAAAAAAACACAAGGAAACACAAGTTCATGAGATAGCAATCCAGAAACAAAAAAAGACATTTCGGGGTGAAGATATTGATTTACATTTGTGATTTCGGGGTATTTTATAGCTGACTATTGGTATGGGCTCAATATAATTAAAATGTTGATGTCTGATTTCGTTATACTACATATGAGTATAACGAAATCAGAGATCAATATTTTAATTAGATTGTATGGACTTTGCTCATTGTTGAAGACCGTACGGTGGCCTATAGTTGTTAAATTCTGTGTCATTTTGGTTTCTGGTAGAAAGTTGTCTCGTGTGCATTGTTTTGTGTAGCGACGTCCTTCAATGTAGACAAAAAAAGTAATTTTTTGTAACAAAATCTGTTAAACAAAATCTTGTAAAGCTGAATGCTAGAAGCATTTTCGTTTTCTTGTAATTGTTTCATAACTTCTAAAGTGCACTGAATATAGATGCCTAATATTCAATTTTCAGTAGGATTTGACTGATACATATAACTTTATATTAATACCCAGTGAGCGAAATAAATACATTGGATGTTGGCACTACGTCTTTTTTTTATTATTAATTTGCCTAAAATTGTCGCCAGTTCTACTTTATTCATACTTACTATCTTTGCTATTGATTTCATAAGACCTTGGTAATCTCGTGAGCGTTAAGATACAAATGGCCACTAATCATGCTATTTTCTAGGAAATTGAAACGAGAATAACATCTCGAAATAACTTTTTAATAATAATAACATTATTTTGCACAGTGCGTCAAGTACTTCAAGAAAAATTATTCAAATCTAAATGAAATCATTTGAAATAGAGTTGTTGATATTTTAAAGTAAACGGTTCTGAAATCTTGTTAAGGGTTATCATGAAACAGGTGTGTTATGAATTAATGTAGATTATTGGTTTTCTTCCATGAGACAGAAACCTAACGACAGAAATAACAAAAAGACATCTAGAAGGTAACACAGTATTCAATGTGTGTGTAAACAATATGCAAAACTGTAAATCTTCCCGATTCTATAAAATGGTTATAGAATTGATTAAAATAATAAATGTCGATACCCTCCCCTAAAAAATACAGCAAATAAAAACACTTCAAACTCAGGAAAAAATCTTAAAATTACTTTGATCAAAAGTAGTAATAAAACTATATACATCTAATTTTCAGTCGGCATAGCTTTCATAGCCATTAACCCCATAAAAATACAACAATGAACTGATAATTGCTCCGGAAAGGCCAGTAGTTCCTGTTCGTCTGAATGGATGCCACTTATCTAAATTTTCAGTCAAATCTGTATAAAGGTTACCCTCTAGACAGGACGAAAATGAATTATGTCTATGTTATGCTGTTACACTCTTTGTCATGTTTAGGGATTTATATATAGCGCCTGCAAACATGTCCCCGCCACAGTCGATATATGCTTTTTCCAAGTCAGTAGGTCCGAGTACACAGTTATCGTCCTTTGATTTTCGTTGTCCACAACGAATATAGTCCTTAGTGTAGACAGTGTGTTACTTGCCAATTTTTGTTACACTCCTTCCAAATTTATTTCTCCATGTTTTATGCCTCATATAGCAAGTTGGGGGGTGAAATGACACTGAAAAAAAATTTGGGTCATAAATATTAATGTAAAGTAGTGATTAGGTCCAGCTGAAAAAGGTAAAAAATTAGCACTTCGGAAGCTGTCAAAAGATTTCAAGACCCCCTTAACATAAAATTGTCCATATTTTGAGTTAGAGCTGATGAAGCTTTCTATAACTGTGATATAATTTGTCCCAAAAGTAGTACAACACACTGTAAAAATATTATTGAGAAAGCGCAGGTGGGAATTTTTTTAATTTTCATTTATTGTCTAAAAGAAATGCACTACGAAATAACTGTGTATTCGGACCAGTAGCCTGTAATTCAGTATTTGCCGTTTGTTGCTGTATACTGTTTATTGTTATTCGCATTAACCAGATCGATCGAATTGCTAAACATTTGTCAGTTTGGGGCCTTTTAAAGCTTGCTATGCGGTCTGGGTTTTGTTCATTTTTCATTGTCGAAGACTTTAAACGGTGACCTGTAGTTGTTAACTTACGTCATTCGGTCACTGGTGTAAGATACCACATCTCCCTATACTTGTATATTAACGAGTTCTGTGCCACAGGGCCGATGATCGGCCTAAAGTCATACTCCTTTCAGTGCCAAAGGGCCGATTCATCGGCCGATTGAAATGATGTTATGAACTACGTAATGTACTATGACGTCGCCGTTTTTGTGATAAATTTAATTCCTCCGTCTTGAAACATTCGCGCGTTTTTTAACCAATATTAAAAGATATGAAAGGGGAGCTTTTTTATGAAATTTAGGAAAATAAAATTATGTAAGGATGCGTTTATAAATATATATAAATCTTTTCAATATTTAGAACTATAGAGTTTCAAATCCACTCTTTTTCCCGACGCTATTGCAGTAGGCCATTTAGTATATTTATATATTCTAGACTTACTTTCCTAAACTGCCTAAAGTTTTTAAGCGTTTACTTTCCAAAATTGTGAATATAATAAAAAATAAAATTTTACATACATAAAATATAGAAGATAGGAATTTATTCAAATACCTTTACAAAGAACGGGTAGAAAAAGCGCAAAAAAAATCAAAACCTTAAAAAGATGAAAAAGTACACAAAAAGTGCACTACATGTTAATGACGTAATTAATCTAATGACGTGATTCGTTTATAACGCATCCATCGGATTATTTGCTAATCCTTATCCGTGGTTATCCTCCTGAGTGAGGGATCACACATTATTTAACCAGAATGTAGGCCATATAAAAGAATACTCCAGGGAAATTTCAAAACCATTGCCTATATCGTGCTGATTTTCACAATTCATTCGACGAAGAAGTTTGTCTTGATAACATACATTCATGCCCATGTTCCATTAAAACGCCACCAGAGAATTTTAATGCATGGAATAAATTTCGTTAATTTCTTTTTGTTTTGCTGCGTTTAATTTTTCTAGGCTTTATACGGCATACGTTTATATAAATTTCAAAGGCAAAACAGTTAAACATGAATAATACAAGAGATACAAGGAAAATAATATTTAATATTGTATTTATCGTGTGAAAATGCAATGTCCTGTAAAGCATCGTAAAAAAAAGAGAATTGCCGGATTGTGCCGGCCAAATTAACATTCCAGGTCAACATGACACTTTAATTGATACATGTTACATGTTTCCTAGTAAACTACATGTTCTTTGATCGGTGCATGTCTGTACTCATTTATTATTTATCCCTTCTTCCATTTGTCTTCCAAAATAAAAGATAGCAAAACCGCAAACAACCTGAAAACTTTGTGAACAATTATAGATTCAAAATTACAAGCACAGTTAATTATTCTTGTACGGTTGTCAGGAATTAATGAACACATTATTTTTCATATTAAGATACGATAGAAAATTCCTATTAAAAGAACTTTGACAATGTTCGATCAGGTCTTTATTTTATACAATTAATTGTTTGGTGACATTTCCGAAGATCATATTATAAGAACAAAACGACATTTGAGAAAATTGCCGGGTCGAAAAGAAGAGAGTGTTCTGTATGTTCTGTACGAAATGTCCCTGGTTGCAGGAAAGGGCCGAAACATGTATATGCATGTGTGCTCTCTGTCGTAAAATTGTTCATAAACCATGTAGTAAATATAAGAAACACGACAGACGATGTAACACCGACGAATAAAATATTTTTCTTGAGAAATGTTAATATGATCTGGAATTTTGTATCAAACTCATATAATGAAGTTGAACACACAAAATAATCACAAACTTTCTTTAATTTATAAGTAGTGACAAATTAATTTGCATTATCTCTTTTCGTATTACCGAACTTTGACTCGGGAGTATATGATTTTTAGACAGGTTACCTTCTCTATAGTAGGGATTTTCTGGTATTAGTTCAAGTGAGGGCAACTAAAAGAAGAAAGTCAAACTTAAAATCGGTGCAATTAGTTTGTCATGTTTCATGGAAAACATAAAATAGTTACCCCTCCCTCAAAAAAAAAAATAATTTACCTTATCTTGTTGCTTTTACTAGAACCGGGACCAGAATATCTTATTACACGTAACTTGTCTAAATATTATAACTTCGGAGTCAAAAATCGGTATTATATGTAGGCAAATGGACTATTAGTAAAAAAAGTTTAATTTTCCCGCCACTTTCAGTTAACATCTTTTGGCGCTATTATACCTTTACTATGACGTCGACGTTTTTTGCGGTCTCGTTAAGACAATCAAAAAAAGCATTGGCACTGAAGGGGTTTTGTTAACAATTTGTTTGGCAGCGAAAGGGTTAAGAGGTCATCATTGAATTGAATTTCAAAATGAAAGTTATTTCTTCAGTGGGACATGCATGAAGAGGGTGACATGACAAAACAAAACCATGTGTTCACTGAATATAATAATTACCATTAAAGGAGTATTGCCGGTAATTATTATATTATTACCACACTGACAGACAAATTACTTTAAGAATATTCCGTTTAAATTCATGCACTCAATGTGTATATATGTTCTTTAAATTTATCATGTAATTTCACTTCAAAAGGCCTTTACAGATGTATTATCTCATGCTAACTTTTATTATTATACTTCACGTTAAAATGCCATATTTTGATTGGCTAATATGAGGGTGTCATTTTACTCTATCACATAGCTGAGAGGGTGACAATTTTTTTGAATGTTACCCTCTCGTCTAAACCAATCAAAAATCGACAATTTAAAGGACAATGGATTGAATTTACATCAAGTAGATGAATACAAAGTCAATGCTTAAGTTTTACGTTCTGGATCAAATTTTATTGTCAAAATGAAAAAAAATAAACCATCTTGTTGTTTATTTCTAACACTCGTAACGTTGTTATGTACGTGACGTCATAGAAAATCCTTTTGAAATAAAATTAATCTGTAAAAGACAAAAATGGTAGGACGTTCAGTATAATAAATTAAATAACACATAGCCTCAGTTGACAATGTTTTCTCGGGGTAACAATCTGCTCTATCACCCTCTCAGCTATGTGTTATTTATATATTGTTATTGGATGTTAATTATTTCAATTAGATTCGTTCATTGCGTAATTACAAAGATGAAATTGACCACTATTTTAAGGAAATTGATTTCGGAATGAAAATAAAAACAGAAAATAGCTTTTGAACAACAATAAACTAATTTTGCACTGCCATTCACGTTTATTTTTATCATGATGGTTATCTTTAATAGGATATTGTGTCACGATAGCAAACATTATACCGAATCAATATAACAATGGCTTAGTTATATGAGAGGTTAATCTGTGGTAACGATTTGTGTTCGTGAGAAAAATAGCCTTATGCTTGTGAATGAAGAAGTCACGATATTAAAATGAATTATTACAACATTAAATATTGTTTTGTTTTTTTGTTTGTTTTTTCGTGTTTCCTGGTCTGGTAACTCAAAAGAAAGAACCCTGTATAATTATGACAGAATGCTACAATAAAAATGCTAGCAATGTTGCGCCTGTCCCAAGTCAGGAGCCTCTGGCCTTTGTTAGTCTTGTATGATTTTTAATTAATTTCTTGTGTATAATTCGGAGTTTAGTATGACGTCCATTATCACTGAACTAGTATATATATTTTTAATGGGCAGCTGAAGGACGCCTCCGGGTGCGAGACTTTCTCGCTACATTGAAGACCCATTGGTGGCCTTCGGCTGTTGTCTGCTCTATGGTCGGGTAGTTATCGCTTTGACACATTCCCCATTTCCTTTCTCATTTTTAGAATGAAAAACAGTATTCAGCAACACAAAATGTAAATAAACAAATACATAGTGAAAATAATCGCAAAAATAGAAAAATAAAAACGTACACGTGAGTATCAACAGATGATAGTGAAGTGTCCAGCCGCAAGAGCTCATCTTGCCCCCTATCCCTTCATTATATTATATTGTCGTTCTCTAAATAACATGAGAACTAAATCACGGGGTAAACTCAGTAAATGCATTAGATTGCCTGCTTTAGAGCGATAGTTGATAAACAATTAAGGACGCATCTGTATACAAAGAATGATCATCCATCTTCAGGGCAATGATTTAGTTGTTATATTAAGTACAAGACTCTATGTCACCAGTCATCTAGTACAGTGTCGATATTTAAGTCATGTAAGGTTTAAAACGTAGGCTTTAAGATAAATCTGATACCTATTATGCTTACACATATTTCTATCAGTTTAGGCCCTGTAACCATGACAACAATTGCGTCGTAACTAAGCCTATAACATATACAATGTGTCCCAGGTGTTGTGAAGTAATTAAACTGATTGTAAATATTAACAGCTACTATTGTTGTATGAACAAAATTTCTATATAGTATTGAAATTTCATATTGAGGTGTTATGATCAAAACACGATTCAAATCTAAACTATTTGATGTAAAATGTTAGGTGATGTAAAAAAAAATGCTATATAACGTTGATCATGCATGCTAAGATAATTTTAGACTATTGGTAATTGGGCAAATTATTTAGACACTATTACATGTAGAACTTTAATTCTCACGTTAGAGAACTCTGGAAATAAACTATATTCATGTTACCGACTTTTGACTCCGAAATATATATTTTCTCGACAGATGACAAAAAGGGGGGGGGGGGGATAAAGGTTTCAGATGAAAGAAAACAGTTACTTGTTTCTCCAAAATGCATGGATTATCAACATGATTTAACTTTTTTGATTTACTCCATTCTGAAATAGAACCACAATGTCCTTCCAACTATAGAAAAGGTTATGTGTCGAAAACCTATATACAGTCTAAGTCATAAGTCGAAATACATCTAATACAAAAAACAAACAAAAAAACGTTCCAAATTACTATAATTATATGCTCATTTGTGTATGTACCATCTGTCAAGGACTGTTACACGAGGGTGAGAATGCATGTGTGTGGGCTTAATTTCATAAATTGTAATTTTACTCTTTTTTTTCTGTGTGTGCATCTATTCTTAACGGGAAGGATTGTGCCTGATGTTCATATGATGAAATCATAATCTTTCAGTCAGTTTAATTGAAGTCTGGAGCTGGCATGTCAGTTAACTGCTAGTAGTCTGTCGTTATTTATGTATTATTGTCATTTTGTTTATTTTCTTTGGTTACATCTTCTGACATCAGACTTGGACTTCTCTTGAACTGAATTCTAATGTGCGTATTGTTATGCGTTTACTTTTCTACATTGGTTAGAGGTATAGGGGGAGGGTTGAGATCTCACAAACATGTTTAACCCCGCCGCATTTTTGCGCCTGTCCCAATTCAGGAAATTAGTATGGCGTTCATTATCACTGGACTAGTATATATTTGTTTAGGGGCCAGCTGAAGGACGCCTCCGGGTGCGGGAATTTCTTGCTACATTGAAGACCTGTTGGTGACCCTCTGCTGTTGTTTTTTATTTGGTCGGGTTGTTGTCTCTTTGACACATTCCCCATTTCCATTCTCAATTTTATTTATATTTTAGCAACACAGAATTGTCTTTAATGAGCATTATCAAAATGAAAATTTGAAAAAAGGTGTTCAGAAGCTGAAAGAGTTTTTTTGTCATGAGTTTTATCTTTTTTCAATATTTTTGTCACAAGTATCTTGTTCAGTACACCTATATTTTAAATTCTAAAATCATTTGCATGTTTACAAATACAGGACTGTGACTGGTTCGTTATAATTTTTTCCTTTGGGTTACACTTCGTTTGACGTTGTTGCTATGATATTCGCGGGGAGAAAAAAAGGGGGGTGTTCTCAACACGCAAATCTTTATATAGATGTCTGGCTGAGGTTTAAAATCACCCCCATTCATATATTGATGTTTACAAAAAATCCTATCCATTCATATATTTCGTAGGAAATTCATAACCCATTAATGTGTTTTTCCAGCTATCTAAGGGAGCTACCATTTGATTTTTAGTGGAGCGGGTAGAATTAAATTTGAAATAAATAAGCAGAACAGGATTTTTGAGTTAATAAAAGGCAGAATAAACTAATAAAAAAGGCAGGACCATAGAGTGAAAAATAGAAAGGAAGGATCGAGATTACAATTAAAAAGATGCAGGACAAAAATTTTCATCTTAGCCCTCCCCCTTAAAATAAAATGGTAGCTCCCTAAAATATAATCTATGACATCTTTACAAGTGAACAATATGGGATCATTGATATTAAGATACAAAGATCAGTACACAGTTTTAACTGACAGCTTAACACAAGATGGAGATTTATGATCCATTGACATATACATTGTCTACCCATTGTTATACATGTTATATAACCTCAGAGAAATTGCAAGCTGATGCAACTAAAGAGGAATTGAATTTCAAAAATCTATATAAAGATTATTAGGATGTACTGGACTGACATGATTTATATCACACAAGTACATTTCATGTATTATATAATAAATTCACGTTTTGTAAAACATTCTATACAAAAGCTCATTTCGATATTTATAGTTCAAATACGTAGAAGCATAGATGTAATACATCTATGGGAAAAGAGAGCATAAAAAACCCAAGGGATATTTAAAATACGAACCCCGTAAAAAACAATCTTGGGTGATCACATTTGCCCCAGGTACTCCCCATATCCCCTTAACTGCTTGCATATTCTATATATGTATAAAAAAAAACCTTTCAGTTCAAGTTCATGAACGGTTTAGAAATATGACCTAAAGTCTAAAATTCAAACTCTTACGGTGTTTGTGAGACAATTTAGAGATTGCAAAAGGGAACGGATTTTTAAGTCTCAAAATTCGATATACGGACATGTCTCGAGCCACACAACGTCATCTGTTTGTTCGTGTCTTTGAACTTCAACCATGGCCGTTTTAAGTCAGGCATTAACCGGTCTTAACACTGATAACAGGTAAAATACAGGTTAATTGATTGTTTTAAATTATACATATCTGATGTATATTACTATACAATACAAGATCAACGACACATTAAAGTATTGAGTTTCACGAAGTCATTTTGTGTTTCAAGGTTTGTCAATACCCACTATAGCGGAATTTGAAACATATGCTGTAGTACACAAGAAACTGCGTACTTTATTTGGCCTTTTTAACTTTTTTGGATTCGAGCGTCACTGATTAGTCTTTTGTAGACGAAACGCGCGTCTGGAGTATATACAAAATTTAGTCCTGGTATCTATGATGAGTTTATTTACTTTATAAGCAGTACACAAAGCAAGGCATGTCGCATTATAAGGGTCTTGTGAATTTAGCCGAGTTTATAATAAGGGCACATACACTAATTTTTTAAAAGATTGCATAACTTGATCTCCGTTTATATTTCTATGGAATTAACATAACGATTTATAAATTTGGTGTGTCTTCCGTGCTTTGCTGGTTCAACTTCACCAGGATCTCTTTAATGTCCTACAATTCAAAAGAAAGGATGTAAAAGAACCAGATCATGTGAGAAGACGTATGGCTAAAATGGACATTAAATTAGGCCGTTAGTTTTCTCGTTAGAACTTATTTACATTGTCATTTCGGGGCCTTTTGTAGCTGAATATGCGATTTGGGCTTTGCTCATTGTTGAAGGCCGTACGGTGACTCATAGTTGTAAATTTCTGTGTCATTTGCTCTCTTGTGGAGAGTTGTCTCATTTGCAATCATACCAAGTCTTATTTATTTTTATTTAACAAGTACAAAAAATGCGCATGTATTTATATTTTAAAATTTTGCCATTTTATTTGCTCTATGTTTCTAATATTGCCTACTAACCTTTTTTTTCTCTCTACAACAATATTTAGATATGAGTCTCAATATTATCGCAAGGAATATTTTGATTAAAATACGGTACATGTATCAAATTCATATGAAACTTGAAATTAAACAAAAACGATGCATATGTTTTTTTTATAACTAAATGTATTTTTCGTTGTAACACTAATGTACATATGCTTTTTTGTTGATTATTTACAAGTATGAATTATTTTTTTCATAAAAACAAGTTTTTATAAAATTCTCATTTCTCCTCTCTCATATCCTCTGTCTTTCACATTCTCTCTTTCCCTCACTCTTGCCACACATACTTTGTTTCCACTCAAACCCCTCCATGTTCACGCTCCTCTCTCTCTCTCCAAAACACGCCAACACACTTAGTCAGTCCTCTTACTCACGCTACCTCTCTCGCAAACATTCTCTCTCCTCTCACATAGTCCCTTCATACACTCTGTCCTCTCACATTCTCCCCTCTCACACACTTTCTTCTCTCACACAGTCTCTCCTCTCCCTTATTTTCCCCTCTCACACACTCTGTTCACACTCACTGTTTCTGTCCCCTCTCACACACCACTTTCTACTCTCACACCCCATTTTCTACTCTCACACTCTCTCCTATCACACACTGTCTCCTCTCTCACACTCCCTCATAATTAGCCCGATCATCTGTTCACTTCAACCAAACCCCCAAATTTAACCCTGCCGTTAACAGTCGTCGACCTTAACCCTCTTCGCCCTTAACCATCATACCCTTAACACTTTCAATCCTTCGTATACATACCCGGAAATACCCCTAATTATGCTTACCCGTTACTATACCTTCCCGTAACCACCTAACCTAACTACCCGAACCGTCAAAAAACACACCCATAACCCTTACACCAAAAAAAAAAACCACACACCCAGAACCCTAACTACCCCTACCACCAAAAGAAACCCGAATAACTTCCCATACCCTGCACTTAGCCCTTACTCCTATACATGACCCCAATACAACTCCTGTCTCAGTGAATGCTCTGTATACGACTTTCCCATCCACATGAGAAATATCAATATGACAAACATTCAAAATGGCTATGACAGTACAGGAGTTCTACTCCTTCAGGGCTGTATAGAGCACAGTCCATCGGGGAGGACGCCACTGTCTACCATTGTCTGGAAAGGGTCGGTACTCGTCCCTTCAGTAAACCTTCATTAGGTAGGAGTACAACACTGTACAAGAAAATCTATGCTTTTTATTGCAATGAAAATGTCATACTTCATCGGTCTTTTAATATTTTAGAATTTGCAATATATACCTGTATGAAGAACCAACTTTTTTTCTTCATTTGCATATCACTTTATTTTAATATTCTTGACCCTTTTTATGTTCAGTTAGCCAAAACATTTCTTACATTTTGTATGAACAAAAAATATTAATTGAGATGAAATAAAGGGTGCTAACTGTGACAATCGTTAAGTCATTGTTAATATATAACGGAACAAATATACGCTAATTAACAGATTGCACAATGTATGTCAAAATCAGTTCACTTGTAATCATAGTAATCACTGAACTGTAGAAATATCAACTTAAAAAGGATTTTTCTAATGAATTAAAAGTTTCCCACTTGTTTTGGACGATCAATGCATTTGAATGGGACATATACTATATCAGGTTGCACTGTAAATAAAATTATATATATATATATATAGTTGACCCCCCCCCCCCCCGCACTATCTCCCGGGCTGTAAACGATTTTCTCATTATATAAAGACGGGTCTAATCGATGGTGAAGGAATATTTCATTATTTCATAATTTTAATAAATTAAATATGTGTTTACAGAACTGGAGAGAAACATTATTGCGACTGGTATATTTCTGATATTTGAAACCTTTCCATCATTATTTAAAGCATGTTTTTAAGATTGAATTAATCATTTAATATATATGTACCATGACGGGGAGCCTAGTCGGTTCTCGAATTGATGGTGTAATGTGCGAATCGTCTGCATAGGTCATAGGAAAATTTCGAAAATGTTTACAGAACTGGAGAGAAAACCCATTGCTACTGATAATTCAAACCTTCCCATCATTATTTAAACCATATTTTTAATATAAACGTCCCCTTTATGAATTAATGATTAAATATAAATACACCGACGGAGAGCTAAGTCGATTCTCAAATTCAGGGGTGTAATGTGTACGAATCGTCTGCATCCGGTTACGGAACATTTCGAAAATTTTACCTATATGGTTCTTTTCTATATATTGTCGTTAACAAATAGCAAAATCTATGTGATCCACAGAGGTTTATTTCTGTAATTTTGGAAATACAAATATTCCTTTATAAGTATTGCATTGTCAATATAATACGTTCATGATAATACAAAGAAATATATAAACTTAGCTGTATTTGACAAAGTCCTCAATGCTCTTCTTCAGTTTCATATTTGGCCTTTTAACGTTGATCGAGCGTCACTTGTGAGTTTTTTGTGGACGAAACGCATGTATGGAATAAACAGTGTAAGCATGGTATTATTGATGAGTTTACGAGTATTTATTTTTGTTGATACCAAAGCACTGACTACTAATCTACTGCTCAAATCCTAAATTGTGAAAGCCAAAGGATATAAGAATGCATAAATACGTATTTTTTTAAAATATCTATATGACAGAAGGACATTTAAGATAGCCATAGCAATCTGAACTTTTCATGAGAGAATTAGAACATGCTGCATTTTTAACACGGTCGTAATAATTGGCGCATTCGATGTGCTTTTCCGCATTTACCTTCAATAAGAATGCTCAAGCCCAAATCTGGAAAGCCAAAGGATACTTTGATTACGTTAATTAGGGTCTATTCGACAAAACAGACATTATATAAAAATAGCCTAAACTCGACTTTGAACGAGGGAATTGGAATATTCAGTAATATCGTATCATATAGGTATTTTCTCAGCCTTTTTTGTTATTTTTGCTGACTTCATTTTAAGGCCTTAGTCACTTTCGCTTTTAATAAAAGTCTATTGACTATTTCTGACCTTTGGCGAAATTAATAGTTGCAATTTTTACATTTATAACACAGTCATGTACACGTGCTCAATCAGCATGTTAAAATAAGTCTTACAGATTCACGTATTTTAAAAAAAGAAACAAATATGGTGATTCACGTTCGTCATCAAAGAGAAATAGAAATGTATACCGTTATTTCGGTTAAAACCTCTTTTACCTTTAAATCAGTTAATTTCCTTCTAATACAGGAAATAGGCATTTATACGAAACTAATATCGATACCTTTTTGACTTGTGACCTTCATTTGTAGTTTTTATTGCTATTTTATTTGAAATACCTATTAATTTATGCAATTGTTTTTTTGTAACGGTTATGATTAATACATTTTGTTGTTCTGCACCACAAAACAAAATTATTTATGGCTTATAAACAATTGTAAAATATTGTTAAATTAGTGCGATCAATCAGATAGACCCGTTTTATATCAGTCATAAAATATTCAAAGCAAAATGTGCAAAAAATCAAAAACTAAAAAAAAAACTTTGACATTTCACTTTTATGTATTTGAAGGACACGTACAGAACGCACTGTAATAATTATATTTCAGGGCATGTTTCGTAAAACTAAGACTGCATATGCACTTTAATACTACTTTCATAAACTTATCATGAACACCATGATTGAAATTTTATATTTGCTCCAGACGCACGTTTCGTCTACAAAGACTCATCAGTGACTCTCGAATCCCCAAAAGACTAAAAAAGGCCAAATAAAGTACGAAGTTGATGAGCATTGATGACCAAAAATTCCTAAACGTTTTGCCACATACAGCGTAATCTATTGCTGAGGTAGAAAGCCTTAGTATTTTAAAATTCCAAGTTTTGTAAACAATTATTATGACCATATCAATGATTATTCATGTCAACCAAGAAGTGCTACACAGGCACTCGTCTGAGAGAAAAAAACTATATAGTTACCTTATTACATTATATTTTTTTCTGAGACGAGTGCCTGTGGCTGACTACTAGGTTGGTGATACCCTCGGGGAATAAAATCTCCACCAGTAATGGCATCGACCCAGTGGTTGTAAATAAACTCATCATTGATACCAGAATTGAATTTTGTATTTGCGCTAGACGCTTTTCGTCTACAAAAATATTCAATTATTTAATTTGAATTAGCTTGATTCTGGACAACTTATTAAAGGATAGCCGTACGTAAAAAAAAAATGAAAAAGTAAAAATAGATTATCACTATCGTCTATAATAGTCAAAACAAATTCGAAATTGTATACTGCTGAATTGAGAATTATCAGGTATAAAATAAACCCTTTAAAGAGTGACGAAATATACCAAGGACCATTTAATTTCACACGTCAAAAATAATGGCAACGACATAGCAAAAAAAAAAAAAGAAAAGAAAGAAAGACAAACAACGGTTTACAAAACAGAACATAGAAAACCAAAGACTTAGCAACACGAGTCCCCATTCGGCAATCCTCGGTAGAATCCGCTACTCTCCTTCTATCGTTAGATGAGGGTACGGAATCGGCCGAGTTGAGATGAATGCACGAAGCCCATCAGAAACCGAGGGTGATCTCAGGATTATAATAGTTACCAGGAAAAAAGCCAAAAAATAATTTCATGCATGTATTTGCTGAATAAAATAGAATTAATTGCAATTGGAAAAAAAGCTACTATACCCTTAATTAACCAATAAAATTTAATTGTTTTCCCCTAATTTTCCTGGGTCAGTTACAAAACACTTGTCTATTGATTGGTTGAATGTCGTTTTAAAGACATTGAAAATAACGTAACTATATTTTACAGTACATTAAACAAAATAGAACACAAATATTTAGAACATTGAACCAAAGTAGAACACAAATTATATGATATCATTAAGAACACTTTTTATAAAAAAAAACCCATCATGAACAGTTTCCCAACAACGACCACAAAGATTGAGATCATATATTTAAAAGTAAACACTGCGATTCGAAAAAAAAAGTTTACCAAAAGTGAACACAACGATAGAGAACAGATATCTAAAAGTAAACTCATGTTAAGTACCTGAGGACAGGAAATTCATTGTTTGCCATTGAGAATATAATATTTGAACTACTGTAATACACATGTCTGCAAAACCACATCAATTTTTTCAGAACAATAATATGTTCTGTTCTACATGTTTTCTATTCTGACATCGAACTTGGGACTTCTTTTAAAATGAGTTTTACTGTGCGAATTTCTATGTGCATTTCTTTAATCTACATTGGCTAGAGGTATAGGGGTTTAGAGGGAGTGTAAGTTTGTATGTTTTTTTTCCTAATTTCAGTTTATTTATATCTTTTGAAGTTTAGTATGATGTCTATTTTAACTGAACTAGTACACATTTTCATTTAAGGGCCAGCTGAGGCTCACCTCCGAGTGTGGGATTTTCTCGCTGCATTGGAGATCCATTTGTGGCCATTGGCTATTTCCTGTTTCTACTCTTTGGTCTGGTTGTTGTCTTTTTAACATGTTCCCCATTTCCATTTAGTGCACAAATCAAGATGTCTTAAATCACTGTATCGCCTCTTCATTATATAATCTATGTCTTATCGTTAAATTCTTTTGTCATTTTATTTTGGACCTCTAAATTAAACATGCTACTTGACGTTAAACAAGATACTACCAATCAATCAATCGAACAATCAATCTAAATAATTTACGCGTCCTCATGATGATTATGACGGTCTTTCGTTGATTTCAACGGTCCATTGTGAAAAAAAAATGTATTTTTACATCTTTTTGTAATTGAATATTGTTATCTTAAGCCTAGAAGGCAATTTATAAATCTTCAGATAATCAATTCGCTTTCTATAGAAAACAACTTTTTATCCGAAATAGAATCAGTTCTCGCCTACGTAATAATGTATATGCTCTTAATTCAAGATGGCAGTTCTACAATAACTTTTTTTTGTTATCTTGAAAATGCGTGAATTTGAGACTGATTTCGGAGTATCTTGCATTTCGTTTCAATAAACGTCAACTCTTTAAGGCCAATGTTCCAAAAAAAACCAAACGAAAACTGTACTCATCCTGAAAATGAATATTAAGTTGCATTGTCTCTTGTCGATAGGCAAACCACAATCAAATAAGATTTCACAGTTATCTATAAAAGCTGGAAAAAAGTTTGACCATTTATATGAACAGATTCAACTTAGGAGCAGATAGAAGCAGGAAAAATCACGGTTACGGTAGGCAAAGCAACGTAAAGTAACGTAAAATATGATACAAACATATATAGTCATTTTAAGTAGGAATAAAAATTTCTATATATATGATTGATTGATTGTAATTTAACGTCACTTTCAGCTTTGCTTACTTGCTTAATCCTGTTGCCCCTTGGTGGAGCATAGGCCACTAACGATATTTCTCCACCTTGTTCTGTTCTTTGCTAGCCTCTCCAGATCGTGCCACTTGTACCCTTCTTTCTCCATCTCGGCTGCAACATTCCTTCTCCAGGTGTATCTTGGTCTGCCCCTGCTACGCTTTCCTTGTGGGTTCCACTGTAAGGCTTGCCTTGTAATGTTAGTTTTTGGCTTCCTCAGTGTGTGTCACTTTCAGCACTACTGGCTATTTCGTGGTGGTCAGATTTGATTTGCAGAGAAAACGAATTTTTATACCATTAAATATATCTCGGGGAAAAACACGAGATTTAAATTTGTTTGAAGACTCAGATAGAGGGGCTTAGAGGGCACTATTACATCATACTAAATATAAAATACTTCTGAAAAAAGTGACAAATCATGGCTCTTATCATAATCAACAATCTTTTCATTCAGAAAAAAAATTCTGCGTCATATTTAGTAATGTATTATTCCATCATCTTCACACGTTTAGGAACCGTGAATTTTATCATGTAATTAGTTAAAATGATGGATATCTGTCGCCGGCAGGTAACAAAAAGGTACAAGTTTTACCCTCGTGACCTACTGATCTATTGGTTTACATGTTCGACATTTTAAAATAACATTTTGTTACATTTCTACTTAACCACAACAAAAAGAACATGATTCTTTTGTTGTAACATAAGTATGGTTGTACTTTTGATATTTTTCTGTCTCGGAACAGTTTCAAAATGCTAATTGTGAACTTTTATTTACAATACTAGACATAATGGTCATTGACTGTGATCAATTTCGATTTGAAACAGTGTAAATTAAGTTTAAGGCTTAAGTATTCGTATTTGTTTGTTGTTTCGGATTTTTATGAAACTTTTGTGGGAAAATCTAAATCGTAAAGCTTTATCTGAACATCGAAAAAAAAATATGGAGCATTATACATCTAAAGAAACAATAAATTATAAATGTTGATTTAGATCTATAACAATAGAATACTTTTTAGAATTGGACCTTTTCACTTTGAATGCGGAACTCAAACATCCGTTAACAGAATGTTTTTTTTGGTTTCATTATTTTAACTATAATGTATGTCAGTAAAATTAATAATTATAGAGCGAGACGTCGTTTGTTATTTTGACGTCCTTTTTCACTATGCATTTCGAACCAAACTGATGATTTCTACTGATTCAAAAGAATCTGTGGACCCTTATATGAATTTTATTTAACCATTAAAGTGAAGATGACTAGAATGGTATCTTAAGATATAATACCGCAAATATATGTCGCTAGTGGGTTGAGATACCGAAACACCGTTCGTGAAGCGTGATGGTGACTGGTGATTTAGACTCATTTAGAACTGAGAATGGAAATGGGGAATGTGCCAAAGATACAACAATCCGACCAAAGAGCAGATAACAGCCGAAGGCTATCAATGGGTCTTCAGTGCAGCGAGAAAATCCCGCACCCGGAGGCGTGCTTCAGCTGGTTTCTATTTCAATCGTTCTTCCACATAACTTTATGAAAATGAACTAAAATTGAAAGTATTAACTGAAATATGATGGAGCAGTCACAGAGCTTATGTTACAGCTAAAAATGGAAATTTTACAATTGGAAAGCTGAAATCAGCAGGTTGGTCTCTGCGAAATCATAACAGCATGCGTGTGTTTAGCTACCATATTTTTGTATGTAAGCTGTAATTTTATTGACGCAATACTACAATATACATGTCCTTTTAAATTCATGTTTATTATTATCCTCGCATATGACCAGAATACATCAATGCGGAAACACTTTTAGTTATAGCAGAGACATATAAATACACATACATATCTGTATATAGCATATATGTCTCTGGTTGTACCTTTACAAAAGAGTTGAATGCGCAACTACTTTTGCACATGCTCTTTTACGCACTTAGTCTTAACTTCACAATACTGAACTTTTAATTCCAAACAACTGCTCTGTGAATCAGCAACACAATTTACAGAGCTATCAATTCATTATTTACCAAATGTTTTACAACATTTCTGAGCTTCAGTGCTCTAAATATTTATTTTCCTAAGTTGCACAAGCTAGAATAATAGTGCTTTAAATTGTAGTTTCCCGTTTTGTACCTCTGTGGTGTTACCCTACTCTTGTTTTTTTTTTTTTTAGATATTCGAAATCCTCTATTTTTATCCATGTAGTTACAATAGAAAATTAGCCCGCCAACCCCTACTTTTCATACTGTTGTAACATATTGTTTAAAAAGCCATTTTTGAAAATCTTGTATAATCCTTGTTTGTTCATCATAGTTTTTGAAAGCAAAAAAGATGACAGTGTTATGTTTGAAACATTTAGAGATTATTAGTTCCCTCGATATTTTCAAGGCAATGGCTTACATATCTCGGAAAAAAGCACACGAATCCGTCAGTTTTTCTCTGCTTCTTGAATTAAGTCTTTATATATACTATCAATTTATAACGGTCTTATAGAAAGCTTGTTATCTTGAATAAGAATAGCAAACACTCTAAAGAAATAGTACAGTATGTACAATAAAAGTACTGCAATGTGTTTTATGAATTATGAATTATTAGTGCTTCGAAGTTAAAGTACCACAAAAACACACGCAAAACAAGGTGTCTAGCAAAATGAATGTGATATTTGTTTCTCCGATTCATTAATTCCTAGAAAAACCAAAGAGATAATATTTTTGACTTAAGAGCATTTTTTTTGCAAAGCTTTATATTTAAATGTTCTCGTATCTTATTATTTATTTGCTTTAAGAATGAAATTGATCTTACAAAAATTATAAATTACCCATTGGCAATTAGGTTGGTTAACCACAAGAAGTTTTACAATATGTTGAATGAGATCTTAGAGTTTAGAATTTTGTAAACAAAATAGTGATTGCATTTCGTTAAAGGGGCTTAATTGAAACCCATAAAGTCAAGGTGATACATTTATAGCTTTTATCCTTATATATCATGGTCGTTGAGAAACATATGGTCAATTCACATGCAAAGTATGGATTATCTTTTATAGTTTGAAAGGATGAAATAATCTCCTATTTCAAAGTTGACAACAAAACTATTAAATGTATTCAGTCTTTTCTTTTTAAATTATGTTGTTGTTTTTGTTCGTCAATGCAAAATATACTGATCTTTTGTGACAGATGTGTGGATTTTTCAAATATTCTGAAAAACAGGTAAACGGTTTTTCCCGCTTCGATCCACTCGATTTTATATGATTATAATGATAGTATATGAAAATTGAGAATGGAAATGGAGAATAATATGTCAAAGAGAAAAAGTAGTGAACAGCCAATTTGTCTTCAACATAGCGAGATTTGCCCTATTTTTTTGTTAGATCTCATCAATAAAAACAAATAAGCCATCTTTTTTCCCTGGACTTCATATAAATCATAGCATATGATAGTTGAAGTTTCTTTAAAAAAATCAATTTTGAAAGGGACAAATTGATAATGTTTACTTATGATAACCGCTAATTTAGACTCATTTCAGGATAAATATTACACCAGTGGCCGATATTCCAAACTACGCCCATGCATTTTATAATTTTTGAATATCTTTTTTAAAATGTTTTTTTTTTATTACGGCCAGGTTTTAAAAAATCTCAGGTTAATTCTAAAAAGATGAATAGCCTGAATGAATAAAAAGGGTTTTAACATTTTAAAAGGTTATAGGTTCTTTTAACTGAAACATGGTCCCTCATAAAAACCCCAAAGGTTAAATATAGGATTTAACCATATGAAAGCCACATTATTTCCCCAATTTACCATGTTTTTTGTCCGGAGCTTATTTAACGAAAACAGCAGTATGAGCCTAAAGCTATCTTTAAGAATAAGTCATAGCCTAACAAAAAAGAACAATGTGATGAGTCGCGGCCCTAAATTGTCTCCCCTGCTCGACCGCGGATCGGGGTCAATGTGTGTCGCATACTTCTTTTAGCATGCTAGTTCAATAAACCTTTTGATAAAAACGTAAGAAGATATTTTTTATGGAAAGCTTTGTAAAGGTTATGTTTCCTGTCATGAAAAGTAATGATTCATTTTAATGTTGTCAAATACCTTACACAATCTTTATACATCAAAGACATGAGCATAAAATTTGTTCTAAATATTTTTTTATACAACTATTTTGTGAAAACACACCGACTGAACTTTGTGCATGGATATATAACATTTAAAAACGTCAGTAAAACATGGACATTGTTTAATTTGGTAAAAGAAATGTAAATATAGATTTGACAGAAAAAATGAATGTTAGCATTTGCGCGTCAAACTGGACTTAAATAGGCACAAACTAGAGAAAATAGGACAGAAACAGTACAATTTAAAAGAATAGTGGGCAAAATATACAGAAACGAAAATAATGGGGGAAAAAATATAAAGAGTAGAGAATAATTGACAAAAAAACAAGAATAGATAAAAAAAAAAAAAGATATCTAAAGAATTAAAGAATACAGAAATGGAGGAGTCCCAGACACTCTTTTATCGTAAGGTAGCTGTTAATTGAGATTAACTATCATCAATTCTACCAATTGAGCGTTTTGTAATTGATTTTGGAAGTTATGATTCGAAACGAATTTTATTGTTTTCATTTTAATGAAATCAGTGCTATCGAATAATTCTTAAACACAAGTGTTAATTTTGTATAAGAGTCTTTGTAGTAAAGATTCGTATACAGAAAAGAGCAAAGAAAACAACTTATCAATAGTGTGAGTTTCATGCGGACCAAATCAACCAATCTACCTGACGAAAGTTTAAACATGTTGATATTTGACTATAATAGATCCTCTGTTAGAAATCATAATTCGTTTGTTAAGCCATACCAAGTGACGTATTCCTTGGAAATAAGCTTTGGTAGGTCCGTACTGTTGGCTTTCAATGTCTTTATCGGCAATTTCATTTTGCTATCAATGCTGAACCACGAATGAAAAACGATGAAATCAAACGATATGTACATACGAAGCTTTATATCATAGGCATAAGGTATGCATATGATATGAAGAAATAGATAACATTTAGATATTATAAACCAATGGAAATTTACGGTGGTAGAATGAAATGTGTAAGAAATGCTATTATTTTCACGAGGATTTGTTAACTTTCTGATATTTAGATCTAATAATTTAACCAAAGTTGAACCTAGCCACAATCTAAATCCGTATCTCGCCAGTGTTGGCGTTAATCTCAGTGATATACACATGTGCTTTTGATAGACCTCATTCGATCAATTTTGCCTTCTAGCTGTCTTTTAGTTCTTTTGACGTTCAATTGTTGTCTTGTTCATTTGCGTGCATCTCTATTTATCATATAATGCATGTATTTGATACATGTATAGTATTAAATCGTTTAAGCGTTTGTCTAGACTCATTTTTATTGAGCTATTAATCTGTCCTGTATAAAAGACGATAGAGGGAGGAATAAGTCTTCATAAAACTAGTTTTACTGCGCTACATATTGGTAAAGTCCTAGATTTTATTGATAGTTTTTTTGTACACATTTGTCAGAATTCATAATCCTAGATTTAGGAAGTCGTTTTTTATTAGAATTTTAGTAACAAAAAGTAAAATCACAAAAATACTGAACTCCGAGGAAAATTCAAAACGGAAAGTCCCTAATCAAATTGCAAAATCAAATGATAAAACACACCAAACGAATGGACAATAACTGTCATATTCCTGACTTGGTACAGGCATTTTCAAATTTAGAAAATGCATGGTGGATTGAACCTGGTTTTATAGCGCTAAACATCTCCCTTGTATGACAGTCGCATCAAATTCCGGTTTTTTTTTACAACAATGTACGATTAAATCATATTACAAAAATAATTTTCGAAATGCACATACACATCATCATATTACTTTTTTATAATTTTTTTTTTAAATTTGTTTGTTTATTATTTTATACTTATAAGAGAAATGAAAGATACCAAAGAGACACATCAAACCCACAAGTTGAAAATAAACTGACAATGCCATGTCTAAAAAGAAAAAGACAAACAGACAAACAGTAGTACCCAAAACATAACATAGAAAACTAAAGACCGAGTTGCACGTACCCCACCAAAACTGGGAATGATTCCAGAAGGGCTAGCAGATCCTGCATATCAGGTGACACCCGTCGTGTTGCTCATGTTAAAAAATGTAGTACTGTACAAACCCGGTAATAAGTCCAATTCGATAGATCACATTTGGGGAAAAGGTAAATGTTTCTTTTGCTAAGTTGCAATCTTGAGCTTAATATCAGCTGGTAGCTCTTGCTACGTATAAAGCAATTGAAGATTCGCTTATAAAGTCTAAATAATAACAATATATCGTGCTATTTTGAATATACAACATGTATAATGAAAAATAAAAACATTGATCAACGAGATTTTTTTTCAAAATTTTTAATAGACATTGCATGGGAATAGAACTTTATGTATTTCGGTTGGATAGTCGGTTGTTCTCTCCGGGCACCGGCTTGCTCCTCCAATATATACTGATAATCTCGAAATAGCACAGTATAGTGGTGAAAGTGGCGCTAAAACACCAATCATTCAATCAATCAATTTCACATACAGTGTTTTTCCCAGGTATAATGCCTTTTAAACGATAGAAATTCAATGTTAAATAAAATCTTAGATGATTACCTCTAAAGTTTCAGAAAATAAAAATAAAAGATTTGGGTCCTCCTCTTCGCTTTATTGCTGTTTGGCAAAATTCGTACATTTACTGTACGTCAATCTGTACGTAAATCTTTTCTTAGATTCGTGTGGAAAGTAATTTATCTCTTGCCTGATTTGTTAAAACTCTTAATTGTAAACATCAAACTATATTTAGATTATTTAATATCAGAATGCGATTCTGGGACCTTTTAAGAGCAAATAGTACTTGTAGTTCGCTTTCGATATAGACGTTCTAAAAATAAATCCTAACATGGAGATATTGAAATCAAAATATAAGCTTTCATCTTTTCTATTTATAAATAATGAAAAATCAAATAACATTTTATCATATTTACATTTCCTGCTTGACGAAGCCGTCAAGATTTAACACAAGAAAACCTTTTCACCACAATTTATAACAGAACTTAATTGACTGATAAAAAGTATATAACGAACTGATTTATTCTATTTTTGGAGATATTTTCTATTTCGATATATTTATGGCTTTGTGCATGTTGTGGGAATCGACTTAATGTCAAACGGCAGTGAGATGATATCGTTTGATTATCAACTTCTCATTAATTGATTTGATGAAACTTATTGGTCCAGTTTTTCTTCCAGGTCAATTACTAACATGCGTCGTATGTGTTTGATTAAATCATAAACACTATCAGTACTTATAAATAAAATAAAATTTATCGACGTATTTTACAAGCATTTAATTTTTTATTTTCATGAAAATGTAGACCAGGCTTAGTAATGGGAAATTCACGAGTACCTATTTGCAAGAATTTTGTTTTTCTTTTTCTGGACCAAGTTTTTCATTCTTTTCATTAGTTTATAGTTCTAGTCATTATATCATCCATTTGATAAATGTCTTTAAGGTGGTACCTAACACTACAGGGAGATAACTCTGTAAAATCAGCTAAACTTTTTAATTACGTTGTGTTGTTAAGGGTATATTAAGCTTCTCAATGATCAAAATAAGAGTTTGTCAAACTGCTATATAACCAGTGTAATTTTTCTGATAAAACGGTTGGTTCAAATTTTTTGAAATTTTTATATTTTTGTAAAAGGGTCAAAGTAAATACTTTGTCAAAATTTTAAGAAAATTAAACGAGCCAAATTAATTTTAGTTAAAGTGTTAGGTACCACCTTAACTCAATCTAATTACATCAAACTGGATACAAAATAAAAATTGAATTTGTTTGTTTGGTATGGTTTGGATAGATACACTGTACATATATATAGAGAAATCAGTTTTGAAGTCAAACCTTTAAATATAGTCTCGGTTTAATATATTGACAAACTTCTAAATAGAGGGCGATTGAGAGCTTGTCAAAAATTAAGCAGATTTTTGTGAATTGACCTTTTATGAGCTGTTGAGGTGTTAAATGAAAAGAAAAATGGATGTTACGGGGTAAAAGACCTAACCCTATATCGACAGAAAAAAAAAACCACAAGGAGTCCGAACATTTCACAAAAATCATTTTGATACTTTTCTTTTATCATATACTTGTATAAAATATTACTAAAATTTTAAAGTTCAATAACATTTGAAAATATCAAAAGGCTATGAAAGGATTACTAGGTTTATTGACCAGATTCCTAAGAAACTCCATAGCGGACTGATAAAGGTACCTTTATTGACTGCTTCCGGAATGTTATCACATGCCTTTCCGTTAATTTCCGTGACGTTTATCACATGCAACTTAACTTCGTGCATTTCCGGAAAGTTTGAAACGACAACAGAACGCGGAAAACGGCAAGTGATAAGACTTTTCACAAAATGGTTGAGGAGCAAAAATAAATTAAGTTAAATATGTTTTGAAAGACATAAATGAGGTAACAATATTATTGAAGAACATGATAATTGTTGTGACAAGATAAATAAAATGCTTGTAATATCAATAAAAACAATTAAAGTTAAGATTTGTTTTTGGTTGTCGGCTGTAAATATTATCTGAAAATGCAAAGACAAACACAATTAAATTTTAAAAGTTCTTGTCTGAATTTCTTCTGCTGAAGTATATGATAAAAAGATAATTACATGTCATTTTTCATATCAGACCCTTTATCGGCCCTCGTTCACGATATTAGCCCTCCAGCTTGCGACTGATATCATAACCTTGGGCCGATAAAGGGTCTGATATGAAAAATGCCATGTAATAGTCTATACTTATCGCATGCTGTTTGTTATTGATAAAAAGGAAAAAAAAAATATATGAAAATATCCTTTTTAAATATGCGAAAGAAGTGGCCATCAATTATTTTTAATGCATATAGCCGCTAGTTCTTCCAATACCATTTGTGTTGTAATTCAAATGCGTGTAACTATCTTCCTTCCTTCATTTGTTTGATGCATGTCCCAAACGCGCTGAAAGTTTAGTAGGTCACGCATACATATGTCACGGTAGAGTGCTTTATGCACCGGAAACGTGAATTGACAGTTTTTGCATTCTGGGCGTTACCAGTAACTGCGGGCAACTCCTAGCAACATTTGTTTTGGCTGTATTTCATTGGAAATTCTATAAGAGAAAACAAACATAAATAAGCTTTTCTTTGTTCATGTTGTTCGAGGCATCAATTATTCTTTTAGAAGACAATAATGAGAATATCTATTATTAACTCTTAATTCACCGACAAAAGCTAACATAAGTCAGTTTATAATTATCGATGACGTAAATACACTGCTCTAACTAAATTGGTTAAAAATGCCGATACATTTGACAAAGTTGTATCAAAAGTACTTTCTGGCGTGTGATCTTTAATGAAATATGATTACAGCTAATTGTTTGTGAATCTTTTAACATTTGATCTTGAACGAAACTACCCATATCAAAAAGCTAATACGATACCACGATGGTCTTAAAAAGCTTTAGTCTAGAAAAAAATTAATATACAATCACACGAAACTAAAATGGCAAAAAGACAAATACAAGTCAACCTGAAACAACAAAAGGACACTAAATGAGAGCAACATGACCTCATTTCGATCGGGTCAAGGGGGAGACTGATGAACACGATAGGTTATTATTAGTTAGTTCCTAAATGAGATTTAAAATAAACATATAATAAGAGTCGAAGTAATCACGAATACATCATTGATAAGTTAGTTAATAAAAGTTTGGAAGCAAAATACCACAAAAATTTTAAGAGCATTACAACGTCAAAGCACTTTCAATGGTAGCATAACTGCAAGATGGCTGAGGGTGTCGAAATCTTTATTTTAGTGCAATAAGGTTATGCTCAGACTGGAAATGAACTTTAAAAATGTATCATGAAATCAATGAACTAATAAATCACTGGCTAGTGTTTGGGTGGTAGCATTTGAGACTGACCGTTTATCAAGAAAAAGTGAATTCAAAATGAAGTCTTTTATCAAATGGCAAAATCAAGAGCTCAACTGTCATATTCTTGGAATAGTACATGTATTTCCTTATGTCGACAAAGGATGATTGTATTTGATTTTTATACCTAGCTAAAGCTCTCACCTGTATGACAGTCGCATACAATTCTATTATATTGACAAAATATGTGAGAAAAACCAGCCGATATAATAGGTACACATTCTAAAAACGATTCTATCATCAACACCTTTGCAAGTCTTATGATAAAGTTTGTCTACATTATATGAATCAGTGGCGCCCACGCCAAAACAGTTGGAAGGCTAAAATCAATTAAGAAGTTGAATAGCATTGAAATAAAAAAATTCCAATTGTATGTGAGAATCTAGATAAAGCCATCTACGCCCGGGATTGAACTAAGTGTTCCAAATGATTTTATGAACGGTAAATTAACAGATCATGACAACATCGCTGATGTTTCATTTCTGCATACAATGTATGAGTACTGACTATTATGCTGATGATAACCCTGTTGAATAAACATCCAACTTAAAAGTAGCAAAGAATATTTAAATATTTAAAAAAGGCAACAGTAGTATACCGCTGTTCGAAGGTCATAAATCGATTGAGAGAAAACAAATCCGGGTTACAAACTAAAACTGAGGTAAACACATAAACTATAAGAGGAAAACAGCGAAACAACAGAAACACTGAAGTACAACAAACCTTAATTTCAATACAAAAACATATTGCCGCTAAAGAGTACAAATGTCTGAGTTAAAAAAAACAAGAATAGAAAGGAAAGCTAAAGAAGCCATATTTTAGAAAAGCTAATATCTGAAGGAACAGAAAAACACCTAGTGCACCAAAGCAAATAAATACCGTTTTTCAAAGAAGCTACAAATAACATCATAATGAACATCAACTTGAAGTTTAACAAGTTCATTTTTTTGTTGTAAAAGTCAGTTCTTTGTTACTGAACACGATGTTTGCCTTAATTAAATCTTTCTAAGATTTCACATAACCATTAGTGAAACCATCAAAAAGCTAACATGATCCGTCGGTTCCAATAACATAATATCTTATTATATAGATAAGTAAAATTCATTGAATAAAATACAGAGTAAGACATTATATACCTTTGACATATACCAGTTCTGGTGAATCTTTAATCCAGACGATGAAGTTCCGGAACATGTAATTTTAACTAAATGTTGATATTATTTGACGAAAATAAACCCTATCAGATTGATTACTGTTTCAAATGAATAAACGCATCTCTTTCATAGATTGGATCTCTTGCCCAGGTCTTGGTATATATTTTGTCGTTATTTTTCTTGTTTTATATGTGCTCCTCAACGTTTGCACTGAAGAGTAATTAATTGTTAGCATTCGCATCTGCTGCTGGTAAAATTGTAACCGTTAATGTTAATCGGTATCTTGGAAGTTAAAAACAGGCTATCGTGATGAGAACTAAAGAATTTGAAGATAAACTGTTTTAGCAGTGAGGGAAGGTACATTTTCAAAGTAGATACTTGTGTAGTTGTGAAAGGTAAAATGATTAAAAAAAAAAAGAAATGCCGAACCCCGAGAAAAACTTTAAATGAAAAGTACCAAAGCAATGACAATATCAAAAGCTCAAACACATCAAACGAATGGATAACAGCTGTCATAATCCGGACTTTGTACATATATTTCCTTATATAGAAGACGGTAGATTAAACCTGGTTTTATAGCTAGCTCACTTGTATGGCAGTCGCATTAAATTCGTGACTATGAACGTATAGCCTCTAGATTTTAGTTTTGTTTTGATGAAGTCTTGCTAACTAGATATCAAAGGTACCAGGATTATAACCGAATCTTACTCAGAACTTCCAAATTTTATAAAGTAAAACTTGCACAGAATTACTTATCGAATGATTAAAATAAACAAACAAAAACAACTTTTTAGTTATGTATAATAATACTCTGCATTTACAATATAACTTTTGAGGTATCTATTCAAAAAATCATCTCATATAAAATTACTATCAAAATGATAAAAAAAGAAACTTTCAAAACTGATCAATGAAGGTAAGAAACATATTGGCATGACAGTTTTTAAGTGACTTTTTCAATGTCAGTGCATAGATTAAGAAATAATTAGAAACTAAGGTTCCAAGTCACTCTGTTATAGTTGACCTGATTATTTTAATTGTGACTTCTTTTTACGATGATTTATTGTTGCAAATCGCATCTAAAACGTACTTTGACTACGTATCCATATATTAGAACATATCGAGTATATTTCCATACAACTTGCTAACAGTTTGCTTTAATAATTACAATTATTGTATAATGTTTCAAATAATTAGTATAATCAGTTCTTTTGTTACAAGGGTGGCGTCATCAAAATGGCGTTAGGTGCCAAATGTCAATCAATATTAGCTGAACTACAACAACTTGCTCACATATTTTTACCAAACACACATAATCCGATTTCCTAGCTGGAAAATTAATTTTATAAACCAGTGTATAAGTCTCTATTTCCATGTTAATTAATGGCTTAAGAGTTTAGGAACTCACATCTTTTCATAACTGTTTCGCTACATTTTGCAATTCTTCTAAAGCCACCAATAAAACAATCCCTAAATTTCATTTTTTTTTATAAAGTTATCAATTTATAAACATTGTAAAAAATGATTTATGGAGCGATTATTTTCGTGAATTTCAAAACAAACATATTTGAGTTACTTTACGGAGCGCTAACACCTGATGAATCTTTATGTACACGTAAATATTATCAAATCTAATATTACACTGTAATGAATAAAGGTACCACATAAAATGTTAATAAAGACAAAATCTAAACTTTTAAATATAGCTTCTTCTTTGTTATTTGTTTGAATTAGTGTGATCGTTCCTAAATCAAGAATGCAGAAATGTACCGATGTTCAAATCAATTAGGAAACCTGCAGTAAATGCAGTCTTTGTATAGAGAAAATGCGATAGTTTACAGTACTATCTGTGTAAACACCATACGCTCGAGCGGAGGTTTTATTCCTAAAAATGGGAAATTGACAATTTGAAATCATCACGTTTCTCATAGATTCCTGTTTGAAGTCGTTCATCTTTGTCAATAGCAAAATAGTATTATATGAAGCAGACTTTCTACGTTCAGTAGTATCAATAACATCAAGATCACTTGCATAATTGAGATGAAATCACTCATTCATATATGTTACTCATTGAGTAAAAGAAGCCGGTCAAAAACATGTCGTAGTTGAGACACATTTATATCTTATCGATCAGTCGTTTGTTGAGCACTTCTGTATGAGTACCACACTACTGTAAACGAAGTTCGTATAGCATTAACACGCACAAGAGTAACATATCAACATGATCAATAAATCAATATATCAATATGGTTAAGATCTCCGGACCCTTTCATAAAATATTCCTAACTATGACTAATCTATTCTAAAAAAGCTTTTTCTTAACAGGAAAGCTCAAGATTAAGAGTTTAGTTCTATAAAAGGTCAAATAGGTTTACTTGAAGAAAGAAAACAGGAAGGAACTAAGAAAGGAAGAATATCTAAGATGGCTTATACGAACCTCTTCACTTTAATCGAAAACACCACATTTTGTACAAAATAATATATGGTAATGGGCATATCTAAAATAATTACACTAATGTCAAAACCACGTAAGTAAGATATATACAATAAACAACTTAATAGACACGGAAAGCACGTGGGACATCTGAGTGTAAACAAATACGATGCTTCATTGAAATATTGGTTTTGCTCAATTAGAAGTTCACCAATGCTCTTCAATTGCATTTGTGATCGTTTTATTCAATACTGCTGCTTCAATTCCCATTTGATTTAGATGTATTTACTACATTTACGATATATTCATTGATCCGGAAACCGAATGACGTCAGTGTATTTCCCAAGAATAGTTTTCCATTCATAACAAGTTTTGTGTTAACAAATAAACGGTCATTTCCTGATAGGTTTCTCAGTTAATTGGTCATTCCATTTAAAAGTAATGTAAATTTTTATGCTGCTCGATTGGGAATTGTTTCGTCACTTGCCAATTTACTGGTACTCGATTATTAGACAAATACGTTTAATGTATTGAAATATTTATGCACGAACCCTATATACCGGTACAAACATGTTTGTTGTTGTCATTATATTTGTTTGTGTAATGATCTACAGACTTTTGATTTCTCATTTGCGGAAGAAATTGGAAACATCACTAGCCCATTCTAATTCTTTTATATCAACATGGTATTTGGCAAAACCGTGGTGTTGTTTTTAGTTCTCAATGTTCTTTTCCTATGTACTTGATTTGTAATTGAACTTTTTTTTTCATTCGAGCAACACCGATGAGTCTTTTGTAGACGATACGCGGGTCTAGTGACAAGAACAATTAGTCCGACACGCATGTCAGGTTTTACCCCGTGGTATTGTCATTGTGTTTTCGACTTATGAGTTTGAATATCCCTTTCGTATCTTTAGCCTCTCTTTCACAATCAGCATTAGGTTTTAGATATTTAGATACCTGAATAGTCGTCTAATCCGTAAATTTACGGATGGTTTTTAATTTGTGATCTTTTGACTTTTTGAGGATTTGTATGTCAGTGATGCCTGTTTATATCCAGTATAGCACTGATTGCTCTATAAAAATGATTACTGTGGATTCATATATTTTCGTGGGTTTCAAATTTCGTGGTTAAATTTTGCATGTTCATGGACATTTCTTGGTTTTGCCGAAGTTTTCATACAAGCCTATAGAAAATTTGTCATTCGTTGAACATTTAATTTCGTGGTTCACTTATACCCATGAAATCCACGAATAATAATGGATCCACAGTAACAAACAATACAAGGTATATATATAACAGATGAATAAAAATCAGAGATATTTACAAAGAATTACACTTTTGTTATGTATGGTGACGTAGAAAGTTCCCCTTTCATGACGTTTTAGTTCTCATATTTTTACAGTTTTTTTTCTATTATTCCTCACAAATTAAGTGCATATAGGGTCATTTATTGTGTGATAAATATAAGCACCGTATTTGTTTTTTCCCCACCAATTGTGGTATGCATCCTATAAATCTTAAGCATTACACAGTTACGGAACAATTGTTGGCTCTATTTAATTCTTACTCATAAAAATCATCTTTTTATTGATGAAGGTTTACATAGAATGGGTAGATGTTGTTGAGTGATTATTTTGAAAAACAATATGTGTGGCGTTCAATTTATATACATATATATATACATATATATAATGGATAGCTATATACGGATTATCTGACGGTATGAGTATTAATAAGAAGACACGTAACTTTAAATTCCCTTTTCGTGACTATTAGCCAAATGACTCAATACTTGATTTGAGCAATAAAATGGATGCCCATAGTTGAACAGTGTTGCCAACTGTGAATTTCAGCTGCATTCAAGTGCATTCAAGTGTGATTGCTGTATCATCATTTGTATTTGTTAAATGTTACTATTGACTATTTTTTTCCGCCTTTGATTTACAAATAGCGGTATGGATTCCCCTCCCATATTTTTGACGATCAAAATGAATTAATCTATTGGTGTTTATATTTACCACAAAGAGACGTAGGGGTTCATTTAACAAGAAGCAGAACATACCAAGGGGTAATAAACAGACACTTCCATGTCAAGATAATAACGTAAGAAGGCAAACTATAATAAAAGTCGATCAGCACAAACGACATTCAAACGGAGTTGCCTTAAGTGCTCCGGAAGGGTAAGCGTATCTTTATCAGGGACGATGAATCCTTCAGTGTGCCTTTTTGTCCCGTATTGTGATTTAATATTTATAGACGTTGTGATACATGTGATATGCATTCGTTTAGATAGAGATTTATATATTGAATTTGATGCAAGTTATATATGACTAAGGTTAAAAACGGCATATACACAAATATACATAAAACATAAGGATTTTCAATATTATACGTCATCACTGTAATTTGTGAACAAATTGATGTTGGTTATAGTGTCGTTGCATGTGAAGAAAGACAATAAAACACAACGAATGTCAAGGGCCTAACATAAATGAGTTTCTTGTTTTTAACCTGCTATTCTCGACGATCATTAAATTTAAAACAGAACTTGTATTGCTGAAAAGCTATTGATTCCAGTATTATATAATTATATTGACATGTTATTTGTGGAATGAAAAGCATTAAACCAGCCTTGAAAGTTTTCGAAAATTCAAGCAAAAAAGAAACTTTCTTTACAAAATATCATTCGAGGAATGAACAAGATATATATAGACAACAACATATGATATAGACAATGTTTGCTTACAGCAAGATATACAACAGCATTATATAATACAAGCCCAATGACTGATTCACAATCCAATACATTGAGGATTTGTGGAAGGTTCCGTCATGCGTGGTTGTCTCATTAGAGTTGTAGACCTAAATCTCTCTTTTATTCATAACCATTAATTGCGAAAACGCATTTGGTTGCAATTTGAAAATAGAAATAAAATAGACAGCTATAATACTGTAAATACATATTTTATGAGAATACACCAACACTGATATTTACACACTTTATTTAAACTTTTCAATGTTGACATCAGAATATCAGCTATCCTTTCTTAAATAACACAATATAAAATTCAATTTCGTGATGTAATGAACACATTTCAAACATATTGAGTAGGAAATGTTTTAAAAGAGCAGATTATGCTGAGCCTTGAGTTTGTCTCTAATAGTAGGAATTTATTACAATAAAACAATAATTAACTCCACAGATGAATGTGGATGTCTTAAACAAACGTCACAAAAAGCCATGCACCGCAAAAATAAGATAAGACTCTTTCTCACTATCGGCATTTTCTTCATTTCTTGGTCTCAGTTTCTTGGTACTTTATTTGGCCTTTTAAACTTTTTTGGATTCGAGCGTCACTGGTGAGTCTTTTGTAGACGAAACACGCGTCTGGCGCATATACTAAATTTAATCCTGGTATCTATGATGAGTTTATTTATATATATACACATTATCTAGTTTAGTCCATATTCTGTACATGTATAGATGTAAAAAGGAACAAAAATTAAAAAAGAGACGTATAAATCATAAAGGCTTGAGGTTTCTGACTTAGGAGAGGTGAAAAATGCATCGGGAATAAAACATGTTTATTAAATCCTTCCCTATACCTCCAACCATCGTGGAATAAACACATAATAAACCACAGGAAAACTCAGTGTAAAAGAAGTCCATGTCCTATGTTGGAACAGGTAGTAATAGGAATTCATCTTCTTGATGTCATGAAGTTGGTTTTCAAATTTCATATGATGAAGACATAATCTAGAGGTATAGGGGGAGGGTTGAGATCTCATAAACATGTTTAACCCCGCTGCATTTTTGCGCCTGTCCCAATTCAGGAGCCTCTGGTCTCTTTGTTAGTCTTGTTTTATGTTTAATTTTAGTTTCTTGTGTACAATTTGGAGTTTAGTATGGCGTTAATTATTACTGAACTAGTATATATATATATTATTAGGGGCCAGCTAAAGGACGCCTCCGGGTGTGGGAATATCTCGCTGCATTGAAGACCTATTGGTGACCTTCTGCTGTTGTTTTTCTATGGTCGGGTTGTTGTCTCTTTGACACGCTCCCCATTTCCATTCTCAATTTTATCAATATAGATTCAAAGTATTATATTTTGTGCGTCAGACGCGCTTTCTGTCTTCAAAAATCTTTGTTAATGGATGCGGTTCCTCCAATTTTTGATTTACCTTGAATTCTTTATATCTTATAAGATTTGAATTTCCATTCTCAATTTTATTTCAAATTATATTATTCTTGGAATATTAAAAGGGTTTTCTACCCAAGGAATAGATAACCTTGACTGCATTTAGAAAATCGTCTGTCGGACGTTTAAGTCCTCATTGCTCTACAGCTTCGTACTTTATTTGTCACTTTAACTATTTTCATTCGAGCTTCACTGATAATTCTTTTATAGAAGAAACGCGCATCTGTCGTACAAAATTTAAGCATGGTATCTTTGATGAGTTTTATGCATATGCACCCAATGCAAAAAACTCAATAAAATTAATCTGAGTATATGCTCATCCTATTTCTAGATTGATTGATATACTATAGTATACAAAAACATTTAATATGAAGTAAAGAAGAAGGCAGTCTAATTTCTGAACACTTACATAAGAAGAGATAATTAATAACCATAAGCAGCCTTAATTAAGCACAACATCAACAACGATTACAGTAAACAGTGCGTTATTTTGATTTAAAAACCACAATGTCTTTCAAGATAATCTCTTTTCAATAATACCATTATGAATGTAACCATCCCCAGTATAATTACACATCCTTGGAATGGATTTTTATTGTTATCAGCTGTTTATGCTGTCTAAACAATTAACTACGTCAAATCCTTGTCAATTCCCTTTAAATTAAAACTGATCAATTTCTCAGACAATAAAGCCGTTTATCTGATGCTAAATTACTTTCCTTGTCGATTTCTCTTGTTTACTATTAGGTATGAAAAGGACATCAGATGTTAAAGTTGGTCATTTTGTAAGGAATATGTATTACGACATTAAGGTTTATATAGATAATCAATAACTGCAACATGAGGTGGTTAAATGGGGAAGCTACGTCTTGCTTTAGTTTTCACAATGTGCACGTTTAATATATGTATGGCGTATACAGTAAATAAACCTCGATGCTATTAACAATAAAATTATGATAAAGGATAAATGGCGTCTGGTCTAAATATACGTTAACATCACCATTCCTGTTGTCCTCGGAAAAAAAACAATAAATAAACAAACATTAACATAAGCTTATAATTTGATACGGCAGTCGCTCGATTAATTTGATCGATTTTGTACCCCTATTTATGATTTTTTTTACCTAGTGTGTCTATTTTGTTCACGCATCGTTGTCAATATAATGGAATTTGATGCGACTGTCGTACAAGTGAGATGTTTAACGCTCTAAAACCAGGTTCAATCCACCATTTTCTACATAAGAAAATGCCTGTACCAAGTCAGGAATATGACAGTTACTATCCATTCGTTTGATGTGTTTGAACTTTTGATTTTGCCATTTGATTAATGGCTTTATGTTTTGAATTTTCCTCGGGGTTCAGTATTTTTGTGATTTTAAGTTTTACATTAGACTTGACACGCACATCAAAAATTATGCAAAATGTGATCTTTAACAATATCTTATTAAATGTAAATTTAAAAGGTCACGCTTTCAATCTAACCGAGAGTAAACGAAAGACAATGTATTACCGATGTTTAACATCGACATTAAAATAGGTCTTTCATAAAACAAAATAAAACAAATATGGACACAATCGATCCTAGACGAGAATCCTGTTAACAGTTGTTTCCTCGATGCTTCATCTGTGTTTTGTTTATATGTCGTTTTGTTTTCTTTGTTGACATGTTTATATCTTTTTGTATACTCAGTAAGATAATTACACAAAATTATGACTGCTGTACCCCTATTTTTGACATTTTACCTATGATGTTTGTTTACTTTGTTCTCAATCTTTTGTCACTATACTAGTATTTTATGCGAATGTCATACAAATGAGAGAGGTTTAGCTAGCTATTATTTCACGATTTTTTACATGAGAAAATGTCTGTTACAAGTCAGGAATAGGACAGTAGTTTTACATTCGTTTGATAAAGGAAGTTTCGTTTTGAATTTCCCTTGGAATCTAGTATTGTCTCCATTTTACCTTTTCCTATCTCCGGAGAGGAATGATAACATGCGGCTGGGCTAGATCGGCCCTCGATACTTAGTTAAGTGTAAGGATTACATATTTATATACCGATAAGATCTTTTAAACATTAGTATAAATACAAATTTATATAATAAGCAGTTTTACACATTACTGCTGTGACCATTTTATAAGTGTATTGCCAAGGTCATTTGTGTTGTATTTCTTTTTTAATGACTCTCAAAATTAACTTGAATATACAATACATGTGTACTGTATATCTGTTCGTCTTTTTTTTGATCATATACAAACTCAATATAGATTTCAAGTATTATATTTTGTACGCCAGACATGCTTTCTGTCTGCTTAAGACTCCTCATTGACGCTCGAATCAAATGGGTTAAAAGTTAATTGATGCGATTCCCTTTTTTCCCAGTTTTTGTATTACCTTGAATTCTAAACATCTTACGAGATTTGAATATCGGTAAACTACTGTTGTCTCTTATTTACTAAAATATGGATTAGAGGGTGAAGTGGGGTATACGTTACTATAAACAACCATAATTTATCTAGAGGTGTAAATAATGGCTCTTTATATCATTTTTTTGTACTTTTTTTTTATTTTTGCGAATGTTTACATTTAAAATGAAAAATAAACATCTAAAAAAGATTCACAGACCCCTATAAGGAGTGTTTTAAAGGAGTATTTCATAGAAAACGCTTGCTCAGTTTTTATGTCTCATCTTTTTTTGTGATATCCAAAAGTTATAAGCAGTTTTTAATGTAAAAACCAATACCACAAATTTAGGTTCCGTGGAGAAATATATATATATATATATTTATATATTTTTAGTATTCATGCACGTTTCTTCTACCCAACGAACCTCAATAATTACCCCAAAACGAACCTTAATAAAATCCTCATTGATTGTATAATAGTATTACTGATGTAAGGACAAAAGGTACTTTGTATACAACTCCTAGCCTGTGTATTGTCAAATAACTTTGTAACATGTTGGTAATTTGAAAAAATCCAGACGCGATTATTGCCTAGCCCTTATAAATGCTTCGTTGACATTTTGCAGAAATTTCAAGTGACCAATTTAAGAAGCAAATTCGTTCTTACTGACTGCTCGATTGCTAACAGATTAATTGGATTTTTCAAATATTGAATTAGTTCGTATACCTTCTTGTTAGCATTCAATGAAGAACTAAATGTTAAGGGTAAAGTGTGTTTTTACGAGATGTAATGTGACTTTACTAAACGGCCTATTATAGAACATAACATGCATCATCACATGGAATATTAAAAGAAAAGGAAAGCATTTAGCCACGGTTGTCATGCTGAAATATCTGAAAGATCCCTTGAACGATACATTCATCAAGGGCGTTGCCGGTCATGGGTCAACACAAAGTACACGCCCACCACAAGAAAGAGGAGTAGCGGTTCTGAATTTTTCTCGCTTTTAACTTGATGCAAAATGATGTATTCTAAGGAATTGCAGACTGTAACTGAAGACATTATATCACACCCCCTTGTATTACCTTTAAACTGACCTTTATCTATTTTTTCTTTTGGCAAAGGCTATTTCTAATGAATTATATGTGCACAAGATTTTATCATATTTAGGAAAACGAAAATGTGTTTTTAAAGTCATATTCAGAATTTTAAACAGTCTTTAACTAATGATTTAAAAAATCCTTTTACAGAAAAAAATAGACACAAAGTCGATATCTATATGTTTATGTTACATGAACATCTACTTTTAAACATGTTCAATATATGATATAATAAATAAATACAAACAGAAATATTACACCACATTTCCTTTAATTATGATTTCATGTCTCTTAAAATACATATACAATGAAACCTGACTAAACCGGATCCTGCATAAACTGAAAACCTGTCTAAAACAAACATGTTCTTAAGCACCGTCATATCAAATTGCTTGCGTTGTGAACCTGACGAAACCGAACATCGGTCAAACCGAACAAAATCTTAAGTCCCGAAGAGGTTCGGTTTAAACAGGTTTCACTGTATTGAAAAAATAATGCACATCGTGACGACACAATTAAGCATATTAGTTTTCCTTACGTCAACCCTTCAAACTTACAAGGAATATCTCTTTCTAATGGGAGTTATATCTGTAATAATTTCCACTATTAGGTGTAATCAGTCATATTCAAATGTATTAAATCTCACTTTACACACAAATCAAGCGAAAACCTCAAATTTATAATAAGCAATATAGGATTTATTCGTGACAATATCGAATTTAGTAATAAAATGTTTCCATGATTGTCACAATATAAACAAGGTTTTAGACAGAAACAAAATGCGGTACTGAGTATGTTTAACAATTTAAAACAAAACAAACAAATACAACAAAATTATAAAAATAAAGTTGATTGATAAATGTGTGTCAAGATGCTATATAGTTTTCATACTTTCTTCTTTGATTAATTCGGAGAACATAACTAATATATGGAAGACTACAATTTGGATTGGTAGATACCATGAGGATATTTAAAACATATTACTGTATTAAAATTTACTTGTTCTAAATAATAAGGATGTTCTTATCCCAAGCATAAAAACATAGCCGTATTTGACACAACCTTTTTCAACTTTTGATCTTCAGTGCTGTACAATTTTGTACTTTTTTCACTTTCGATTTTTTATATCTTGGCGTCACTGGTGCGTTTTGTGTGGACGAGGCGCGTTTTTTGGCGTATTGAATTTTAAACCTGATGCCTTTTGTTATCTACTAATCATGTGTTTCTTTGTCTAATACGTTCTCCTATTTATTTGTATTGTAGTCCTATTACACTAGTAATTTTGGGGCCCTTTATAGCTTGTTGTTCGGTGTGAGCTAAGGCTCCGTGTTGAAGGCCGTACTTTAACCTATAATGGTTTACTTTTTAAATTGTTATTTGTATGGAGAGTTGTCTCATTGGCACTCACACCACATCTTCCTATATCTGTAATATTATGTTGTCATTTCAATGTTATATTTAACATTGCCATTAAAGTGCGAGGTTTGGCATGCCTCAAAACCCGATTCAACCCACCATTTTTATCCTTAAAAATGTCCTGTACCAAGTCAGGAAAATGGCCATTGTTATATTATAGTTCGTTTATGTGTGTGTGTAACATTTTAACGTTGTGTTTCCGTTGTGTCGTTTGTTTTCTCTTATATTTGAGTGTGAATTCACATTACTATAAGACGTGTCAAGGTACTTTTCTATCCCAAATTCATGTATTTGGTTTTGATGTTATATTTGTTATTCTCGTCGGATTTTGTCTAATGCTTAGTCCGTGTCTGTGTATGTTACATTTTAATGTTGTGTCGTTGTTCTCCTCTTATATTTAATGCGCTTCCTTCAGTTTTAGTTTGTTACCCCAATTTTATTTTTTGTCCACAGATTTACGAGTTTTGAACAGCTGTATACTACTGTTGCCTTTATTTATATCAATACGTATTACAAAATATTTTTGAGGACTTGAATCGTTTATTTTTCAGGGTCACCGTGTTTCAAAAATCCCTGTATAATTCAACCAATACCTGCGATCCCCTCCAGTTTTTAGTGGGGTTCATATTCCTTAGTCGTTGCTTTTCTATGTTGTTTTGTTTATTATTGTTTGTTTGTCTTTTTCTTTTTTAACCATGGCGTTGTCAGTTATAAGTTTAAATGTCCCATTTGTATCGTTTATCTGGCTTTTAAGGATTCATATGAATTGCAAATTGTCCCTGTACAGAAATTATTGGGCAACGAACATTAAAACGCCTGTTGAATGTCAGATTAAAATTTACGTTACACAAGAATGTATCATTCTCTATGACAAAACCGATTCCTGCTTTTTCGAAATTTTATAACAAAACCTACAACACACGATCTTATTACTCTTGGCACGACTCAACTTTTGTTCCATACTGGTATTGAGGTTCAAAAAAGTGACTTACTTTACAATGTCCATGTATATATCTTTAATTTCGTATATTTCTTTTCGTATAACGAGCGCACTTTAATGAAATTACTAGTAAACCAAATTCGAGGTAAGAGTGACGCTTTTTGTCACTTTGTCGTGCATTTTTACTTATATTTCTATTAATCAAGTACGGTTGTAGAAAATATTACATATCACAATCGAAAATCTGCGATTCATAACGCCCGCATTGTGACGATTGCTAATATGATATGTTAATATAATAGGAATAGAATACCTTAGTCGTATTTATCACAACTTTTTGGAATTTTGGGTCCTCAATGCTCAACTTTGTACTTGTTTGGCTTTATAACTATTTTGATCTTAGCATCACTGATGAGTCTTATCTAGACGAAAATTTCGTCTGACGTATTAAATTATAATCCTCAGGCTGGTAACTTTGATAACTATATGGTACATTTATAGAGCAGATAACTATTCTGGTATCCGTTTCGGTTATATTGGTTTATGACCGGGATTTCTTTTCGCTATATCGATGAATGACTATTGAACAGCGATATACTACTATAGCCTTTATTTGAGCGTTCCTGATTAAGCAAAATCCAGAAATGCGCTGCTGATGCATGAAATTAATCATGCTTATAACTTGTTGTTTTCATTTTATTTACAGCCCTGTGTCGATACCCCTGCTGGAGGACTATCAGTCCCCGAGGGTATACATCAGCTTAGAATTCAGTGCATCGGTGCTTAAATGAGTTATAGCAACCCGTTTTATAATGTTCGTTTATTATTTTTTCAATCATAAAGAAACTGAGGTTCCATCTCTTTCTGGCAAAGTTGACCTAATTAGATTTTCTATTTTTATATGTCAGTTTTTGGTCATATACATGAAGCTCTTCAAATGTCTCGGTTAGTATACATGATTGGCTCTCAGTTTTGAGCGTTCCTGGTGAAGTTAAATCCAGAAAAGTGTTTCGGACGGATAAAATTTATAACGTGTTCTTTTTGTAAGATCTTAGACCGCGAAATTGGCTGTCGTTCATTGAAATGCACATTCTATAGGTCAACCAATAAGTAACAATAACCTTACAACTTAAGTCGATTTTAATCATATTTCCCCAAAACCCAATCGGTAATAAAAAGATATCAATATTTTATTGCCCTATACTTTGCGTACCTCTGTAAGAAGTCGTTTTTCTTTTAAATAAATATCTAATAAAAAATAGGCCATTTCCTATATGTTAACAAATATTCAATAACCATGGAACAGGGAGTAATTGTTTTAGCTGTCAAATCAACTTACAAATTGTCATTTGACAACCAGGGATATTTGTCTTTGCGTCTTGATGAGATTATAAGTGTGGATAGATAAAAGAAGGATATAAAAGCAACTAAAACAAAATTAAACATACCATAATTTAAAACAAACACATAATAAAAAAAAACCCCAACAAAATAGATAACTGAACATGAAATATACCCACTTTTATTTATAATTTTGGTGCAAAAATAAGAATTTACGCTCGAGCAGACAAAGTACTTTAAACTCGTGCATTATGTACTCGATCACCACCATGAATGATAGTCATTTCCCTGATCAATATTTAAAGGTCAAAACTGATTGAAAGAAATAATACGCAATCCGCAAAATTGAAATGCATTAGTATAAGATATTTCGGTTAACACGATTATTTATCGCATTTGGATAAACGAGTAGGCTTCTTGTCGACGTATAACTCCAAAATTTAACTATTCTTTAACACTATTTGAAACAATAAAAATTTTAAATATATTGAAATTTATAAATTTAAAACCATTTCGAATGATAAACATCACCTTGAATAGAATGTTTGTTTCATCAAAAGAAAATAAAAAAAATACCGAGCTCAAAGGAAAATTCAAAACGGAAATTACTTATCGAATAGTAAAATCAAAAGTTCAAACACATCAAACGAATTAAAAACGGTCTTATTCCTGATTTATGATACTTCTGAAAGTAAGTTAAGGACGATATCATCAAGAAATGAGAAAGGATTTTAAAACGTTATGTTTAATCTTAAATTGTTTCGTTAATTAATACTCTAAAATTTATTTGGAATACTTTCAGCGTAACGATCCGGATCTTTGGTTATGCGTAAATGTCATTTGTCAATTGGAGATATATACCGCAGTTCTTAAGTCACTTTGAAAGAGATAAAGACCTTATGGAATTGATTCACATTAATAAATAACAATGTGGTTCAATAAATCATGGTGCTATCTCCAACATGTCTGGTGGTTCAAGAACCATTGGTTATTAGGTACACTACTTTAGATTAGGGACGGCAAGAATAAATCTTAACATTGGAAAAGTATTTCATTTGAAATAAAGATTGAAGAGATTCAGAAAAAGCAAATTACGTATTGGTCATGAATAGATATACTGAATGAAAAAGAGATAGTATTAATAAATATAAAGAGATAAGATAAAGAAATAAAAAGAGATGAGATTAAGAAATAAAAAGAGATGATATTAAGAGATAAAAAGATAAAGATGGTTTCTGATAATACATGTATGTCGGAAAAATGAAAGTTTTTACGCAAATCGAGATTTCAATTTGGGTTAAAACTAAATAGTCATACTCATTCTGATCATACACGGTAACACCTAGTATAGAAAAGGTTACACTCGGACCAGGAAAATTTGACCTTATAAGAGATGTGAACCTTGATTTGAGATTAAAAATATATGGGTATTACTACAGAAGGACGAGAAAAGGATGATATGAAAAGAAAAGTTATTGCTGCATAATAATGACATCTACATAACATGTTACTTCGTACTGAATTGTTTATATTTACGTTTTCGATTCGAGGGTCACTGATAAGCCGTTTTAAGACGAAACGCGCGTCTCGCGTATTCATTTATATCTATGGTATCTCAAATGATATTTTTGCAACAAATTGGTCGATATCACTGCTGGAGGGTGTTTCACAAGTCAAGTAGTCAGCACTCTTACGTTGACATGACATACCATTGATATAGACATAAATATAAATTTAGTGTTCACAAAACGTTGCTTATATGAAAAAAAAACACTACCTCCGATCATGATTACTTTAAATGTATTTGGCAAAACTTGTTTAGGAATACTTGGTTCCTCAAAGCTCTTTATGTTCGTACTTGAGAGAGGTGCCTTGAACGTTTTGATACAAGAATCCCTAATGAGTCTTATGTAGACGAAAAGCGCGTCTTGAGTACAGATCTATACCCCTGGTATCTTTGATGAGTTTTACAACCACTTGGTCGAAACCACGGAGGTTTATTTATCAAAGGTATCACAAGCCCAGTAGTCAATAAAGCTGTCATGACATGTCATATCATTGATTTAAACATATTTAAAAATAAAGTTTTTTAAAAGTTCAACGAAAACTACATTGCACCTTGAGGAACGTCACGATGTTTGGACTCTGAATTCAGGCAATTGTAGATTATCGATGTTAAGATTCTGAATTAAGACAACAGTAGTTTATCGATGTTTATATTCTGGATTAAGACAACAGTAGTTTATCGATGTTAAGATTCTGAATTACGACAACAGCAGTTTATCAATGTTTAGATTCTGAATTCAGACAACAGCAGTTTATCGATGTTTAGATTCTGAATTCAGACAAAAGCAGTTTATCGATGTTTAGATTCTGAATTCAGACAACAGTAGTTTACCAATGTTAAGATTCGCAATTTCAGACAACAGTTGTCAACCGAGGCTGAAATGCCATAAATTTGTCAACCGAGGCTGAAATGCCATAAGTCGGTTTAAAATATAAAAACTAAGTCAACAACCAAAATAAGAGAAAAAGTTTTAATAACATAAGAAACGAAAATAGATGCGTCGAACAAGGGACTGCAAATTGCCTTTGAATAACAAAGAACCGGTAAAATTAACGTTTGACAACGTCCAGCAATGTGGGTTGAATTGCTAAGTCCATTGTAGAAGAACCTTAGACAACAATGCTGTAGAAGAACAGCATTTTAGCCGTTGGTATATCATTTTCCATCATATCAATTATATTGTTGACTCGTGTACTTTTCTTTTTTTGTCAAATCATTATCCTAACAAGACAGGTATACACTTTAGTTTAAACCCAAATAATATTTTTTTCAATTTTAACAAAACAACCATTAAACGAATAAAATGATGTAAATAACACATTGAATTGTTGACGTAAATAGTGAATCAACATTATTACAGGCTGAAGACGGAAACAGTGTAGGAAGTATTGTCGACTTATTGGAAAACAAACCGGAATATTTCACTGTAGCTAATATAGATTTTTGAAAACAAACCGGAATATTTCACTGTAGCTAATATAGATTTTTGAAAACAAACCGGAATATTTCACTGTAACTAATATAGATTTTTGAAATTAAAGACATACTTGTCGAAACCTAATCCTCTGTTTTTGTTTCATTTGTGTATGCAAGTTTGGTAAAAATCTTATATATTATTTTTTTTCTTTTTAAAGAGTGTATCAAAACGTTTATATTTACTGCTGTCCTATTGGTGTTTACTGTATATCACCCACATAACATTTTTTTTACAATTACAAACACAAGGAAAAAGATAAATATAATTCCATTGTCTGTTGTAATAAAAGAGGGACGAAATAAACCAAAGGGACAGTCAAACTCATAAATCTAAAACAAACTGACAACGCCATGGCTAAAAATGAAAAAGACAAACAGAAAAACAATAGTACACATGACACAACATAGAAAACTAAAGAATAAACAACACGAACCCCACCAAAAACTAGGGGTGATCTCAGGTGCGCCGGAAGGGTAAGCAGATCCTGTAATAAGATAGTGTTCAAGATCCAAAGGAATAATCTATGTCTATGGATTTATGAGTTTTGAACAGCTATTCTACTGTTGCTATTATCTAACAGCTTAAATCTTAAAAGACGATAATACATGTTGTGATCAAAGAAATAAGATATAAACAAAATAATGATTTCATATCGATAAGATATATAAGATACGGGTAAAAGATTCGTTCTTTATAAGAACATGGTAATTCTTTCGTCTATAAAAACAAAACAAATATGATATGCAAATATGAATAATATGCGATAAATATATATATCAAGGAAATATCAACACGATGGATGCAACATGTGGAGCAGAATGCACTTACTGTCAGGAACATGTAAACTCAAACCGGTTTTGTCTGGGGTTGGAGGTGCTTAGTGTACTGAAGACAGTCATGGCGTTCCATAGTTAGAGGTGCTTAGTGTACAATGCTCTGTTCACTTGTTTGTACTTTCCTCACCTTTCTTTTTTTTCATGGCTTTGTCTTTTACTCTTCGAATCATTGATTGTCGTCTGCTTAGTAATTTTAGCCTTTTCTTTACAAGACAACTTAAAAAAACACAATGGAAGTCAATTAAGAAATAATTCTTTCATTCCATGCTCTATGCTCATTTTAACATGGGTAGACATTATATTTGTTATTATCTTAATACCGAGCGTTAGCGAGGTATTAAATGTTTACAAATATAATGCCTACCCATGTTAAAATGAGCATAGAGCATGACATGATAGAATTATTTCGATTCTAATAGGAATATTTTGAACTTTTGTTCTTCGAAGCAGACCTATAGTAGACGCTCGAAATGTCGCCATTTTGATTTGATGAACAAAAATGTTATAGAAAAATCAACAGTTTATCAATAAAAAAAAAAAGAACAGAAACATTTAAACTTACTTTTAGAATGTTTTTATTTAATTTTCTAGCGTGCAACACCAACAAAAATGTCCATTTTGATCTCTGGCGTTGTTCAAAATTCATCTGACGTTGCGATTTCAATTGTGACGTCAATCACGTGCAGCCCATGTTTTATTCAAATTAGAACATGGCTTTGTATCCAAAGATAAAGAAGAACGTCATATTAGAATCTAAAGTAATTATGTCAACATATCTTCCTTTGAAAATACAATAAAGAACTAGACAAAAACCGATACCTACGCATAATTTTTGAAAGACAATACAAAATAAGATATTCGTGTTGCTCAGTCTTTCGTTTTCTTTGTTTCTTGTGTTCTATTATTTGTCTGTTTGTCTTTTTCATTTTTAGCCATGACGTTGTCAGTTTATTTTCAATTTATGAGTTTGACTGTTCCTCTGATATCTTTCGCCCCTCTTTTATACAGACAATAATCAACAAAGTTCTTGACTTGTGACAGGAACCCTGGAATTCAACATTTTCCGTTGATTACCTCGATGATTGGAATAAATTAAATCATCCCCGAATTATAATGTGGTTCGTGTAGCTCAGTTTTAACTTTTCTATCTTGTGTTTTGTGTTTTGTCGTCTTTCGTTTTTCTTTTTCATGTCATTCTCAATTTGTTTTCAACATATGAATTTGACAATCCCTTTGGTAAAGTACGCCTCTCTCTCATAGAATTACCTTAAATAAAATTCTAAAATGTCATGTAAAATGTGTTTACTTTCAAAGAATATATATAATATCTGTTATCTTATTTCATATAAGGAAAAACGAATGGCTTCAGGATAAATGTCTACAATTCTTGTAAAGGATAAATGTAAATTGGTCTATAGAATCATTTCTTAACGTCAAAGCATGTCATTAATAGAAATCTTTTCAATCAGATACATCAACTATATCAAATAAAACAGAGGATTGTCATAAAAGACTATATGACCAAGGCTAAATATCGATTATTGGAAACATTCTTTTTGAATTGACAAGGTCAACAATCTATTCTGTCTAAAAGAAAAACATTCGATGTAAACAAATATACAGAAAATAATTACATTATTATTTTTGTATAATTTAGTGAAACATGAGCTCGATCTTTTTACGACTGTAGGTTCTTAATTGACGGTTGCCACAAAAGGATAATGAGTCAAATTTGTTTTTGTTTTCTGTTAACAACAAGTCTGTCCAAAGCTATTTACTTTAAACTTAAAGAACGATTATTGAGGAGAATTTAGTAACTGGAGAAGACAGACAGTAGTGGGTGCGTCGATAATTGGAAATAAGAACATTTGAATTTTACATAAAAAACTAAAATTAACACTTTATTATTCCATTCATCCGATGAGCTTTTTTACGTTTATCTGGAAAGCTGAAAAGCAGCCGAAAATGTAAAAGACGAAAATGTATATGAACTCGTCATAGATACCAGAATTGAAATTTTGTATTTGTTTGCGCCAGACGCACGTTTCGTCTACAAAGACTCGTCAGTGATGCTTGATTAAAAAAGTTAAAAAGGCCAAATATAGTACGAAGTTGAAGAGCATTGAGCATTAATTAAGACTCAAAACAGTTGAAGAGCTATATGAATGAAAATGACTATAAAATAAGAACCTATTCCTGATATAAAAATTCGTTATACACATTTATAAATCTTACCCGATGAAGGCAATTTAAAAAAAGGAGTTTCATGTTAATTCGGAAGTATTTTTTTTTTAAATTGGAGTATTACAAAAAGAAATGACATAATTTCAGACCGAGAGGTTGCTGTTGTTTAGGTGGCAGAAACCAGTTATTTTACATTAAATCTTTAGAATTTCATGGATTTATGATTTTATTTTCTTGAAAATTCATTCAAGCTTATATACAAAAAAAAAATATATGGTTTCAAGGAACTAAGATGTGTGCGTGCTTATGTTAATATATAGAAAACCTTTAAATTTGGGTGTCTGTCCAGCATGGAAATTTAAAAATTTATAAATGCATTGCAAATAAGGCAAAAAATGTGATGCTCTGATACCAATCTAATCCTCACCTGCAAAATCCTGCTAAAAGCCGACAAGAATTGAATTAGAGCCTTGTCCGAACCTATCCTTACCATCAAAATCTCAAGATATTTTTGTTTACATAAAACTGAATTTTCCCCCCACTTTGATTGGATGCCGTCAAGTGAGGAGACCACAATTTTGACATCTGATTGGACCTATATGTGAAGGAAATCCCCAACCTTTGTATGCAACTACTTACTTGTGTAGTACAATAGCCTAGAATTTACATTCATTTATTTTTTCAGTCCACATGATGCAATTATATACCTCAATACTTAACTATAACAAAATGTCTGCGTGGGACACATGTTCTGGTACACCAAAACTGGTACCTGCCACCTTAATGTCTGTTATATTTGTTTTTCCTTTCCTTTTCTTTTCGTATATGAATTGTTTCATTTTGTAACATTTGTCATATCTGGGCTAACTATACCTTACTAATATATTTGGTTTTGTAATTTTTGAAGGTGGTACGAAATTCAATAGCTGTTTACATTTTCGTACTGTCATGTTATTATTTTTATAACAGCAAACAACACGTGACATAGATAGCTTAACTTGGTACATGCACTAAACTACACATGATAGTATATATTCTGACTTAAAGTAAAGGTTAAGATAAAGTGAGAGGGTTAAATACTGTAATACATGTTACTCCTACTATGGATTACAAAAAATTAAGTGCAATGATGACCGATTGTGCGACATTCGTTATGTTTCATTCTTAAATCACCGTTAATCAATCAATTAATCATCCATGTAATGATATCATTCGATTTTGTTATAATATTCATTTGTCTAACCAAACTTGTTGCAAATTTGCTGTTCTTTAAAGTATTGCAATAACTGGTAACATGAAAAACAACAATAAAGTCTTTGTCACTTTAGTGATGTGACATGACACTATGCTTTATGTACCAATTATTTATTTTCCAATTAAGCGTAATATTTATAAGTTATTCTATGCGTATCTTTCATTACAGGTTTTCAAATTAAGTTTAGAATACTTTGATACGACTGTAATACAAGTGCGAGGTTTAGCTAGATTTAAACCCAGGTTTAATTAACTATTTTCTACAGAAGAAAATGCATGTACCAAGTCAGGAATTTGACAGTTGAAATTATCCATTCAGTTGGTGTGTTTGGGCTTTTGATTTTGCCATTTGATTAGGGACTTTCGTTTTTGAATTTTCTTTGGAGTACACTATTTTTGTGATCTTATTGTTTTCTTATTGTTATTAACTTTTCACATTACATTTGTTGATTTTGTAGAGCATACATTATAGCTTTACTTATTTGTACTTAAATTGTTTTTTTCTTTTAATTTCCATTTAGTGTTTGCTCTTTTCCAAGTATTCATCAATTGGAAATGTTGAGATGATGTTGACGTAACTGATGTGCAGTAGTAGGCTGGCTCGTGGGAACACTTTTCAAAGAATTAAATACATATAGCAAGTTGTAATTTTTCCAGAAGAGTTTCCTCCTAATCACTATCTTTACAACGGCATATAAACATTGTAATCTATATCTAAAAATGTATTCTTAAAAACTACAATTTCATCCCTATTTATCATTCTAATTTCGAACTAATAATACTTACGTTTTCATAAAAATGTAACTTCTTTCTTAATCAGTGCTTCAATTTTGGTATTTTTAATTTAACATGCAGTAAAACAAATATAAGAAAAAAATCCCAGCACTTACAATTGTATGTCGATCCATTCCGTAATAACTATATCTTCTTGTTTTTTGTGTGTTTATTTGTTGTTTAGTTGTATGTGAAGTGTTTTTACCTTATTTTTTGGGTTATTTTTCTTTCGGTAAGGGTGTTGTTTCGAACTATAATTTGGATCTTTTATCTCTCTTATGAAGATTATCAGTTGGAGACAGCATTCAATGATATGAATTCGAATACAGTGAATACCCGAGTTAGTTGATAGAAAAGTTGATGCAGCAGAAGCTTTTTTAAGACACCAGACTAGTCGTCTGGTCTGTAAGTCTACGGATAGTGTCTTATTCCCTATTATGTTTCTTTGTTATGAGTCTGAATTCACATAATAAAGAAAGTCTAGATATGATGTAACATGTACACGGACGACGCACCCAGTCTCATTCGATTACCTCGGATTTTTTTGTTTTTGTTTTTGTTTGTATATTCAGAATGGATTAACGAGTTTAAAGATCGATTAACTAACAATGCCTCTTATTTATAGTGAAAATCGAAGTCCAAATAACAATACAAAAGGAATACAAATCTCAAGTACTGATGTATGCACCAATCAGAGATGTCGTGTACACAATGTGTACACAATGTGTGAACATTGTAATTGTATGGACAGATATGAAAAGTCGCGTTAGAACATAAAACAATGGTTCTAATATATACAAAGAAACCAAAACCGTCGTATAGGAACATTAAACTACGTTACTGATAAACTAAAAACTTTGTATGTAACGAAATGAAAAGGCATTTTAAAAGTAAGGTATGTAGAACCGTACTTGTAATGAACTGTATCGCAATGCCAATTTAGTTATGTTTTAATTTATTGATAACGATCATAGTATCAGTAAAAAAGGTTAACAGAACTTGACTGATTACCTTTTTAGATAATTTCATTCAAGAATCGATATTTTTGATTTGATATTCTGTTTTACTATGTCCAGTCTAAATGTACTTTTTTTGCATTCAGATATCACAGATCAAATTTATTCTTTCATTGTGTGTTAATTTGCATTTTTTTTTTTATTGAGTTAAGCCTTAAAATTGATATTTTATAGTGCGTCTTTATATGTTGTGATGTTATACTTTTGTTTCAGAAAAGGGAGAAGGTTTTGGACCATTAAAACGTTTAATCCCGCTGCAAATATTTGCACCTGTTCTGAGTCGGGAATCAGATGTACAATTGTCGTCCTCTGTTTATGTAGTTCATACGTGTTTCTCGTTTCTTGTTTTTTATATCGGAGTGGCTATTTGTCCGGCTGGCCGGACGAATAGTACCACGGCTATTTGTCCGGCCATAGCAATGCGCATGTCATTATGTGCGTTCGGAAGAGCGTGTAATATTATCTTCTATAGCACCAGAGGGTCGCGTGTTATCCGATCACTGATTTTCAATTCTAAGACAATGTCTGAAAACGATAAATTTTGTGATAAATTTTGAAGTTTTTGGAATTTTACAATGGAATACGATAGAATGAACTTTAAAAAAAATGATATAATACTCGCTATATACAGCTGTATAAATGTTAGAAAAGATTTTCAAAGTAAGAGTAGTTGAGAAAGGCCTTTACAATAGCATGTCTAATTATATTTAATTATATTTCGTAAATGAATCTTGCAATTAAACCTAGACATTGGATATAGTGGGGTGGGGGTGGGGGACGAGATTACCAAAAGTGGGGATGTTGGGTATAGAATTATAAAAAGTGGGGTAATAAAATATGGGGGACAACAAAGGTGGGATCTGGAAAAAAAGGAGAGGCATTTAGGAAAAGGAGTACACCGTATCACCCGACCCCCTCACGTAAATGAATCAAACACGACCCGAGTTTGTTTTACATGTAATTTCTTCTCTCTTCTTAAAATGGAAATATATATGATTTTTTTCTAATTAGTCATTATCTACATTGCACTACATATATACTAGTATTAAGAAAACAACAACTTCAATTACCAGTAACAAAATTCCATGGGCCCTAACAGTAACATGAATAAAGATTACAAACATTTGCTACCCCCTCGTGCTGCTGAAGATAATATAACACGCACACACTAATAGTGAAATGCGCATTGTATTGGCCGGACAAATAGTCCTGGTACTATTCGTCCGGCTAGCCGAACAAATAGCAACTGCCTTTTTATTTACTTGTAGATTAGACCGTTGGTTTTCCCGTTTGAATGGTTTTACACTAGTAATGTGTGGGGGCCCTTTATAGCTTGCTGTTTGGCTATAAGGCTCCATGTTGAAGGCCGTACCTTGACCCATAATGGTTTACTTTTAATAAATTGTTACTTGGATAGAGAGTTGTCTCATTGGCACTCATACCACATCTTCCTATATCTATTCTGTTAGATGATCTCATTTCGTTAACCTGTTATTTAAGTAACTCCTACGTTTGACGTCAAGTGACTTAGTTTGAATATGAATTATACAGCTGTAACCATCTATGTATGTGTGGATATGTGAACATTATAACATGGCATTGATTGTGTTGGTTTTGTCAATTTTAAATTGATTTTGGATCATAGAATACAAATGTACTATGGTATTGGGATATTTATGTCTTGATGTCTGCCAAATGTAAACGAATATAACATTATCATTATGTATAGCCAAACTAGAGGTTCCAACTTTTATTTAATAGTGAAGCCTTACACATGTTGTGCAAACATAATTTATGTATCATGACTGAAAGGTATGGTTCATATTTGGCAGGAAATGGATTCCTCTCAAATTTTTTCATACATTTAACATTTGCACCTTTTTTTCTTTAACAAATTATGGAAAATTTCAAGGATTTTAATATGTCTTTCAAACAATGAGGGTTCTTTATATGGACAAAATGAGCATCTGGCAAAGACAATTTCGAGCCTTGTAATTATTCATACTTTATCTGAAATTCTTTTAAAAATGTTCACAACATTTATAATTTTTCAAAACACTAAATGTTTTCTACGACATGGAAAGATTATCTTAGCTGTATTTAACAAAACCTATCTGAATTTGGGTCCTCAATGCTCTGCAACTTAGTACTTTATTTTGCCATTTATCATTTTGATTCGAGTGTCACTAGCGAGTCTTTTGTAGACGAAACGCGTGTCAGGTTGCTATACCAAATTTGAATCCTGGTATCTATGCTGAGTTTATTTAACATTAAAAAAAAATATATTTTAAATTCAATCAGCGAAGATCCGTGCGTGGTAAGATTGGTGAATGCAACTAATTAAAATCTAAGTTTTGAAACAAATGTAGTTAAAAATAGCATCTGCTATTGAAATTTCCTGAACAAAGTCTAATACATGACAGTCGTTTTCAAATTGTCCAATTAGTTTGTCATTAAAACTTCTGTCTTTTCCCTCGCTCAGTTTTAATTAGCGGTCAAGGAACCCTGACCTTTAGAAATGATCTATGTTTGTCCATATTGATGAACTATCATCGTCAGAATTGTTCAGTTACGCACTGGGTCACCGGAAATGTAATGTCTGATGAAGGTGATCACATCACTTCACCTCCGGGCGCTTCCGACAACTAACGTGTTTTCTCGAATCAATTCGACACAACTTTTACATTAAACATTCACGTAATCTCCTAGATGAATTTGTAGTTTTACTGATTATGATTTTTTTTTGCTCTTATATTTAACAAATGTCGTAAGATTTTGTATGAATTTTGCTAACAAATCATGTTTAACTATATTTATATGCAAAGTAAGCAATATGGCGGCAGTGAAATAATGCGGAAAATAATTATTAAAACCATTTGATGTTTTTGGGACTGTTTAAAATATGAAAATATAAGATGTGGTAATAGTCTACAAGATAAATATCCACCAGAGATTAAATGACGTGGCTGAAAGCAAACATACATGTAGATCGCCATTTTTGATTTGGAGTTCCATATAGTCTAAGAAATGTTCTAATGATTGTTTATAGAAGGTACCCAACAAAAGATTATGGTTTAAAATATTAAACTAACACACACATACATGTAACTACCCTTTTTAAAGTATTTAATATCAATAATTTATTTGGAGTTGCAATTTAGTACATTGAGAGAAGTTCCCAGGATTGGTAATAGAAGGTATCAAACAAAAGATTATAGTTTAAAATATTAAACTAATACACACATAACTACCCTTTTAAAGTATTTAATATCAATAATTTATTTGGATTTGCAATTTAGTACATTGAGAGAAGTTCCCAGGATTGGTAATAGAAGGTAACCAACAAAAGATCATGGTTTCCAATATTAAACTAACACACACATAACTACCCTTTAAGGGCATACGATACAGTTACAGGGGAGGTACATTGTAATTACTTTGCTAACGTAAATTGTTATTTTCGCGACGTCAAACGTTGACTTATCGGGAAAAGATGCAGTTTTCGGCTGATTTTTATCATTCAAACTGATTTAACTTGAAAACGAGTTCATAGACCCCTCTTTTTTAAAAAGACATTTGATTTGTTTACGTAAGAAGATTATGTGTATCAATTTTCATGAAAACGTAAATATTGCAATTTTTTTTAATTTGATTAATATACAGCATATTACGGCTTTTTTCTACATTCATGATCATTTGATAAATTTGAGTTATTTGTAAAAATAAAATGTACAAATTTATGCACTATTTATATAATACATCAATTACAAATAATTTAACAAAAAACAGATCGTGTTTATCTTTTAAAACAAAACAGTTATGTATTTCTATCGAAAGGAAAAATACGTCCACAAATCCGTATTTTGAGGAAATATCTGAAATTTGAACCTCAATTTACTCAAAAAGTATCACATGAAGTTATATTTTTTATTACATATTTGATTTAATCAGGGAAAAAATAGCCTACATGCAAATTTTCATAAAAGTTTAAATACGGGACCAAAACTGTATCGTATGCCCTTAAAGTAATTAATATCAATAATTTATTTAGAGTTGCAATTTAGTACATTGAGAGAAGTTCCCAGGATTGGTAATAGAAGGTAACCAACAAAAGATTATGGTTTCCAATATTAAACTAACACACACATAACTACCCTTTTTACAGTAATTAATATCAATAATTTAATATAGTTTCAATAGATTCGCTGGGAGATGATCCGTAAATAGTCAACTACAATGTATTCTTGAAATATCACGTCTATTTTGGACTAATTATACTATAGAGTATCTTGTCATAAATACTTGTGTAAAACTGAAAATGCATTATGGAAGCGGAATTCTTTTGTTAGTTCATATATATGAAAACTAAATTCCGGAAGATGAATTTTATTGTGTGTTGATAATTAAATATTAATTACATGTAGCTCTTTCTCTATTGTTAAGGTATATTATTATTGAGACCTAGGAACGTTTTGTTTACATATCTTGCATGAACTGAACTGGGACCTAGTTTCATCATGCAAATGACACAATTATTGATAACAATAAGAACAATTATGTCCATACCGTTTTATTATGAGATGACAAAATTGATTATGTTACAAATGCTTTAACTAGTACTAGAGGCTGATTTAGGAGATGCAGGATGCCCGCCTTCTTATAGGGCTTCGATTATGTTTAATCCAGACTTTCTCACCGGTTCCACTACAAATTTTGTCTAGTTTGGCCCCCTTAGTATTTAAGGGATGTATTGGACACATGCACTTGCTTGAATATGTATTTTATTGTTTCTTTTATTCCGTATTTTCAAACCAATACTGGGCTTTGGTTTACTTTAAGAACGCCTAACTTGAATATGCATACTATTTAATTCAAATCTTACATAAAAAAAACCAACATTTATAACAAATAACGTCCATTATCACTGAACTAGCACACATTTGTATTTAGAGGCCAACTCAAGACTCATTGGTGGTCTTCGGCTGTTTTATACTCTTTGTCGGATTGTTGTCTCTTTGACACATTCCCCACTTCCATTTCCAATTATATTACTCATAGATGTACAAATGTATGTTTCACCATTACTTTTAATATTTTGTTGCGAAGAGTATATGAAATTAGAGTCATATCTCTACCTTAGAAATGAAGCCGGCACAGATTTTCTGCTACATTTGAAGGATGCCAAGGTACATGTAGATAACTTTTGACAATTACTTCAGATAACTCTTGGACTTTACGTACCACACTAAATAGCTTGATCAGTTATAACGTGTTTTGTTCATGTTGTTCAATCTTTAATTTGTTTCTCTGTGTAGTTTTCAAACTCCCCGGCAGTTCCAGTTCCGATCCGAATACGTGTTCGCATACTACTCTATACTAATTGAGGTCTATGGGATCCCTTCTTCCGCTTACCTAGATTGGAGTAAAGGAAAATAGTTCCGGAACGGAAACGACCACTGTCCGGAGTTTGTGTAGTTTTATGTCTTATAGTCGTTTTTCTTTTAGTCCTGAAGTAGTTTGTTTTTTTCTTTTAACTTATGGTTTTATATTAAATTGTTCCCTCGATATCGCCTTCTCCTTTTTAACTGTCAAGGATTTTACATAATGTTCAAACAATGTACATGTGCATGGTGAAATTGTTTTATGCACGTTAAATGTATATAATAGAGCTTTCTTACAAATTGACGAAAGGTACGTATGCTTGACGAATCATACGTAAGACTCGTTTTAGGGATCCTTTATTTTTACATATTTAAATAATAGTCGTGGAACTTCGGACAATTATCGTGCATGCAACGACACTTATTAAATTGGATTTTTCTTGAGATATATTTAGGATTTCGGGACGTACGGTAGGCGAATTTAAGCTTTTTAGTGTACTGGCCAGCCGGACCAGTGGACTTTAGATCTACTGGTCCGGCTCAAAATTTACTGGTCCTGCAAAAATGACATTCATTTGATAACCACTAAAAGATATGACAGATGTTTAGTTTATTTTCCTCAACTGCTTTCCTCTTCTTTATTCCAAAAATAGCACCCCCAATACCCTAAAAATAATTTCTCAGGTTTATTTTTTTGTAAAAAAACCGAGATAGAGATGCAATCATTGATTTTAACGAAAAATTTCTACTGGTCCGCCGGACCACCAGCTGACAAAATCTACTGGTCCGACACAAATTCTACTGGTCTCGGACCACCGGACCAGCGCCAATCTCGACCCCTGTAGGTTAGAATCTGATTATTGATACCACCAGGTCGGAGGAGATAACACTACAAAATATTCTAAATATAGAGTAGTCAGACAAAAAAAAATGACTAAACCACCCCACTCTTAAATATTACAATGTTGCACTGTTTAACATAAGAAAATGTCAAAGCAATTTTGTCCTAAGAAAATGTCAAAGCAAATACATTGTTTCCTCCCCTAACAAAAACACGAATACTTCCTTGATTCAAAATTTGCAACGCTCAAAATAATAAAATGAAAATGTAGAAAAAAGATGATCTTCATACTATGCCATACACTGGTGCTCCTTTCATAACTTTTGAATCATCGCTTCTCCCCTGGTAATATTAATGCCCCCCCCCCCCCCAAAAAAAAAAATGTGTATATATGATACACCAGAGCAATGGAACGGTTATTTTAGCGTATAACTGCGTTTTGCCTATAGTCCTGAACATTCATGAAATATTAGCCACTGGACGATAGGTAACAACTTCGCGTCTATCTTCCAAACGTGTGTACTCCTAAATCGTCATTATTGAATCCATATCTATTTGGTGGAGAATTGTAGATTTATTTTCTTGAAAAAAAAAGTCTTTTTTTTTTCTAGATTTATTCAACATTACTTTTTAAAAACATTGTGCATAGCATCATTTTTTTTAACAAATCTCGATATTCCACTTTGACAATTTGCTGAAAGTGTACTGTAACAAATAAAAATAAATATGAATCTTGTCGTTAAATTTAGACTAACGTACTTCAGTAATGTCATTGAAATGTTAATCGTGAAACTCGTGCTTAAAAAATTCCCGCGGAAATGTGTGTACTCGTGGTTTCCGTAAGTAACGTATCGGAAGTAAGTGTATTTGACCCTATTTTTCTTTGTTTGATTATATTAAAATCGTGTATTATTTGCGATATTTTTAATAAACTTGATTTAGAAAAGAATGCTGTTTTACTGGATAAAACAAAGACTCTTTTAACTGTTATTGTAGAAATGAAATACGTTCTCCCTTTACGTTCGTTCGTACCTTTCGTCAATTTGTAAGAAAGCTCTAATAGGCGCGTTAAAGGTACACAATGCGCACTAACCAATCCAACTGGAAACTCAAATCAATTAATGAAAAAATATGTTCTTTTCTTTCCGTAAATCAAAGTGAATAATATGTCCCAAGTCAGCAGCCTATAGTTCAGTTGTTATATAGCTATTTTTGATAAATTGTATCGTTGCGAATAGGAAGTTAGTTTTCTCAACTGAATTATTTTTATAATAGCTGACCATATGCCATTACAGTATGATGTTTTCCTCGTTGTTGAAGGCCGTACGGTGATAAAAAATATTACGTAGATAAAGTATACCACCAATGCTCATGGATATAATTTGAAAATGAGAAGACAATTAAAATTTCCTTTACAATGTATAGATTTGATTTTTTGTATTTTAACGCAACTTTTAAGCACCGAATTTTGGCTATATCGTGGCGGCCAGTTATTATTGGTGGAGGAAGCGGGAGTACCGGGAGAGAATCACCGACCTTCGATAGGAAAACTGACAATCCTAGTCTATTAAGATTGGAGTCGAGTGCACCTGTACGAGCGGGGTTCGAACTCACAACCTCAGTGTTGACATAATTGTGATTACAGTAGTAACTGCTTAGACCACTCTGCCATCGAGGCCCCTCAATGTATAGATCATAAGCATATACTTTCCATGATTCGTTTTTTACTGTTTCATTTTTTCCCCGTATGATTTGGACTATTCGAAAAACAATCATTGTGAACCACGCTTTACAAGTTTAGTCTCAATAGCTGTTCCAAAAACAGAAATAACGAAGGACAACGGACCAATCCTGACAAAATATTACAACGTGTTCGTCCATTTTTTTTCTAAAAATAATAAAGACAGTTACTGTAGCAGAACTCATTTTGTTGCCCTTTAATGTTTTTTTTATATATTAATATATTAACATGTATTAAGTCCAATTCAGTTTGAGAAGAGGACAAGTTGAGGAAATGAGTCTCCGGTCTAGAAAATTAGCATAAATCCATCATCATCATCATTACAAGTGAATTAATAGTGTCCTCTACAATACTACGTCACACTTATTTGAAGACAAGGAAACCTATTTTTGTGTACTTGTATACATTTTAAGATAGTTCATATTTTATCTACTAATTTAAATAATTTTATCTGATGAAAAAAGTTACGAGTTTTTATAACATATTATCATGCTATATTTATTGAGATTATGAATATGCACGAGGATAATGTCATTTAGTCGTAAGGTTTTGTAAGCATGACGAGTAGTCATTATATTTTTGTTTAAAAAAATTATTTATAAATAGTTGATATTTTTTAAATCAGATATATCAGCACAATTAAAGGAAACACGTGTTTGAATGATATTCTTTAAAATTCTAATCCCTGCTAAAACCACTGTGTCTCAACACCACCGGATATAGGCACCCTTGGTCTGGTTCTTTGTTCGTTCTCTAACTGAAAAAAACATTACTGTACAAATACCAGTGTATAGCTACCTGGGTACCTATATGTTGGCATATGTACAGTAATGTATTTCTTATGACAGCGAACCAGGTCACAGGTACCTACATGTATTTTCGGTGTTGATGATACACAGTGGTAACCGTTGTAGTAGTGGTTGGAGTTTAAACTACTATCTTTTTTTTAGTTGAAAAGGATGTCTGTAACAAATTATCCTTCATACTTGAATTATATTTCCAGTTCTACTCTAGCTCCATGCCGACAAGTTTCACTGTCACTATAATTCAAACGAGATTCACTGTTACAACAATTCCAACAGGTTTCACTGTTACAACAATTCCAACAGGTTTCACAGTTACAAAAAGAAGAGGTTATGTACTGACTGTCCACAGAACATCATGATCCTTGTTACATTATATAAGGAACGGCTTTTATCAGGTAACCTTGTCGTTCGTATTACATGTCTCAGTACATAGTTGTTCGGCCTAAATTCGTGTGAACGTTCAGCACGGAAATCCGTTTTCTCTTAAGTTTTCTCTTGATGTATAAGGAAAACTTCTTCTTCTCCAGAGAATCCTCGCCGGCAGAATGGACTAAGATGACCAGCTTTAGGTTTATTGTTTTGTAGTTCACGATTGAATTGTTTCGCATTTTGTCATTTCGGGACCTTTTATAGTTACAATTAAGGAATGACTGTAATATTTTTTTTGTCTATGAAGAAATAACATAAAAAAATTGGTGCACACTGAATAACGCGCGTAGCAGGTTATTTAACAGTGTGCACCACATTTTTTATATTATTTCGAATAGACAAAACAATATTACAGTCATTTCTTATAATTTAATTCTAAATTCCATTTTAAACCGTAGAATACCATGAAAAAACGTTGATGACGTCACGGTCACATGACTAAATTATGTCTATGGGCTAATAACAAAATAACGTCAGCCAATCAGAAGACGCGTTACATCCAAAATTAAATTATTACAGTATGTGTTTTGGTAATTGTTGTTGACATCGACGCTATTTCGACTGTGTGGTTAGTTGTAGTTTATTGTTTATAAGGGGATTCATTTTTGTTACATTGGGTTGTGTGACATGCGCAAAGACATTTACATATTGTAGACGGCATTTTATTGATGAAGACTGTACATTTGTTGACTTCTTTTGGTTTGTATGTGCTGTTGGAATGCTCTCACATTTTCTTGTACTTACATCTATCTAATATGATTTGTCTAATTCTTAATTGATTTATACTTTTTCCAAACCGTTGAATATATTTTAATGTATGTGTTTCTTTTTTCAAAACTAATAGACATTCCCTGATGATGTAACATGAACATTTTGAGAAACAGAAAGAAAGTTTGTCCATATATCGTTTAAAAGGTGTTACAGAAACAGATTTCACCAAATATCTCAACTTTCGGCAATTGAATTGTAATTTATTAAAGCACTCGTCAAGATTCGGTTTTCTTGTTGTTGGAAATTTTATGGAGCAATCATTTAACTTCAGTTGAAAAAGGGGAGGGGCTATGTTTTTTTGTTTGAGTAAAAATTATTTTTCGCGCAAAGCCCGAACATTTTTTTTGGAGTATTTTGACGCTTTTATTCAAAATGTTTTTTTATTCCTCTTCAAAATTTAACACTATAAGGTATGAAGAAAACCTGGATTCAGAATATTTTTTTTTGTCTTCTGCTTGACAACAATATTGTTTTCATCATATTGGGGATCAGAATATATTTTCGGGAAAAAAATCATACCCCCCCCCCCCTTTCTGAAGTTATGTTGTCATTCCCTAACTGTTTCGAGACAAGAAATGACGTATCACACTTTAAGAAGTTGTAGACTCTATTATTAATCTACCTTTCACATTTGCTAATCAGGTTAGTGTGTATACAAGATAACCTTTCTAGTACATGTAAATAAAAATATTTACTTAAAAATATTTGAGGAAACTTATTTGTAAATATCTCCTTACCTTTGCTGATGTTGACACTTCAAAGGAGACTAACGTAGTAAGAAATATTTAAGTATGGTATAACATGTAACTAAGTACATTGTAGAGTCATATAATGTGTTTGTTATTGCTGATCTGTGTCAAATTCAAGACAGAAATTATAAATAAAAGAAGACGAGAGACAGCAACCCAACAGTAGTTTACGCTCCAAATGAAGAATAAAAGGAAAACATAAAGAATAGAGAAAATAAGACACAAACAAATAGAGTATTATAGTAGGGCCGTATGGTGACCTATAGTTGTAAGTTTTGTGTCATTTGATCTCTTGTGGAGAGTTCTCTCATTCGCAATCATACTGCATCTTTTTTTACATTCTTAAATATAAAGAAAAGAGCAAACGGGTTAAAAATATAGAGAACAACGGACTGAAAATTATAGAATACAGATATGAAGGACTCCCCTTTTTTCCATTTTTTTTTATTCTGAACTCCAATGCGATAAAAAAAAAATATTGTTGTTAAGCAGATGACAAAACAAATATTCTCAATCCAGATTTCCTCCATACCTTAAAGTGTTAAATATTGAAGTAAAAATAATTTAACTGATAGCGTCCTAAAAAAACCCAAAAAAATCTGACTCAGACAAAAATCCATAACCACTCCCTTGAAGTTTAATAGTTGCTCCCTAACACGAATATTTGCACATCATTGAAATAGAATTTTGCCCATATATCGTCTAAAAACAACCAGTCTGTTAACTAGATTACCTCACCTCATATCGCGTGATACGGCATTTGTCCGCTCGCGACAGATTTGTTAAATCTACTTTTCACTTAACTTTTAGCACTTGGCATACTTGTAACCAATGTTGAAAGGTTACATGTTTCTGTTACAGACGCTTTATTTACATGGCACATTACCCTTTTTAAGAAAATAAAGCACATATGTCGTAACAGAGAAAAAAAACATATATCAAAAATTAGTTTATCAGGTAAAAATAGGTTTTTACTTATGAATTTTTAAACGGCTATATAATAAGCAGATCAACCGAGTCCTTTGAAAACCTGTTGTACATAATATCAAATGTTGCTAGCCATGGATACTTTTATCTCACTACAATCTTTATAAAATATCAGATTTAGAGCACAAAATAAATTATTCAGCAACGTAAGTATGCTCTTATATGTGAGAATAAAAACATCCACGATTTGGTCTATAATACATGTAGATAAATTGTAAACTAAATATATTATTAACTTTTTATAAACAGATTTTCTTGTTGACATGTACTAGAAATAGAAAATAAATGCACGTACATTATATAATACATCCTTTTTCAACGTATAATGTTTTAGCAGGTCTGGAAGGGGTTACTTCAATTCTATTTTCTGAATTTAACAGGTCATTTTGCTCTATCCTCTACATTTTTTGCCCATCATTCCAACACAAAACAAATAGAGATATTGAACCAGAAGTGCAGTGCAATTTGTTTCCTATAAATGTCCATTTTGATCTCTCGCTGATATATATATATAGTTGTCTCATGGCAATCTTATAAAATTGAGAATGGAAATGGGGAATGTGCCAAAGAGACAACAACCCGACCATAAAAAAAAAACAACAGCAGAAGGTCACCAACAGGTCTTCAATGTAGCGAAAAATTCCCGCACCCGGAGGCGTCCTTCAGCTGGCCCCTAAACAAATATATACTAGTACAGTGATAATGAACGCCATACTAAACTTAACTCCAAATTGTACACAAGAAACTAAAATTAAAATAATACAAGACTAACAAAGGCCAGAGTCTCCTGACTTGGGACAGGCGCAAAAATACGGCGGGGTTAAACATGTTTGTGAGATCTCAACCCTCCCCCTATACCTCTAGCCAATGTAGAAAAGTAAACGCATAACAATACGCACATTAAAATTCAGTTCAAGAGAAGTCCGAGTCTGATGTCAGAAGATGTAACCAAAGAAAATAAACAAAATGACAATAATACATAAATAACAACAGACTACTACTACTTTTTTATAAAGAGTATTTATAAATAAAAAAACGTATTGATATGACCAATAATGCTGAATGATGAATCCATAATAGTTGTGTGTGTGTGTGTGTGTGTGTGTGTGTTATATTTAGCATCTTTCATGGTTGTTCTAGCTGTCTTTTATGTATAACATAATATTCAGGCAAAACTATATCCACGGCCTACTGATATGATACAGATATTTCATAGTTATGTTTTTATTTTAAACTAAAACTTTGTGATAGTTGTAATAAAGTCCTCCACTGCGCATGTTTTGATGGTTCACCGACTAATAAGTTAACCAAATAATGGAATGACGTCTAAAAAAATCCCTTACGTAGAAAAGTACGTTTGATTGACTTTGATATTATATTAATCTAACTTTACTTTATTCCAAAAAAATATGTCATCAGCACACATTAATGGATAAATAAATGAGCCGTTTGACGTACAGTTGCAACATCTTGAGAACGTGAAATAAACATCTTTTGTCAGCATTATGGTTGTATATATCCTATACATTTCTTAATAGGAAACAAACAACTTCATAAAGAGGTCACTGGCCGGTTACGTTGGTTTTGAATACATAAATGTCACAACTCTAAATAGGACAGAAAAAAAAAAACGAACGATCGCATTTTTATCGCTTCTGTTTATTGTGACATATTACACTTTCATAAAAGAATGGACTCCCCATAAAATTATTTTTTTTTGGTTTAGTTTGTATGATAAGAACAAATGAAATGTTAACGTGATCTGTCAGGTTTCTCTTTAGGTCTTTAAAAGGAAATTAAGGAAATTAAGAAAAAGCATCAAATATGGAGGACCCTCAAGGGTTTTACATTACGTGATTCAAAGATCTCTTAATTCAATTTCCTGATTGCAGACAGGAATTGATGAATATGTACAATGCATTAATTTAGTGTCTTTGATTACACTGAATTGTGATAATTGAGATTGAAAGGATCCCTCAATGAGACAGCATGACAAGGACACAAAGTGAACCAGATACATGTACTATGAACAACCACAAGGGAACGACCATTCATTTTCAAAGGGAGGGGGTAGGAATTTTCCCTTTAAAAATAATCCCAAATTGTATGGAAAAAAAAAATCTGAATCCAGATAATCCCTAATACCTTATAGTGTTAAATTTTGAAGAAAAATAAAAATAAATTTATACCCACCCCCCCTTTTTTTTATTAAGTTAAATGATTGGTCCTAAACTGAGACGAAAGCAATTAACACAAAAAAAAACCCTAGAAACTTATTAATACTATACTAAATCTTCTATTTTAACAATACGTCTTTAACCAAGTGTGAACGGTATGAATTACATATTTTTGTGAGCTGTGATGAAGAAAACATTTGTTCATGAACCATTTTATTCCAGTAGCTTATATTCTATTTTAGATTCAAAAGATTGGAATTCACTTGCCTGGTTCAAATACCCAGTAACATCCTTTTGGGTCAAGGTAATTAAAAAAACCACACGAAGGAGACTGGATGTTTAATTCTACACCCCGTGAAGAGTTATTGTCATGCTGTCCTAATGTTTATAGAGCTATTGCATAATGTCTTGGGGCTGTGTATACTAGTTGGTCTATTGCAAAGTTAAATTTCTGCCCTTTTCCATTACTAGTATACCATTTTCCCTTTATTATATTCTAAATTTCAAGCAGACCAATATTGTAGAACCAACCTTTTTTGTTGTTGATTTTAACTGTATATGCATAAAATATTTGCCACTGGACGTTAACCAATATGACACCGAATCAATTCAATAAACCATAACATTTAATTCTTCCGTCTGTCAGTACAAGAACAACAACAAATACAATGTATTATAAATGAAAAAAAAAAGGTTTTAACGAAATAAAATCATAGTTCTTTAATTTTAAAGTAAATAAAGAATCGTACATAAAGTTGTGGAAGCGTGCCTATTTGTTTGGTCCAGTTGGGTGTAGAATGCAGATTTGAATCGGATATGTCTTATTCCAACACATTCTTTATATGCCTGTCCTAATTAAAATAAGGATCCTGCAGTTCATTGGTTTTTATTCGGTTTATGTCGTCATATATGTTTTTCGTAAATTCGTTATAGATTCTGCAGTATTTTTTTTCAATTGAATTGTTTCATATTGTTCATGTCTTGGTCTTTTATAGCCGACTGAATGGTATTAGATTTTCTCATTGTCGAAGGCCGTACAGTTACCAATTCTTGCTTACATCCACTTCATTTAAACTTTGATGGATAGTTGTCCAATTTGCAATCATACCGCAGCTCATTGTTTATATGAAACAAAACGCGAAAACAAAACCTATAGCAAAAAGATTCAACCTTATAAAAGTCATCAATTTTAAATAAACCACTGATCAGCAGTAATATAAGTTTTTTTTAAAAATAAATACGGATCTTTAACCCCATCAAAACAATAGGGAAATAACAGTGTACTTTTTATTAAACTAATGAAATTTCAAATTGACATAACGTAGGTATAAACAAACACGGATGTAAACATATTGCTCGTAATTCATTTCTTCATCAACACGAAATACCTGCTTCTTATCGTTCCTGGGTTTCCCCTTTTTACGTTATCAGATTTCCGCAATTAACATGCTATTTATAGAATATTAATGACGATACAACAAAACACTACAAAACCTCTCCAGGTGAAGCTAGAACACCTGATCTTAGTCAGGTACAATGATGTATAATGTTGTCGTTACATCATATGTAAAACTTTATGAATAATACATATATAATTTTTTCCTTAAGATGTCATTTTGCATAACTAGTGTCATTGAACATGTTGAATAACATAGTGTGTATAGTACAATTGTCAGTAAGTATCGTACGACTATTCTTTCTATAAGACAAATAAATTATTTCGTACGAATTTTCAAGGTTGTTTTCCGTATTAATTTGTCTTGTAATATTTGTCACTGGACATTTAATAGTCTCAACGACTTTCAATGAAAAGTGCAAGTGATCATATGTTTGCTTCCATCTCTTCTAGACCATATTTTATACGAGTTTTAGAATGTGTTGGCATATTGATTTTTTTGTAATATTTGTCACTGGACATAAAACAGCCTCGTCAAATTTCAATGTAAGGTGCAAGTGGCCGTACGTTTGTTTCCATTCTTCTTCTAGACAATATGAATTAAATTGAATATGTTGATATTGAATTTCTTGTAATATTTGTCACTGGACATTCTTGTCAACATCCAAAGTAAAGTGCAAGTGTCAGTAACTATTGCTTCCGACAAAATTCCTCTAACTTTATTTTAATACGAATTTAAAAGTTTGGTGGCATTTAGATTGTTTTGTAATGTTTGTTGATATACATTTCAAATTTAAGTCAAAGCTTGAAAGTTGACTGAAAGTTGAAATAGAACAAAAAAATCGAAGCTCTTTGTTAGAGAAGGCGATAAATGCTTACTGTAATGTTTACTATATTAACAAAACTTTTAAAAGTTAAAAGAAACAAACCAAACGACAATTTTCTTCTCAATTACGAAGTGGTTTATATTAAAAACACCATTTGTATCAGTTTTCAATTTATCTTTATCTATAACATAGTAGTGCAGAACAATTAGATATCAAGTCGACGACATGGGTATCTATCAAGTTGGATGTAGAAAATGCATAACCTCCGATTTTTTTTTAAAATTACCACGGACGGAGAACATATCAATCTATTAGTTCAGTAATTTTCGTGTCTGCCCTTCCATTATGTGTTTCAAGAAAAAATTCAAAAAAATGGGTAACAATTGTATCGAAAAGAGAAAATCGAGTGCACCTTTTTATGTAAGGGCGTGTTTGAGGTGTATATGTTGTCTTTGAAACGTACAAAGCAAGAGTATTTGATATATCATCTCGCTTCAGATTCTATCATTTTTATATATCAAAGCTACAGGTTGACTTTAAAACATAAAAAAAATCACAGTACGAAAAGATGAAATATATGGGTCAAGTGAAATACCTATATCTAATGAATCACAAAAACAGAGTAGGTGTGTTCGATTAGCTATTTTTTTACTATTTTTTTTTTATCTATGTGGATAAATTTATCGGTTTTCAAGAGCAAAATTGGCAGCGAGTCATCCCTACAATGGCTTCAACTTCTACGATTGTAAAAATGAACTGGCGTAATGGGGAGATAATTTTGACGAAGAAACAAATGCGTGCAAGCGACAGTCAGTATGTTTTGATTATTCTTTCTATAAACCATAATGATGTTTCATACGGTTTTTCAAGGGTGTTTTTATATTGATTTTCTTGTAATATTTGTCACTGGACATTATACAATCATGTCAAATTCTAATCACGGTAAAGTGCAAGTCGCCGTATGTTTGTTTCAATCATCACTTCTTTTAGACCATATTTCATACGAATTTTAGTTGTTTTTGCATATTGATTTTCTTGTAATATTTTTCACTGGACACTTAACAGGCCCGTAAAATGTCAATGTAAAGTGCAAGTGACTGTAAGTTTGCTTCCATCCTACTTCTAGACCATATTTTTATACGAATTTTTTATATGATTGGCATATTGATGTTCTTGTAATATTTGTCACTGGACATTAAACACTTTTGTCAAACCGCAAAGTGAAGTGCATTAAAACTCCTCTAACTTTATTAAAAAACGAATTTTAAAGATTGTTTTGTAGTGTTTGTCGATGTACATTTAAAAATTAAGTCAAAGTATCATGTAGAGGGCGTGCATGTGGCAGTCAGTATACCTCAACTATTCTTTCTATAAACCATGTTTCATACGAACTTTCAAGGGTGTTTGCATATTGATTTTCTTGTAATATTTGCCAATGGGCATTGAACAGTCGCGCCAAAGCCCAAAGAAAAGTGCAAGAACCCGTAAGTTTGCGTCGACCAAAATTAATGTAGACCATATTTAAAACTTGTTGGCCATTTGATCTCCTGTAATATTAATCAATGTATATATTACAGTCTTTTCAAAGGCCATTGTTCGTTGCAGTAGTTATGCTTCCTGGTGACATCATTTTAAACTAATTTGCATACTAATTGTCATATAAAATTTTCAATGGACATTAAGTAGTCATTAACTATTTTAATTAATTACATGTAAACAAATACAAAAAGAACCTGATGTTCAGTGTTGTCGTTTGTTGATGTGGTTCATAAGTGTTACACGTTTTTTTTATATAGATTAGACTTTTGTTTTTTCTAATTTGAGTGGTTTACACTACTATTTTGACCTATAGTAGTCTAATTATTTTGATTTGTCTCATTGGCGCTCATACCACATCTTTCTATGTCTGTTATTCGTGTCATTTAATATACACGAGGACATTGTACAATTTACATAAAAAATTATGTAGATGAAAATTAAACATGTAAAAATAGGACCGATGCAATGCAGGTAAAAAATTAACATGAACACCTAGGATCAATTGAAGATGAAAACAAAACATGTATGACCTATTGCAGGTTAAATAATAGACAAGTACACGTAGACTCGTCGCAGGTGGAAATTAAACATGTACAAGTAGTACCCATTGCAGGTGAACATTAAACATGAACACGAAGGACCACTTACACGTGCAAATTAAACATGAATACGAAGGACCAATTACACGTGCAAATTAAAACTGTACACGTAGGACCCTTTGCATTGAAAATTAAACATGCATGTCCACTTAGAATCAATCGGATGTAAAAATTAAACATGAACACGAAGGACCGCTTTGCAGGTGAAAATTTAAAATGTACACGTAGGACTGGGATCCTTTGCAGTTGAAAATAAAACATGTACATTTAGGAACCATTGAAGGTAAACATTAAACATATTCACCTACACGTAAGACCCATTGCAGGTGGAAATGTACACAGATAATTATTTGCGCATTTTTGATAATAGTACTGGTAGTACTATACATTTTGTAGTTGCTTAAATCAGCATCATTTATCCTCTGGTTTGATAGTTGCTTAATTTGGAAACATAGTTACCATAGGTAATTTTCACACAGTATAATGACAAAGACGCTCCATGAACCTCCGACTAGTAAACATCATTGATGAACGAAAAAAGGCGAAACAAATACAGTTTTACGCGCTTGTTAAAAAACAAATATGACGTTTTTCTTTCGCATTGTAAACAAGTCCATCTGTTCTCCAATCAAACATACGATGCACGTGCGGGACGTCCCATTTTGAATTGCAGCATCAGTTATATTTAGAATTATGCGAGAATGAAATCGACGTTTCTGTTGGTGATGCTCACTAAGAAAAAAGATACAATCATTTAATTAATAAGTCTATATGTATGTGTGTACACTTGCATACTAATTTTTCTGTAATATTTGCGAATAAACAATGAACAGCTGTGGCAAGACGTGCAATCCTGATACTGTTATTGGACGCTTTTTTCAGATGTGTATCACGCGCAGTAATTATGTTCATAAATCCCAGCATCATCACATGATCATTGTTTTAGAATGTTCCTGAAAAGTCTAGTTCCACTTGACAATGGTTGGTTTTCAGAACGTTTATCTTTAGTCACTTCAAAATAGCCGCCTTTCTAGTGTCTTGTATTTCCGCTTTGAAGTAAAAAGTTTGAAATGTCCTAAAAAATAGAAATAATTTTGAAAAAAACATGCTAAATGCGCACTTTAACAATGATATGACAATTACGATGCCATATTATTAATAATTAAGCATTGAGGATGTCTATACATAACTATTTCTTAAGTATTTATGTGTGGCAAGGATCTCCCTCCCACTTATAATTCATTTTGATTGCAAATGTATAGAAAAAAAAGAAAACCTCATTGATAAAACAATACTTTATTCAAGTCTATATATACAGCTAATAATCAATACATTGTACCATGAATGGCACTTATCAATTTATCTTCTTAGAGTATATTTAGATATCACTAAAAAGATGGAAAGCACTTGCATAAACCGATACAACCCATCCATGAAATGAAATCAGTATATATATGCAAAGCAAAGTAACAGCGCTCTTCTTCAGCTTACAGTCACAGTCAGTGCTGTTTTTGTTAGATATATCTAGCTGTTTTCAAACCACCTTAGTGTTGTTGTTGTTAAGATTTTTTTTATTGCAACAAGTAGCATTTAATAGGTTTGCAGTGGCGGATCCCCCCCTTTTTTTTGCCGATCAATGCATTTGAATGGGGACATAAAGTTGGAACCCCCCCTTTATTCTGGGTTGGGACCCCCCCCCCTTTTAGAATGGCTGGATCCGCCCCTGGTTTGTTTATTTGACAACAAAGACTTATGAGCTATAATTTATGCTGAAGCCACTTTTTCTTTGCTAGGTGCACGCGTAGACTACAACACATGGACACAAATTATCGTTGGCCCTCTTCAAAACAAACACTTGGCATAATTACAGAGACAGCATGTATGATATACACATAAATATGAAACACTTAAGAAATATGTAAATAAAAAAGTAAACAAATGAATTATATGGTGTAACGTCAAGTTATTATCAGCCCTTAATGTCAGAGATAAAATTAATCGCATAAAGCTCTTACATATCAATTCTTAAAGCAGCTGGAACTTTACATAACAACAAATAAAAAGTTCCAATATCAATTCCGGATTTGTGAGAGGATATTCTGGGGTGCATATTAGCTTGCAAAGGGTTGCGATCTACTCCTTTCTTCTCTTTAGGTGGATATGGGGTAACTGGATTGTGACCATTAGTTCACAAAGATGCCGGGATCTGACCCTTCGCACTTTTTAACAAAATGTTACTTTAAGATTATTTTGATATTGACGGGAAGTGGAACATCCTACAATTCGTCCTTTTAATACAAACTTAGATTTGTGTATTAATAAAACCTGTACGTCATTTTGCAACTGATACTGTTTGATTTTTGTGTTGTGCTGTTACACTTGTCCCAGGTTAGGGGGTTATGGTTGAGCGCTCACAAACATGTTTTATCCCGACACATTCTTGATCTGCCTAACCAGGTACTTTCTATAATATTAGTATAGAAAGTCCCTGGCCTGACACAAACAGGTAGCCTATAATCCAATAGTTACCTTTCGTTGATACTCACGATCGTTTTAGTATACATCATGCTTTTTGTTTTTTTCATTTGAACTTACTTTACGGTATGTGTTTGTCCATTGTTGAAGGCCTTATGGTGACCTGTTGTTGTTTACATCGTTGTCCTCCTCTCCCTGGTGGATACATGTAGTTATTTCATTGGCAATCATACCACATCTCCTTAATTTATAAATTGGAATCAACTAATGAAGCAATTGAATTTCACCATCATTTACATTAGATTCATTTATATACATATGTTGGACATTGAAAAACATCAAATTGTTGTGTATGATGTTGAATGAATGGCTTACATTATTCTGACTCTGAGCCTAGAATTCTTTGTTATTACTCTTTGATACCGGGCGCTAAGCGGAAAAGCAGCAAATATCAAATTTAGTCTTTGTGTAACCCGGCCAGGGCTCTCGCACTCTAGGCGAACGTTACACGCTACCACGAAACCAGCAAGGCGGTGACTTTTTGTTTTGATAATTGTTTGAGGTTTAGTTTTTTTCGTCATTGTCAATTACACCCCTCCCCATCCCCCCCCCCCCCCCCCCCAAAAAAAAGAGGACATATTGTATTTGATATTTTAAATAAAAAAGGTGGAAAATTATAATATTTATTATGATTGAGATATATTAAATTTTTTTAAAACTTTTTAACACCCCTTTTTTGCCATGATCCGCTATGTGCATGATTCAATGGTATTCGAAATAGACCTAATTTTAATATGGAATTGTTCTGTATTTTATTAGTGAAAAAATGTTCCGCAGAATTTATAGAATTTGATAAACCTTTATCGATATACTGAGAAAATTCAATCTACCACACTTCAAATGCATAATCTACACTTCAAATAATTATCTATTTTCTCGTTAGTTCAAGGAAAAATGCTTAGATAAGGTAAAATTATTTCAACAGATGTTTCTATGTTAAAAAGTATTTTAACTGAAATATTCAATAAATTGATAAAACTAACATCAATACGAAGCACGTCATAAATAATACGCTAGTTTATCAATACTAGAGAACAGCTGACGCAAACAGTTCTGCGCAAAATCAGAAAGGTTATAGGTCGTCCGTAAATACTGAATGAAAATCAATGTGTAATTCCCACACTATTCCGTAAGCATTTTTTCGGGATTTCTCTTGATTTTACAAATATTCTAGAACGTAGCAGACGAGAGATTTTGGAAAAGCCCTCGAGCGATTGGTCGTCTGTAAAGGCAAAGTCTTCAATTGAAAATCGTGATATGAATATTGTATGAGATTAATATGAATATGCATGAAGAGAGTATTTATAGTATAACAACCTACAGAACTTCTATTAGATAGCACGAACACATATTACTGAATGTACACAAGGACTATATTACATTATTTTTATATTTTCCACGATGAATAGTTGACAGTTAAAATAAAGTTTGATATTGGATACATTTTACAATTTTTATAAAGGTAAGTTAGTCGAATTGATTTTTCAACATCAAATATTCTTAGATAAACTACAAACATATCAACAGATTTACCATATGTTTTATCGTCTGTTATAATCACAAGCTTCAAAATATCATTTAGAAACATTTAAGTGTAAATTAAATGGTAAATATACATAATGGATATAAAATTAGCCATTAAAGTCGTATTGAATATTTTTATCAACTAAAATATTTAAAACATGTAAACATTTATTCCCGAGAGAATGGGGGTTTGTAAGTTCGAATTCTCGGTTACGTAGTTGCAGACGTCACGAGGCTATTTTTAACTTCAGTATCTCCTTATGGTGCATACTCTTGATGCAGTTACTGTGAATTCTTATCTGATGCATGTATAACTTTCTGCGTTTTTTATCTGGAATGTTATTTGTTGTTTTTTTTACAACGATTATCATGCTGCCAATTAATAGAACACTGATTAGGAATTGTCTAATGTCCAATTTCATGTCAGTTTCAATTCCTCGACACACAATTGATGCCTTATTGATACTGATAACATAAAAAAATGCTTGTATAATGAATACACGTACAATGAATACATGTATAGAAATAGCCATACGTGATACTGTTCAAGGCTTAATGGTTGTAAATAATTCTTTTTTAAATGGTAAATATTCATTTTTAACTTTCAACACGTATCAGCCGAATAATGCATTATAAAATACATTTCATTAGAATTCATTTTAGAAAGTGCACTTAACCAGTTAAGTATCTTAATAATAAATCGACATCCAGATGTGGCATTTACAGTTACTTTATAAATTCAATAATCTCTTCTTTTTTTCTTTATTGACGACAAACATGACAAAACCTTTTTTAATACATTTATGCTCACGTTTCAAGAAAGCTTAGTATTTTTTGTTTGGGACGATGGAAAACTTGAAATATTATATCCATAAGCATCACTTGTCTATTTTTTGAAGATTATTTGATGACTTCTAGAACTATTTGGTTCATTTATGCCGTTGGGTGGCTGTCTCCTCCTTTAATTCATATGCATTATTAGCTATACAACCAGACAATCGTTATAATAGTGAAATAGTAGTATAATTAACACTAAATGTAATCAAATGTGTGTATTGGTTCTCATTTGCTTGCTTTCTGTTACAATTGTGGTAGAGTATGCCCAAATTTTCTCTATTTTGTAAAGAGTTGTAAATCTATTTAGTTATTTTTGACAAAAGCTATTATGCTTACTTCATCGCAAGTGTGTACATGTAGTTTGACATATATAATGTTTGAAGTTTTTGTGACAAGTCTGGTGTAATTAAGCATAACTTTAACGCGTTGTCACATTTTCAATGTTTATACCTTTTACCCTAAGGCGTTTATTATGTGTATTGGTATTTCCTTTTGCATACACAGCATTTAAAAGACATTATTTTGTTTTGCATATTATGCATAAGGATCTCACGATGCTACAAGTAATTGAATGTAATAATGAAGACTTTATCATCCCTGGTACACGATAACAGTCTCTAAAACATATTTGTTGTTGCTGAAATCGAGTTTTACGGATCTCGCAGTCAATCACGAGTAAAATGAGAAAGTGGCTATCAATTTCGTCTTATCTAAAAGTTTAATTAAAACTTTTGTATGGATTTAATCACAAACCAACAGTATAATTTCCTTGTCTGACGATTTGGATATATTGCCTGAAGCCATTTTAATTTACATGCAAATCCTCTCCCGGAAGTACTGAAATAGCCTCCCTTTGACGTTTGATATATACGCTCTCAACCTTTCCGAATACGGTCAGGAAGTTACAATAGTCCCTGTAGAAATAAATGAACAGAGATCTATTCATTCGTGTAAATAAAGGACGTCATTTTAAAGTTCGTTCTTGATTGAAATAGACATTCGGAAATACTGTAAACGAAAGCAACCCAACTGATATAAGGAATTTAGTTCAATTTAGGACTAAAGTCCTTTCTTCTTTCTATATTTCTATCTTATCTTCTTTACATGACACACTTACAGTGATGAAAGTTCATTACAGCTTTTGGTGATTTATTAACTGTTGTTTGATGAACGTCCAGTAGCAAATATCCCATGGATATTTATTACGATACATAGTTAAAGTGCTGTTATTTGTTAAAATTTATAGATGTGAATCAATTTATACGGATTTCAATGGTATAATATATTGTTCAGAAGTTACTGAAATTAACTCCGAAATATCCTAAGAAAAACAAAATTCAAAGAACAAAACAAATCCGACTAATAGTTTGCATATTAACAACAAACAACAGTTACATTTACACTATTGGCAGGGGCGGATCCAGCCCTTTTAAAAGGTTCCTAACACAGGACAAAGGGGGGGGGGGGGGGGGTTCCAATTACATGTCCCCATTCAAATGCATTGGTCGTCCAAAAAAGGGGGGGGGGGTTCCAACCCCCGGAACCCCCCCTCTGGATCCGCGCCTGATTGGCAATATATGACGAAATGAATATGTGTATACCTAGTAGTAAATTCCCAAGATTGTGTGAAAGAAATGTAAATCATAAATTAGAATGTAAATTCATCTTTGAAATTGAAAGGACAGTCTTAAAACAGGTTCCGATACTTTTTACAAAGAAGCTGCTATTTTAAATTTAATACGATTGTATACATGGTATACTACTCTACTCACAACACTTTAAAACAATATACATTATACAAATTTCTCACTCATTCTAAATATCACTGGCGTAAACGCTCAAGGTCATTACAAATTGTTAACCTATAAAAGTGGAAAACGTGTTTCTATATATATGTTTATTTTTATATTTTCGTGTTTATCATTTCATAATTGTAATTACTTATGTATATTAACCTGTTCTGACAGGTGTGTCTTACATGTCAGGTATAATCTTCAGATGTACCTCTATATCTATATCGTTCGCATTGATAGAAGGCAGGTTATTTTGGTTCAACCTTCCCTTTTTATTTATATTAAAAGATCACGAACCGAGCAAACGAGATAATTTGAAAATCACAAAAATGCATGTTTTCTTATTAAGTTGTTTGTTTCGTGTACATTTCGTTATGTTTTTTTTAAAGAATTATCGTGATCTTCCGTAATGCCACTAAGAAATTAATTGAACTAACCTCTATAAGAATAAAAATAGAAATGGAATAAAGGAAGAGGCGAAGACGAGTTATTTTAAATGACCTTGAATACCAATGAGCGTCTTGCACGATTGGTAAAGGAAATTTTAAGTAAGAAATAAAGAAAAACAATATACAACTTTTTGCTGTCATCTTAAGGAAGTCAAAGTAGGAATAAAAAGAGTCTTTAAAGTATAGCCCAAAACTTACCTTAAGGTGATTAGAGAGTACGAATTATTAAGTAAATTTTTTTTGTAAAATTCGTCAACATTAGATTTATCGCTACCTGATATACATATTTCTCTAATTCTTCGTCAATTTACCCCTTTCTGCACCCATTGTATAAAAAAATTTAATCAACGTGGGGTTCGTTTGATCTCAGTACTTCATTGGTTAAAATCCAATTATGACGTCGAATTTTCTTGCTTTCCTCTGAATTTCCTATTGTGACGGCATGAAAAAAGGCGACCATGCCTGATGACACCACATAGAAAGAACACATCTTTTTGCAGATAATTCGGAAAGAAGGAATAAGTTTACCTGCATAATGTTAGAAAATCATTTATAGAGAAACAGATTCTACCACCAAATCTCGTGTAATACGATATTTATCCACTCTCGACAGTTAAATTTTAAATATTTAAAACGCTCGGGCAAGCCTCGCGTTTTTAATTTGAAAATTTAACTGTCTCGAGTGGATAAATATCGTATTACACTCGATGCAGTGGTAGAATCTATATATATAACTGTACGTACAATGTATATAAATCCCAGTCACAATGTATGATTTAAGACATCTTTACCGAACCATTGACAATGATTGACTACTACACGGTACATTTAAGGACAAAGATTTATCTATGTTATAAGTTTCCTGCTTCTAAAAAAGAATGGTATGTGTTTTTTTTTAAAGTTTTTGGCTGTTTTTTTTTTTAAATTAAGCTATTGTACAGAATAAGAGTTTTGCTTGGACATTTAGGAAGAACCTGACAGTGAGGTCCATAGTCCATAAGACTTTAGTACTAAGGATAAGCCGTTTTACTGGGACTTAAAGTTAGGAAAAGCAATTAAATGCTCCTCATTGGTTGGCATGTTTTGTCAAGTACGTGCAAAGATTTACTTAAAGGAGTCATGAATTAATACAATGCATCCTTTCTTTTCCCATTATGCAAATTAAAGTTGATACTCTTAAACATATCCACATAAACATTGTTTTAAAAACATTCTTTACAATGTGCATTGGTAAAACGTTTTTGACGAAGGTTGTACAATCCTGCTTTTTTTTTTTTATCAATTTCACTGTAAATAATTGTCTTTTGAAATGAAAACACGAAGGAAATTATTCATCGATTGTGAAAATGTGGAAATGTCAGGCGAAATAAAATTCGCAGCAGTTGTGTTCATTTCCGGAAATTTCGCGTGCAGACAGTAAATATGATTTGCGTTTCATTACAGTCTCTTTCCCGCTTTAGTCAAACCCCTAGATTTTAAAAATGGTACTTGATCAACAATATGAAAGTGTAACGTTTTAAACCTTATTTCCGAACACACGATGACTCGTAATTCCCCTTCGAACTCGTGTTTTAAAAGTACCTTACAACTTAATTTCACGGCGGACGAAATTAACACTAATTTTCGCCTTATCAGTTTGAACGCTTGCCAGATTTTTCATATACAGAGCCGTGATACAAATACAATGTACATGTAATTAAATCGGTACAAGTGCATTAAGAATTGATCAATACATTTATTTACGTTGTTAGTATCAAAGCTAATGTAGGTAACTAGTTTATATAAGATTTTGTTTTTATATTAAGATGCTATTTTTGGTCCTTTTCAATATGTGACACGTGTTCTTAAAGAAGAAACGAAAGTGTTTTTCTAATAATTAATTACTTTATTACAATAAAAAGCCTAAGATGTGATAATTCGTAAGACGTTTTGGTTTAGGATTAAAAAGCAAGTTTGTGAACTTAAAAGGAACTGGTTAGAATAGCAAATATTGTGGTAAACATTTTTCTGGTCACATTTGTGCGTTCGAAAACATTACTCAAATGACGACTAGACAGATTTCGGTATGATATCGATACCACAGAGAATCGTATACATTTTTACCTCATTTTTACAAGTTGTAAAATAAACCATTTGTCATGAATTGTTTCCCCATGTTTACTGTGTCCTCACAAAATACTTTAAAACTGGTAGAAAATATATGTTCAACATGTTAAACTTATGCTTTTTACAACAACAACAAAAATCTTCAAATTAAGAAATAATCAATTTCATTGAATAAATGCCAGAATTGTGTAAAAAGGAATGTTTCTGGCAATTGAAATGAACACTAATTTTTGCAAAGCATTATGATGTTCCAAGGTTTCGTAACATACGAGATTGCGTAAACATATATTATTGTTTTCATTCGAAAAAAGTGATTTGTTTTCTTCTCTAGTAATTGAGCCGTGATAAATCGTGGGTGTATAGTTATAGGTTATCGGTGAATTAAACAAGTAAATCCTTGTCACATTGATTTTCTGTATAAATTGTCTTTATTACTAGTCGTTCTAAAAGAGAATATAACTATTTATGTGAAATTTTGTAGGCGATGTCATTAGAAAAGGTTAATATCTTGATTCTAATTAATAGTGTTCTGTAAAGCGTATGATTATTAATGGAATTTTGTGGCATAGTGTTATTTTGTGCTTGTTAAAGGGCATTAGATTAGTACAGACGTATTCTTCTAATTCTATTTACAACGATTTGCGTGAAACTGTAGAAATTGTCAGAAAAGGAATGTCTTTTTTTATGCTGAAATATTTCAGGTTATTTTTTTCTAACGACGGAAAGTTCAATTAAAAGAATAGATACCTCTGTGTGCATATATCCTTCTTACTAGCCATTAGATGACCCTGAAATTTAGAATATCACAATGATATCTCTATGTACATTTTAAATTCTTCATACTAGCTACTAGATTACCAACATTTAGAATATAAAAATGACACCTCTATGTACATTAGTTTTTCATACTAGCCATTAGATGACCTAGAAATTTAGAATATTAAAATGATGCCTCTATATATACATTTGTACATATATCTGTCATTTTAGCCACTAGATTACCCTGAAATAACGAATATCAAAATGATATCTCTATGTACATATATATATCTGTCATTCTAGCCACTAGATTACCCAAAATAAAGAATATCAAACAAAATGATACTCTATATGTACATATATTCTTCATACTAGCCACTTGATTACCCTGAAATAAAGAATATCAAAATGATACCTTTATATGTACATATATCTGTCATTCTAGCCACTTGATTACCCTGAAATAAAGAATATCAAAATGATACCTTTATGTACATATATTTGTCATTCTAGCCACTAGATTATCCTGAAATAAGGAATATCAAAATGATATCTCTATGTACATATCATATATTCTTCATACTAGCCATTAGACGACCCATAAATTAGAATATCAAAATGATGCCTCTATATATACATTTGTACATATATCTGTCATTTTAGCCATAAGATTACCCTGAAATAAGGAATATCAAAATGATATCTCTATGTACATATATCTGTCATTCTAGCCACTAGATTACCCTGAAATAAGGAATATCAAAATGATATCTCTATGTACATATATCTGTTATTCTAGCCACTAGATTACCCTGAAATAAAGAATATCAAAATGATATCTCTATGTACATATATCTGTTATTCTAGCCACTAGATTACCCTGAAATAAAGAATATCAAAATGATATCTCTATGTACATATATCTGTCATTCTAGCCACTAGATTACCCTGAAATAAAGAATATCAAAATGATACCTTTATGTACATATATTCTTCATACTAGCCATTAGACGACCCAGAAGTTAGAATATATGTCTAAATGAAGATACTTAAGCTTCTGTAGACAAATGCTCTAAATGCATAACAGAATTCTTTGGTTCCGTCAAGTCCTCAGAATAAAATCAATACCAATGCCTGGTTTTGACAGGAAATTCGTTCAGAGAATAACTATTTAACAAAGAGAGGAATACTAATATGACAGACTATGTACAAGCAAGCGATCCGTAATCCTATTCATTAATAAACAAAGAACCATACATTTTTGGTTGACAAATACATAATCTGAAACAGATATTAAACGAAACATCACATAAATGCTATAAAAAGCTGTATTTTACATGTATACATCGTAATTATTATTAAGTTAACTTCTATTTTTTTTTAAATAAATTTCAACATGCTTTAGGGAATTTGAAATATAATCTTGAACTTTATACAAATCAGTGACGCAATTAAAAAAAGGTATTTTTTGGTTGCTGTACGTCATTGAATGCTTCGAGGATCTTCTTTTTCTAACTTTTTTTTAACATAATCAACAGATGCTATCACATTACCGATTTAAAAAGCTGTTAACCAAAACAGTAATTAATTTTGATTTAAATGATATATTTTTTTAAATTTCTACATGTTTTTTTTTTTTTTATAGAATTTGAAGTATAGTCTTAATCTTTATTAGTTAGTCAATAAATTGTACATCAGATTTTCACTAACTTTTTACAATAAAAATAAAAAATCTGTGTGCCACGTTCATGAAGATCATACCAAAAAAAACCCAGCTACATTTGTACCAAATGAATAGGTGAAAACGCCATACTATGCGTCATAAATGTATACTGTTTTGTTTTTCTCGTGTTGATAGGTTACTGCTTATTGACCTTTGTCTCACATTTCCATTTATTGATAGAAATAAAATTAACAGTACCAATTTTCTTGCACCAGATGCGCATTTCGACAATACATGTCTCTTCAGTAATGCTCGTGGCCAAAATATTTCAAATCCAAAGCTTATATAAAAGATGAAGAGCTATAATAATCCAAAAGGTCCAAAAAGTATAGCCAAATCCGTGAAAGGAATCAGAGCTTTGCATGAGGGAGATACATTCCTTAATTTATAATAATTTCTATCATTTTGAAACAGTAAAATTTAATAACACAAAAAATCCAGTAATCTGGACAATTTCCGTACATGTTGCATGGTTAAAATATTGGAGAGGAACAATAGGCATAAAACTTTCAATGTCGAATGTGCTAAAATTCCATGAATAAATATGCGATTTGTTTTATTACATAACACACAAGAGGAACAGTAATGCAAAAAGGGACAACTCTAATTCATTCGTGTCGATACGTTAATTTTGGATTAATCTCAAATTGACTCTTTTTACATGTATATTGAAAAAGGCAGGTTTTCATTTGAGACATGTGCTTTTACATATGAAATAAATAATAAATAGACTTAGAGACCAAGTCCAGACGTATTTTTATGTGTTTTAAGGTATAAAATAGTCCCAATTTTGGTGTGTTAAAAATTCTCTTATTTTTAGCATAATTATGAGGTATCTGGTGTTTTTCTACTCTCATTTCAAATCGTGATCTTTTTAGAAACGTTACCTTTAATTTACCAGACATGTTCTTTTAAGTCATTCAGACAAACATATTTATTGTCGGCGAGACACCACTTTTTTAAAAATGAAATGTAACAATGAAAGGTGTTTGAACTTTTGTCTCATTCATTCGGAATTTAAACATATAAAATGTTTCAGACGGAACGTTGTAATTCATCATATTTAATAAATCTATTTTCGGTACGCACCAGTATCATGCTCCTTTAAAAATCATGTGATCTAATTTTTTTCTCTTTCTTTTGGAAATAATTCTTTTGCCTGTAGAATTATGTTTGTAATATCATACCTCATAAATCAACAGGCATGCGAAAGGTTAATGAAAATGGATTGTGTATTGGCATATCCTATTTGAGCGATTCTTTATTGTTACAGTCTAGCATGAAATATGGATTTCTACGTTTCCTTCTGACTTTAATTTGCTTTTATTGAATGTGTAATCCAAGTAAAAATTTAACAAGAACAAGATCGACTTTTCTTAAACATAAATCAATCTGTTGATATAGTTTGGCTGATAACATATAGTATCAAAATCAATAGAGTCCTTTTGAACATCTGTGAAGCCATTTTCTTGTGATGGGTTTTAGCTGTCAATCTTACAAATAAGGTAACGGAAATGAATAGAAATCACGTGAACAGCGCGAGATAAATTGGACTTCTGCTGATAGCATTGAATTGACTGATTGAAAGCTTCTTTACAAGGATATATTTTTATTCGAAAAAACATGTTGCATATAAAATAGAGTAGAAAAAGATACCCTGTGCGTTAATGATAGTAAATCGATCAAGGTGACATTGGAGTAAACATGCACGACTCGACATTAATTGTTGCCGCATATGTCCACAAATAAAATAAAAACCATGCGTACTAGCATCCCTGGAAAAATATATTACTCGCGTTTTCGTTTGTTATTTTTTATAAACAGTTAAAGATTATGTCACTAAAAATATTTAAAAAAAATCCTAATGAAATGATTGATTGATAGATTGATTGTGATTGTTTTAGTTCGCAGAAAAAACCCCCAGAAAAGAAGTGTATTCATATCGTTAATTCTTCTTGTCCTTATACAAATACAGCATATTGCTTAAAATCGATGCTTGAATAGGTTTTGAACTATATATAAAATAATCTGATCATTCTTTCTATTGAACATTATAGACGAATTAACGCGCAGTCGATCATCTAGCCACCAGCGCAAAAAGTAATAAATATTTAAAAGTCACCAGTAAGACTATAAAAACTAGATTAAGAAGTTTATAATTATGTCTGATCTATGGAATAAGGAAATAACCTTCAAGAAATAATTATCGACTTAAATTCACATTTAAATAAGTTTTAATGAAATTCAACTTTTATTATAATTTATATGATGAAATACTTGATAAAAGGATTTTTCTTCTTCATCTGAAATAATTAACAGTGCTGGATTTTCTCGATGTGTGGAGGACCATTTGATGGCCTTCGACTGTTTTTACTCTTTGGTCGGGTTGTTGTCTCTTTGACACATTCACCATTTTCATTTTCATTTTACCAAATAGCCATTTATAAGGATCCGAATGGGTTAACCAACTAGAGAATAATTGACAAACACCGAATACTAGAGGATAATGGGATGCTTATTTCTAAAGTTTAATGAATAATCGACATAAAAGGTTCGAGAAAAATAACCCCAAGAAGAATAATTCACCTCACGAGATGAAGACCCGTCCTCCAGATCCTCGTATATATATTTTTTTTCCTCATCTTGATTGATTCTAATATAACACATAGTTTACATTAATAGTCATCAATGTGTTTTGTTTGCTAATTAGATTTTATTGAATGTTTTCAGGTTTAAAGAACTAATCAACACCCATTTCATTAGGAATTTATTAGAGATCTGATACAAAGCATCTAAAACATTGATAAATCGACATGCACCTTGAGGTATCGGTAGCGCTGAACTTTGTCATATCATACTTATACAACAAATTACCACGCAGACGAGTTAACTTATTCGGTGAAGCTCTTGAAATTGGATTAAAAAAGAAGTTCGAAGGTCATTGGTACCCAGATAAACCTACCAAAGGATCCGGATTTCGTTGCGTCCGTGTTAATGGCGAAAATGTAGACCCCGTTATGATAAATGCTACATATGATTGTGGACTTAATTTGGAGGAAGTGAAATCTTATTTACCAGCTGAACTCACAATATGGATAGACCCAGGAGAGGTATCTTATAGAATAAGCGAAAAGGGACCGGTAAAAATTCTCCATAGCGAGCGAAGAGATGAAGAAATTACAGAAAGAGCCGATCGAGAAATACAGATGTCAGACCGAGGCTTTAACCCCGAGGCACAATGCTTTAAGCCGATTGATTCGCTATCATCATCGTTAAGTAATCTCAGTTTGTCCCCAGGGGGACTTTCACCATCATCACCTTCGTCATCATCAGGGTGGCCGGGCAGTACATCCACCTCACCGTCTAGTGCTTTATTCAACTCCGACTTGTCATCACATCAAAATCCACAATTTCAACAAGAATATGCTCCTGCTCCTCCAAAAGCTTCCGGACATCAATATTTTACAGCTGCTACATTTGCGGCCACTAAATTTGGATCTACAAAATTGAAGACAAATGCCAAGCGTCCAACTCGTCTTTCACCTACCGAGTTTGGAAACTTCCTTCGTCAAAAGTCAGCCATGATAGCCAAAGGTAATACAGGGTTATGTTCACCTCAAAGGCCAAGGTCGTTGTCACCACGTGATCCGCGAACTGAATTTCTATTGGATCAACACCAGAGGATTGCCATGTCTCAGTTACAACATCAGCATTTACAACAGTTACAGCATCAACAGCAACAGCGATTAAATTCACCACAACATCTTGGCCCCTTAGGTTCACCGCCTCATATTGGATCTCCAACCGCTTATATCAATGATACGTTCGGAATGTCTTCACCCTCATCCCCATATCACCAACAGCCATTCGGAAACATGGTCGATTTCCTGCCAGGTCCTACAAATCTTCCGTCACCAGTTGGGTCAAGTGCTGTTTCACCAGAACAGCAAAAATCGTTTTTGGAAGGTTTAAACATGAGTGCAGGGTCTTACCAAAGTCAATACCCACACATGTTATTGGCAAATTAATTGACTATTGACCTTGGAATGAATTTGGAGAACAGGTGCGCTAACAATAATGTGAAATGTCAGATACATTGGTTATATTTTTATTGTCATGTTCAGTCGGAACTTTTTTGAAAAACTATTTTTGATCTACATGTTACAAGATTTTGTCGGTTTTATAAACAATAGGATATAGACTATGTTAAAACATTTTTTGGGGTTCTATCTATGGTTCATGGTTATGACTTCTTTTAGGTTAGATTTGATTGTAAACATCAAACCATTACAGTCATATTTATTATTTTTTAATCAGGACCCAATAATAAGGACTAAACTTTGTCTTTCATCTTAATTTTTTTTAACAGCAAAGAGAATTTTATCATATTTTTGTATCAATAACTGAGATTATTTTTCTATGCTTAGGTTGTGGTTTGTTATTTTCACCAGAAATTCATGTTGTTTTTATTTGATCAGTTTGTAAACTGGTTAAAGCAACCTTAAATACCAATTTCAAAACCATGTGTTAGTCTGAAGCAATTATCATGCCAAAATATTGTTTTTATCTTTTTATTCAATATTACATAGGTTCAGTGTAGTTATTAAAGAAATAACTACTGTTTATTACTATATC